>NW_027481277.1:712462-1019011 GCF_051309035.1 Mrakia frigida
CTGCAGCAACCTCGTCTTCACCTGCCCTCGACTCGTCGACCGTCCTCGCGTCGCAGCAGTTGATCTTTCCTCTCTCAAGATCCCACAGGAGGCAGAGATCTATCTCGTCTCTCTCTTCGATTTTGGTCAACCCCAGGCTTTCTCTTCGACCCTATAACGAGCAAGAAGCGAGTTCATTCCAGGGACGCGGCGGGCCCATTTGCGCTACGACGTCCCTTTTCTCCAGTTTCCTGCAGTAAGGCTGCTTTCTTTCCAAGAATCATAGGGATGACCCCCTTGTAGTAGATAGATCAGAGGTTCGATCCCCTCTTAGTTACCCTTCCTTTCAATTTCCCTTTAGCTTTTTGCTGCGTTCCGTGCCTGAGAGCAAGCCTCCTTTTCGCGACGCGCGCGTCGTTCCTTCCACAAGCTGGGTTGCTGTTCGTTTGCAACGCAAGTTTCCGTTGCTGAGAGGAGTAGATTGTACGATATGTTTATTCATTCTTCCAAAGCGAATAGTCTGTCTACATTGAAGCCCCAACGAGCGATTCCTCGAACACTTCCCGAGCTCTGCCCTCGTCTCCCTCTCATGTCTCCTCCTCGTAAACACCCCTGACTCCATCTTCAACACCCATCCACTCTCCTTCCCCCTCTACCCCGGTCTCGATATCCTTCGCATGGAACCTGACCTCCCATTCCTGCCAGACCTCGCTGATCTTGACGATTCCGAATCCGAGTTTGCGGAAGAGAGCGAGCGAAGCTGGGTTGGAGGTGGAGATTTTGGCGACGAAGTTGCGGGATGCTGGGAGAGAAAGAGGAGCTGAAGTTGCGTATTGGAGACTACGAGAAAGGAAGAACGAGAGGGTCGAAGAGTCAGTCAGGTCGACGCGTTGCGAAAGGCGAGGACTTTGAGGCGGGCGAGCTCTCAAGCAGAGAGCAACGAGCCAGAAAGGAATCAGAGGATACACACAGAAGAGATAGGGCTTGTTGAGCAAGATGTTTGCGGCTAAGACGGCAAAGGAGGCCGAGAGAAAGAGAGAGGGACGTCAGGGCGATGGAACGAAGGCAAGGGAGCGACGCGTTTCAAAGATGGCACAAACCGATACGCGAGCTCTGGTGACAGAGAACAAAAGTTCGTATCAGTCTCTCACACCTCAAGCAGTTCATACGGCGAAAGAAGCTAGAAGAAGGGACTCACCTGCGATCATGACCTCGCACTCGACGTCTCCCAAATCTCCCTCCTCTTCTGGTGGATGAAGGAAGAGGTTGACGTCTCCAATCATCGGCGCTGCTGCGAGCTCTTCGGGTGTTAAGGGAGGTATCGGAGAGTTGGAGTCCAAGGAAGTGGAAGGACGGGCGAGAACGATGAAGGTGAGCTCTGAACGACAGAAAGACGAGAGAGTTGTGTCATGTTCGAGCCGCCATGAAACGAGCTAGAAGCAAAGAAGATACGTACTGTCCTCGTCAAGATGCCAGTTTCCTGTAGGTACAACATGACCAGTTCAGCGAGGTGAGAAGGAAGGAAGGCAGAGAGGACGAACGTTGCATCTCGTACTCCTCCGTCTCGCTGAGAGGTTCGCTCGCTGTCGTTTCCAGCAGCTCTGGAGACTTCATCCATTCGTGGTAAGTCTGGAGGAATCAGAGGAGTATTTAGCCAGCTTCCCAGTCAGTGGAGAACCAAAGAAAGCTTAGAACTTACAGCAACGTGGCTCTTCCTAGAGCAGCGAAGGAGGAGGAAGACGAGGTCAGCTCGGAGAGGTCGAGCTCAACTCTCGCTTCGACTCACTTGTACGGCACCAGCAGCACATTCCTTCCTACCAAAACAGTGTTCTCGTTAGTCCTCATTTGGACTTGACCGGATATGGGTGCAGATTTTTTGAGCGAGATGGCGGTTTGGGGGAGAAAGAGGAAGGGCAAGGATTTCGAAGCTGACCTTTCGTCTCCTTCCCTCCCAACTCTCTCTTGCCGTCCGAATCCATCTTAGGAACCCCAACTTTTCCTCTCGATCATGTCTACACCTTTGGAAGATCCAAAGCTCGCGGCCCCTGCGCCAGAAACTCCTGCTGTCGAGGGAAAGAAGAAGCCAGCCGTTGTGATCTGTATCGGTTCGTCTCTCTCCCCTTCCTCCTCCCTCCTCCTTCGAGCTCGTCGCTGTCAGCTTGTGAGCTCGTTCGCTGACTTGTATGGAACTCGTCTACTCGCTTCTCCAGGAATGGCTGGATCCGGGAAGACTACTCTGATGCAGCGACTCAACTCTCACCTTCACTCTCAAAAGACTCCTCCCTACATCGTCAACCTCGATCCTGCCGTCACCCACATGCCCTTCACGGCCAACATCGACATCAGGGATACAGTTGACTACAAGGAGGTTATGAAGCAGTAAGTAAATTCTCATCTTGAACTTGCAGGAAGTCAGCAGGAGCTGGAGGGAGCTGAAGGAGAGAGAGCTCAGAACGAAAATGAGCTCGAAGCTGACTGTTCCTCCTCCCTTCTTCTCCTCATCTTCGCCTCGTTTCCTTTTGTGAAGGTACAACCTCGGACCCAACGGAGGAATCTTGACTGCTCTCAACTTGTTCACGACCAAGTTCGACCAGGTTCTGGAGCTGCTGGAGAAGCGAGCGGAGACGGTGGAGTAAGTTGAGCTTCACCTCCTCCTTCCCTCCGTCGACTCACGACTGTTTCTGACTTCTTCGCCTTGCCTTCTCAAATCTCACTCATCCTCCTCCTTCTCCATCTCAGTCACATCCTCATCGATACTCCCGGTCAAATCGAGATCTTTACCTGGTCCGCTTCAGGCTCCATCATCACCGACGCCATCGCCTCCTCCCTTCCAACCTGTATCGCCTACATCATCGATACTCCTCGTACAACAGCTCCAGCAACCTTCATGTCCAACATGCTCTACGCCTGCTCCATCCTCTACAAAACCAAACTTCCCTTCATCCTCGTCTTCAACAAGACCGACGCCCAGAGCCATGAGTTCGCCCTCGAGTGGATGCAGGACTTCGAGGTCTTCCAGGAGGCTTTGCAGAAGAGGGATAGGGAGGGAAGGGACGGAGAACCAAGTTACATGAACGGGTTGATGAACAGTATGAGTCTGGTGTTGGACGAGTTTTACAAGAACCTCAGGGTGAGTCTCGGGTTCCGTTTGGGAGGACAGAAGGAGACGCGTCGAGAGGTGTCTCCTCGACGGAGAAGGAAGACGATTCTGCTTGCTGACCTCGGAATCTGACTTTATTTCGCCTTTTCTCCTGTAGGCTGTTGGTGTGTCGGCGATGACGGGAGACGGGATGGAGGACTTCTTCAACGCCGTCGAGGAGGCGCGACAAGAGTACGAGACGTATGTCCTCCTCCCTTCGGTTCGCTTCGGATACCACGCTCATGGAAACTCGAGCTAAACTCTTTCCGATCTTTGCAGTGATTATCATCCCGAACTGGAGAAGCTTGCTGCCGACCGAGTGAGTCTTTCCGTCTCCTTCCATCGCGTCGTCGCACGCTGACATTTTCCCACCCTCCCCTCTCCCTATCTTCTCTTATCAGGATGCCAAGAAAGCTGAACACGCCAAAGACTCTCTCGACCGACTCATGAAGGACATGGCCGTCTCGCCCGGATCGTCTGCTTCCAACCCAAACGCTGCCTCGTCGAAACCATCCTCTTCCTCAACAGGACGCTTCCCTGGAGACGACGACGATGGAATCATCCGACGGGATCGATATCGGGAAGGAGATGGCTGGGCTGAGGACGAGGATAACGAGGAGGGAGGCATGTGGGGAGACGATTCCGACGAGGAAATCGATCGAAGTCAGTCGTGAAATCAAAGCGTTTAGATAGTGCAACGAGAGGAACCAGGAACTCGAGAGCTGACTTTCCTCTTCTCCTCCTTCTTGGTATCGTTCGAACTAAAGGTGAAGAAGCTGGACCTGGTGGACGAAGTATGGGAGGAGGTGGTGGTGGTGGAGGACCAGGGACGGGAATGAACTGGCCTCGGCCTGGTTAAGAATTGATGAAACCTTCTTCAAAAAGCAGATCCTACGCAAGGAAAGTTCAATCTCAGAGGAGGAAAAGGACTAGTAGTGTGAAGACGCGATCTGCACGCGCGTGCCTTTCACGCTCCCTGCAGCGACTCTGGTTCCGACGTGAAGGGAGGGAAGCGGGTCGAAAAGATTTCGATGAGCTTCCACTTCCACCCAACCCAGCGATTCTCCGATCCCCTCCTCGTCAACATTCAACTCCCACTTACTCACCTTCGCTCGAACTGGCTTTCTATCCCACGAGAACCCTATCGACCTCTTCCCGACGAAATCCCTTCACCTTTCCTCCCTCCCTCCGCCGTCGCCTTCGCTCCCCGTCAACCACCCTGAAGCTCGTCAAGAAGCCCATGGCTCGTCCTTCGCTTGGAATCGGATACATTCCTCCTCGCAAGAGACCTATCGTGGAGTTCCTGTCGAAGCTCAGGGTGAGTTCAGAGGGAGAACACCCCGAGCTCACTTCCCGTCTCTAACGTCCGCTTTCTTTATTGTCTCCTCAGCCTCGATCCACCAGCTCCCGAACCTCCTCCACTCGCACCAATCCTCTCGAAACCACCTCAACCACCTGTCTAACGTCCAAGAACCATTTCGCTTCGAAGAACTCCCACGACCGATGCTGGATGAAACTCGTTCAACAAGCCGACGACCTCCCACTCCCCCCGCTCGCCTCCTCCTGCTCATCGACTCGATCAGAATCGCTTTCTTCAACGAAGCGGAACACGTTCGACATCTTCACATCGAATTTACGACTTGTTTACGCTCATCCTCGAACGAGAAACGAAGGAACAGAAGGAGAACCGAGGCTCGAGTCGCGACGAAACCTTCAACGGTCTACCTCACCCACTTCGTCTAGCCCAGGTAGCACTATCACATCTATTCAAGACGAAAAATCAATCCCTCTTCTTACTCGACCCGTTCGCCTTCACCTTCCCCACCTGCTTCTGCTCCTCGCTCTCAGCCCAGAACCCTCGGACAACCTCGACCTCCTCCCTCACTCCACCCACGAACCCTCCTCCTCCAGCCTCCTCCACCTTTTTCAAGAACTCAACCACCAGTCCCAGAGCCAGCAGTATCACCCACGAGACCCAGCCGAACGGGATGCTGAGGACCTGTCGAGCGATTTCGAGGACGTCCAGAAGCGCGGAGGTGAGGAAAGTTGTTGAAGGAAGAGCACGAGTAGCGGACTTGATTGGGAAGGGAGCTTTAGTTCCGAGGTGGGTGGCGAGGGTTCGGAGGGAAGAGGAGAAGCCATCTGAGGTTGGGATTCGAGGGAAGGAAAAGAGAGAAAGTTAGGATCGGTTGGGAGAGGATTGGGAGAGAGAGGAGATGAGAAACGGAAAGAGACGAACCTTCATGGAAACCGTACTGATGAAGAGAGAGCGAGGAAAGGAAAGATTCGGTCAGCGAAGGTCGAAGAGGGCGAAGGAACGAAGTCGAAGAGACGCGTCGAACTCACCTGCGTCCAAGCGCCAACGTAGGTGACTCCTCGAGTGTTTTGGATCGAAGGAAGCATCCCTTGGCACTTCACACTTTTCGCCGTGTACATCGGGTGGTCGTACTGAGAGTGAAAGAAGGAAGATCAACGTCAGCGTGCGAAGAAAGAAGACGCGTTCAGAGACCTCGACTCACCTTCCATTTCCCAACCACCTTGCTCGCCTCGGGTTCGAAAGGAGGGTTCAGAGTGACGAGAACGGGTCCCCAGATCGACTCGGGGATGTGCTGAAGGAGGTTCATGCAGTAGGTCAAGCTGACTGAGTTGACGTTGGCTTTTGGTTTCCCGTCGGACGTCTTGGTCGAGAAAGTGAGATAGTTCCAGGCTGTTTCAATGAAGAGGAGGAGTGTCAGATTCGATATGAGCTCCTCCAAAATAGATCGAAGGAGAAACGAAAGAAGAACGACTCACCCGACCAAGCCTTCCTCCTAACGGGCATCAACTTCTCGTCCCCGTGAAGCACCACCTCGTTCTGCTCAAACTCAAACCCTCCCAGGATCTCCTGCTCCTTCTCCGGCACTCCTCCTCCAGCTTTGAGGATCGCTAGGGTTTGATCGGCGTGGCAGGCCATGACGACGTGATCGTAGACGCGCTCTTCTCCGGCTCCAGTGGTGAGAACGACCATGTTCCCCTTGCTACGGCCGGGGAGGGGAGAAGTTCGAAGAGATACGATGGGCGTGGAAAGGTGAAGGTTGGCGGGAGGGAGAGCGGCGAGGATGGGTGGGATGTAGGAGGAGCTGAGAGAGAGAGAGGGAGAACAGGTCGGTTCAGTTTCGACGAGGAAGGAGGTGAAAAGAAGAGCCGAGGAATGACGCACCTTCCGCCTTTGACGACGAGCCACTTGGGCTTGTTGGAGATCTGAAGAAGGTGGTGGTTGTGCATGAAGCTGCAAAATGGACGAAGGAAATCAGCGAGAGTCGGAGAGAGGACGAGGAGACGCGTCGAAACGGACGAACCGGATCAAAGTCTTCGCAGGGAAGTCTGAAAAGAGCACAGCGAGTCAGCAAGCCGGCTCGACACCGTATTCAGAAGTTAGTCAACTCACCAAGACCACACTTATCCGGCGGCGTTGACCAGATAGCAGCAGTCATGGGCTGAAGACGGAAAGCTGGTCAGCTCGACCTTCTTTCTTCGATTCCGTAAGCCTCTCGAGCTCGAACTCACAAGCAGATAATCATCCCTGAACGCATCACTCAACCCTTCCCTCTTCACAAAGTCCCCAATGCTAAGCTCCTCTGCATCCTCCCCTTCCTCCTCCTCGTCCGAATCCTCCTCAGCGTTCCGATCTCCCCTCTTCTTCGACTTCTTCTCGTAGCTCTCGAGCTGCTTCATGGCCAGAGCGTTGAAGCGAAGGATGTCCCAGACCATTCGGTAGACGTTCGGGTTCAATCTAAAAGGTTGAACGAGAAAACAGATCACGTCAGAAAGAGAGGCGACGGAGGGGAAAGAGCGGGGATAGTCTCGAGCCAGACCCTCGACGCTGTTGGTCCCCACATGGACCGAGCATGCCATCGAGCGTCGTGGAGGGAAGATGCTCGATAATCGGAGAGAGGATGAAACTTACAGGTTCCTAGTCTGACAGAAGACGGAGGGAAGACCTTTGCCTGCCCACTCGAAGAAGCCTCGATCCCTCGAGACGGAGAAGGTCATCTCTGTTTCCGATGTTGGGATCTTGAGGTGAGCGAGGAAGGCAAGAAGGTTGGGGTAGGTGGGAGGGTTGCAGACAATCTGTGGAGGGGAAGGGAAGGGAAAGGGAGAACGAAGGAAGGGAAAGGGAATGTGTGAGCTCGAGTCGCGGCGAGAAGGTCGCTCAAGAGTAGAGAATGAAGCTCACGAATCCACTGAACATCGATGGAAATAAAGAAGGTGTGGTCAGCTTCAATATGTTGGGATGAGCCAGATATATAGAGGAACGAACGTGTCGACTCGGACACCTTCTCCTTCATCGCCCTTCCCTGAACGAACCAAACCAAGCTCAACTTCAGGTCAGTCCCTTTTTCAGCCCATCAACAGACTCGGCGACTCACTCTTGTAGTTGACCGTATGAGTATGACCTCCAATGTAGTCTGCAGACTCGTAGAGATCTACTTCATGCTCTGAGAACTCGTTGAGAAGCTGCAGAAGGAAGGAGGAAGAGATGACGAGAGGGGTGAGCTTCAACTCTCCCTTCCCTTTCTTCCAACTCTTTTCAAGCCCGCATCAGCTCACCCAGGTTGCTGAAAGTCCTGCTACACCGGAACCGACGACTGCTACGCGCATTGCTAAGGTTGACTTGGATTGAAAGGAAGGGATGAAAGGAAGGGAGGGGGGTGGAAGATAGAGGGGAGGAAGCGGAGAGGCGGCGAGAGATCGGTCTGGCACGAGGCGAGGGATCGAAAGTCGTTGTCAACGCGACGGAAGAGGTCGAGAAAACTGAGATGGCATAAGAGTGAGAAAGTCGTAGAGTGTCGTTACTACTGAGAGAGAGATCAAAAGACAAGATGGGAAGAAACGCTAAACGACGACAGCATCCATCCCGCTCCCCCCCTCTCCTCCTCCTCCTCCCTCGACGGACATCCTCGACTCAGAAGCAGCAAGCTTCCCCTTCTCTTCCAACTTGAGCCCGTCCTTCACCTTCACAATCTCCTGCATAACCCACTTCCTGATCCCCGAATCTTCCTCGAGCATCGTCTCAGCAGATTCCGTCGACATCTGCGTCGACTTTGGATCGGCCGCCAGGCCTTGAAGGAAGAAGACGGGATCCGTAGCTCGACTCCTTCGAGCTCGAGGTCGTTGACGACTGAGTTGAGCGGGTGGGACGTAATCAGGAGACTTTGGAGAGCAAGAAAGGAAGACGCAGGTGAGTTTGGGCTGTCGAGAAAGAGGGAATCGCGTCGAAGAACACAAAACTCACGACACTCCTCCTCTTTCCTCGTGGAACGACTCTCTCTCCCGTGGGACCCGAGGTCGTACCTCCTTCCTGTGAGGCTCCTGTTGGAGGCTCCTCGGGGCCGGTCATCGTCGCGTCCTCGTCCGCTCGAGTCAGGCCTGAGGCTCGAGGACGTCCTCCCCTCTCCGTCTCGTGAAAGCTCGTATTTGCTTCCATCGTCCTGTCGGACTGTTGAGACGGTGACCTTCTTCTCTCCTCATTTGCTCGAGAATAAGGTGCGTGGGCCGATGAGGAGGAGGAGGACTGTCGAGTCGGTGGTGGGGAGGGAGGACGACGGGAAGCGGAGGGAGCAGCTCGTCTAGGATCCTGGGGAGGCTGATGTTGATGTGAAGAGGAGGAGGAGGGTGGAAGGGGCAAACGAGAAGGTCCTGCGACGGCGTTGATGGAAGTGCAGGGGGATCCGACGGAGAGCGTGGGGAGATGAGAAGCGACTCGTTGGACGTTGAGGCCGTAGAACTCCTTGAGGGATGGAGAAGGAGCTTCGAAGTGAGGATACTCTCGAGCAGTCATCTGAAAGTGAGAAGGAAGAGCGGTCAGATTCTTCGTCGAGCCCAGGCGCGTGTGGAGAGAAGACGACGAGTCAGCTCACCTTCCCGAGCTCCCCAAAGTGAACAGCGAAGGTCGTCCCGTCCGCTCGAAACTCCATCTTCTCGATCTGTTGGGCGGTCGAGAGATCCCCGACTCTTATGAACCGAGCGGAGTTGTGCGACCTGAAGTTGGCTCCCAGATCTTTGGAAGAGAGGTCGACGCGTCCGATCGATCGCATCTGCGAGAAAGAAAAAAGGTAAGCTCGATGTTCGACGCGGTCTCGTGGATCATCGCTCTGACCTGAGTTGCGAGATCGAGAAGCTTCTCCAGGGTATCGACGTTCCAAACGAAGATCTGTCCTCTGTTGGGGAGTTGCTCTCCGTCTCGGAGCTGCCTCAAGAGGTCTTGTCGTGCGGAGGATCGAACAAACTGGACGACGACCCCGGGAGTCTCGTCGTCGGCGTTTCCTGGCTGGCAGGAGTTGATGAGGCCGAAGTGGGAGAGACTGATGTAGAGGGCGGCAGGCTAGAAGAAGAAAGGAAGAGGAGAAACCATCAGTTTCCCGTTGGTAAGGAAGGAACTTGAGAAGGATAGAGCACAAACTGTGATTCCGAGAGGAGTGTCGAGATGGATTCGTTCCGTTACAACGACGTCCTTGACGAAGGATCGAGTCCTGTAGAGAGAGAGTTTTGAGCCGCCGTCGTTGAGTCTTAGACCATCGAGAAGGGCATAAGCTCGATCGGCTAGCAAAAAGAAAGACGGGAAGTTAGCTGATGTTCGCCGACGGTTGAGACGCGTCTCGTTCAGCTGCTCACCTCGTTCGACCAAGCTGAACCTGATGGTACTATACGATCCGTCCTGAGCGAGTTCAATGTCTCGACTGGTGGAAGAAATCGAGTGCAGAACGAGTCGGGAATTAGGAACGGAAAGAGGAGAGGGAAGAAGGTCAAACGAACCTCGCGTCCAAATCAATCATGGCAACCGAGGACGCGATTGAGCAGAGATCGGTAGGGGTGATGAGCATCGGTTTCATGTAGAGTCGAAGAAGCTCGTTCTTGTTGGGAGGTCTCGTCGTATTGGTCGATGTAGCCGGGAAGGGTGGTTGGGGAGGAGGGACCGAAACGGGAAGTACCGTTGGATGAGTGATTCGATAGGGAGCTGGAGGTAGGGAGATAGGAGGAGAGGGATCCAGACTGTTGGCTGAGGCGAGTTGTTGTTCGAAGTCTCGTTTGATCCGGAGGTTTTTGATGTGATTGACGAGCACCTTCTCGGGAGAGCGAAATCGAGGGTCGGCCTTCTTGAGGAAGCTCTTCCAACGAGGGTTGTCGCTGACCTGTAAGAAGTTGAGCAAGTTCAACTATAGAACTCGTAGAAGGAGCTTTCGGAGGGGTGTGAACTCACTTGATCCGTGAAGTACACCTGGGAATACTGGTCGAACTCGTTGAAGCTCTCGCAGCGTTCGAGAGAAGCTGGGAACCACCTCATTCCTGCTTTGATCACGTCCGACTGGGAAATACAAACAGGGCGATTCAGCAGCTTGAGGCAGGAAGGCAGAACGTGGGAGGGGAAAACACTGACCACGAAAAGAGGATAGTGCTGAAATTCGTTCCCAAACGCTGCCTTCAGTTCCTTCGTCTGCTCGTTGGCTGAGAGCAGCGATCCGATAAAGAAGATCTGAAGATAACGAAACACATGAGAGTGTTCAGTTTGGGGTTCAGAGGAAAGAGATCATACGGCAGCGAAGAGCGGACTCGCCTGTCGTGGGTCTAGCTCGGGGACGAGAGGCGCTCGAGCAGGGACTGCCGCGGGTCGAGAAGGATGAGAGCTAGCAGAGACCTTCTCCTGGAGAGTTCGAGCGTCTCGTAGCTCTGAAGCAGTCGGTTGTGTCCACCTGGCAATTCAAGGAAGGAGGTGAGTCCCTCGAGAAGAAGAGGACGAGGGACGAGACGAAAACGAAGCTAAACGCACTTGTTCCATTCTCCTCCCTCGGGGATCTTGGCTTGACCTTTCCACGAGTCAGAGCTCGACTGATAGCGACCAGGTCCTCGTTCCTTAAGGATCAACTCGGCGGACCGAGGATGTTCGAACGAGACGTAGGCGATGACATTCCCCTTTTGGCTCTTTGCGGCCTGAGCCTTGACGCTGGAGAAGCAGAAGAACCGAAGATGGCGAACCCGAGGTCAGGACTATTACTTCTAGAGTTTTCTGGGACGTAGAAGCTCCAGGGACGGGTGAGATGAGCCTAAGAAGAGGGCGTGGAGACTCGAATCCCCTCAGCCCTCCCTTCCTCTTCCTATATCGCCTCTCCCCTCTTTTTTACGACCGAGCGAGAAGTACTCACATGGTACCGTACGACGCGAGAGATCTTCTCAGCGACTCTTCGGTCGTTCCATGCTCGAGACTGGCGAGGGAGGAGAGAAGGAAGGGGGGGAAGGAAGGGAGGGAAGGGAAAGTGAGCTCAACAGCTTCGTCCAACCCTTTCTTTCCCTCCTCTTCATCGACGAGCTTCTCGAACGGACTCACAGCGTCAAAAGAACCACCCTTGACTTCCACAGCTCGGGAACGTTGAGGTGAGACATCGTCGCTCAAAATGAAGAGAATCGGGCTTCGTGAGGGTCGGTGGAAAGGAGGAGGGAAGGAGAGGACGAGCTTAACATCGAAGGTGGAGCGGTCACGGCTCTCTCCCTTTTTTGGGAGCTTCTTAAAGGACGAGGTAGCTCAGCTCAGTTAACACGACAAGCCCGAGCATCTCTTTCATACAGAAAACGAGATAGCATAAAAAAAAAGGCATGAACGAAAGCAGCCTCCCCTTTCCCTCTATCGTCCCAACGCTCGTCTCCTCCAACAAGCTCCCAACCCAACTTCCAGAGCCGAGAAGGATGTTTCCTAGGTCGAGGTAGCGAGGTTCGTCGAAGGGAGAACTCCTGACCTGAGGACGGCGAAGAAACAGAGCGAGAGACGAGATCAGCGACGCGTCTCAAAGATCGTCTGAAGAGGCGAACGAACCTCAAGAAGACTTCGAGGGAGTCAGGTCCTGCGTCGACGGAAGGAGTACTGTGTTCAAGGAAGAGAGAGAGAGAGGAGATTCAGTCTCGAGTGTGATGAAAGAGGAAGGGAAGAGGAAAGGAGAAGGAACGAAAATCCACCTCGCGTCGAACGTCTCCAAATCGAACCCTCCCTTCGACAACGCCGCTCGAACTTCCTCAACAGGAGAAGCCATCAACTTATCGATCGGATCGACATCCAACCCAACACACGTCGAGCACATACAAGCCTCTATCTCCACCTCCGTATGCCTCCCCAAGTCCGTCTCCCTCCTCCCGTCGAGACGCGTCTTCGTCGCCGGAATCTTCCAGTCCGTCACTCCATCGTCTCGGACGACCTCTCCGAAGTAGAACACGACCCAAGCCTGCTCGTCGAACTCCCATCCGATGATGTTCCAGTACACGTTTGCGTCTTCAGGAAGTCGGTCGACCGGAGGAGGAGTCTGGCGAAGTTGAGTTCGTACGTGATGTTCCAGATGGCTTCGCTTCCTCCGAGGAGTTGAGCGTCTCGATGGCGTTGAGGTTTGGAGGTGGCGAATCGATCGATGCAGGTTGTGCAGGTGAGGACGTCGAAGAGGGTTGGGTTGGGAGTGAAGGAGCAGCCGAGCCAGACCGAGGAGAGCTTCGAGAGGGCGAGGACCGTGGAGGGCTGAAAGAAAAGAAGAAAAGAGAGGTTTCAGCTAGGAGAAAAGATAGACGGAAGACAAAGAGACGAGATCCATGAGGACTCGACCTTGCTACCGAAAGAGAAAGGGAGGAGAAGGAGAGGGAGAAGGAACTCACCCAGTCTAAGCTCGGCGAAGCCCCCGAGGAGGAGGGAGGGAGGGAAGCCTGAGGTCAGCTCGGGTCTCTCTGCTGCTCTCTTGCTCTCGCAAGCAGTCTACGGGGGAGGAAACGAACCGCGACGAGAAGGCAGGAAGCAGCGGTGGTGATAAGCATAGTGTCGAAGGATAGAGCTTGATTCAACGAAAGGGAGGAAGGAGCAGGTTGGTCAAGGTCAAGTCGCTTGCACAAGAGCTCGCCCTTGGTGCTCCCCTTCCTCCCTTCTTCCTTTTTTTCTCTCGTTTCGATTTTCAAGCATAGTTCTAGAGCCAACATGTCGTTTTTTTTTTTTTTACAAAGAAGGGCAAGCCGATAGAAAATGAGCAAAATTACATTGAAACCGCCCCCGTAACGAGCTCGTCGAGCTCTCTTCTCCTCCCTCCCCTCCCACTCTCCTCCCAACGCCATCCAATCCACCCTCTTCTTCGCTCTCGATGTCGAATCCTCCTTCATCCGAGGAAGCTCCCGTCGCTTCCACTTCCTCTACTCCTGTTATCAAGATCAAGTTTGGTGTGGATCCCGGCCTGATCCTGAACGAACCTCGGAAACGTCCTCGCGAGGTCATCTACAACGCCAAAGCAGCAGCTCACGCCAAACAGGATGTCTACGAGGAGCCCGCTTACGTGTTGGAGAAGGGTGGGAAGCTCATTCAAGCTATCATGGATGCTAGGGAGGACGAGTACACCGAGTGAGTCTCCCAGGTCGAACAGGAAGGGAAGGAACGAAGGAGGTCAACTCCAGACGCGTTTGCTTTGCTTTCCCCTTGGAGAAGTCTAGAGAGCTCATCCGATCCTTCTGTACCTTCCTAAATCTCCTCAGTGGACGGCTTTTATCACCAGACTTCCTTCGGCTTCCTAGTCAGGAGGAGTACCCCGACTACTACCAAATCATCAAGCACCCTCTCGCCCTCGAGGATATCGAGGTCAGCTTCCCCTCCTCCTCTTCCCCCCCATCCAGCTCCCATCTCCTCCCCAAAGCCGTTCTGACCCTTCCTCTCACCTCTTTATACAGGCCAAACTCAAAGCTGGAGACTACTCGAACGTAGCAGCC
Source organism: Mrakia frigida (assembly GCF_051309035.1). Taxonomy (NCBI): domain Eukaryota; kingdom Fungi; phylum Basidiomycota; class Tremellomycetes; order Cystofilobasidiales; family Mrakiaceae; genus Mrakia; species Mrakia frigida. The sequence continues at coordinate 726,336 of NW_027481277.1, forward strand.
GTCCGAGCAGCTCTTGAGCATTGCTTCTGGAACGCCAAAAAGTGTTCGTCCGAGCTCACCTTCCTCTTCTCCTCCCTCCTCACCCCTTCCTTCTGGGCTGAAACTCCTTCTTCTTGACCTTCAGACAACGCCAAAGGAAGTACCATCTTCGAGGATGCCAAGTACCTTCATGTTCGTACACCCTTTCCAGCTCCTTCTCCCTTCCTCTTCCGACCTCCTTCCCGAACCGTTCGAGCTCAACACCTCCTCCCTCCCTCCCTCGACTTCGACTCATCCCCACCTTCCCTTCCCTTTCCACTTCCACCGAACAGAAACTCGTCAAACGTACCTCCGATGAGCTCGTTGGCAAGACTGAGAACGACTCCGACGACGAGGGAGGTCCTGCGAGCAAGAAGGCGAAGAAGGTTCTTGACATCTGGGGAATCCTGAGAGCGAAGCTCGAGCGTGTTATCAACAAGAAGGCTGCCGAGTGAGTCTATCTCCGCTGTGCTTGATGGAGAAGGGAAGGAGAAGCTCGAGCTGACGTTGTCTCCGTACCTGTGCGACCAAAGTCTGAGCGGTCGTTGGCTTTCGACCGAGTTCATGGACGTCCCTTCGAAGGTCGACTATCCTGATTACCATCGAGTCATTCGGAAACCCAGGTCGTTCGAACTCATCCTTGTTAGTACCACAGGTTCTTTCCGCTTGTATTTGTCGACTCCGAGCTGACACCGAGTGCTGCTTTCGACGTCCACAGCAAAAGCTCAAGAAGAAGGAGTACGCGACGCCTCGAGATTTCGTCGAGGATACGGATCTCATCTTCTCGAACGCTCAGCAGTACAACCTGGACGACAGTCAGATGTGAGTCGAGGATCTCTTTATCTGGTCGAGGTCTCGGAAGAGTCGCTGATCCGTTCTCGTTCGTTTCTTCAGCTCGCAAGACGCCGAGGAGATGAAGGTACTTTCCGCTCTCGCTCTCTTCCTCCCTTCTCGAGCTCTTCCCTGACTCTCCCTCCTCTTCCTCGACAGATCCTCTTCCACGAACTCGTCGACGATCTCGTCAAGAACGACGTCGCTTCCGGCATCAGCTCGAAACCCAAGATCAAGATCAAAGTCGGCGGAGGGTCGTCCAACTCGCTCAAGATCCGTCTCGACAAGGGAGGCGACTCGGGAAGTCCAGCAGCTGCCAACTCCCTCGCTTCAGCCGTCGCTGCCATCACAGGAGTCCCCGTTGGTGCTCGTGCGAACCCTCCTCCACCTCAATCCCAATCTCAACGACCTCAACCCCAACCCTCGCCTTCCCACTACATCAACCACAACCTCCCTCCTCCTCCTCCTCCCCAGCAACAACAGCAACAACCCGCTCCCGTCGCTCGTCGGCAACCCTCCACTACCCCTCTTCCCTCTTCCAATAACAACAACAACACTTCTCAGCAGCAACAGCAGCAATCCCTCCCTCAACCTCTCTCCCTCCCGAACCGAGCCTCCACGCCCCTCGCAACCCCTTCCGTCCCCCTCGTCAAAGTCCGACCTGGACCTCCCCTCCTCTCCACGTTCGTTCTTCGTCCCATCGGAGGTCGATCGTCCCTCCCAGGCGGGAAGGAAACCGTCCTCACCCTCAAGAACGAACGAGGAGTTCGAGCGCACGCCGTCTCCCTGCCTTCTTCCTCGGAAACGTTGGACTTCAGCATCACCATTCGAGATTTCGTTCCTCCTCCGCTCCCTCCAGCACCTATCGTCGCTCCTGCTCCTCCTTCTTCTTCGACAGCAGCAGCAGCAACCACCAACGGAGTCGCTTCAGGATCAGCCCCGAGTTTCGACGACGACATGAACGGCCACTTCAACCCTTACCAAACCGAAACCGGGTTCGACATCGATCTCTCGGACCCTTTAACCTCCCTCAACCCCGACTCGGCAGCGATCAACCTCCTCGCTTCCCTCGCCCAGATCCCTTCTGCGCCCATTCCCGAGACGGACTACAAGACGTACAACGTCGTGCTGCTGTTCAACGGGGTGGTCGTCGTCCAGGGGTCGGAACAAGGAGGAGGAGCAGGAGGGTGGTCGAGGAACGGGAATGCGGAGGCGGATGCGGAGGGCTTCAAGAGGTGTCCCGAGACGAGGTGGAAGGTTGATCTGGGAGGGGTGGGTGCGGGAGGGTGGAGGGGAGGAACGGGGACGGGGACGGTGGAGGTGGAGGTTCAGTGGAAGGAGATGGAAGGCGGGACGGGGAAGGTGCTGGGGACGGGGAAGGAGGGGTATGAGGTTTTTGTGAGGAGGGGATGAAAAGGGAAGGGGTCGCGTCGCGTTCTCGTTTTTTTTGTAGTTCTCGTTTCGTTTCGGTTTTCTTTCTTTGAATCTATCTTCATCTCCTCCTACGTCGAACTTTCTGTTCTCTCTCTATACAACTCACCTTGAAACTTCTTTCTTCTCGAAAAACACCAAAAAAATAACAAAAAGTCTGAGCTCCTTCCTGAAATCGTTGAGCTCTCGCTTCTCCTTCCCATCCTTCCCCCCAAACCATCAACTCCTCTCCAAGAAAATGCGCTCCCTAACCTGTCTCTCCTCCCTCTCCACGGCTCTCCCCTTATCTTCCTCCTCCAAACGAGCGACCGCGACGTGCTTCGACCCTGAATCCGGGCTCGTCTACACCGCCGTGGAATCCGTCTCGGCCAACGGAGAGCTCGAGCTCGACGTTTTGGAGGTGAAGGGTTTGGAGGAGAAGGATGTAGAGGTGGTGAGTGAGATTTGTTACGATGGCGACGAGCGTTAGGCGGTTCGGAGTTCAGGAGGGAGGAGGGAGGAGGGAAGGAAGGACAAGAGTTTGAGTCAAGCTGACATTTTTGGGTCGTTCTCTCGTTGGCAGATCGGATCCTACAGCTCTTCCACGCTGCCTTCCTTCACCAAAGGGGACAAGAACGTACTCAGCTTGAAGCTGCTTTCGGAATCGAGATCGTTATGCGTGATTCTCGCCGGAGGGGATATCGTGACGCTGGCTCTCGAGGAGGAAGGAGGAGGAGGAGGAGGAGGGGAGAAGGTGAGCTCGCTCGTCTTTTCGTTTTTTTTTCGGTGGCTTTCGACTAATCCTCGCTTTGTTTTTTTTGGTATTCTTCGTGCTGGCGTTTAGGAAATGGAAGTCGTAGGAGTCGTCGATGCTGGGATCAAGGCGGTTCGTTGGAGTCCGGACGATGAGTTGCTCGTTTTGATCACTGGTCGGTCTCTCTCTCTCTCTCTTTCTGTCTCTCTTTCTCGAGTCGATTCGTCGAACTGAAGTATTCGTTTATGGTGTTTCGGTGTATTCAGGCGACGACAAACTCCTCCAGATGACTCAAGATTTCGAGGTTCTCAACGACACTCCTCTTCGGTCGGTTGAGTTTGGAGAGGGTTCGTTCCTTTCGGTCCCATCCTCCCTCCCTCTCTTTGCTGACTTTCCCTCCCGTTTTCGTTTTGATCTTTTTTATTCTAGATCAAGCCATCAACGTAGGCTGGGGATCCAAATCGACCCAGTTCCACGGTTCCCTCGGAAAAGCAGCCGCCGCCGCCGCCTCCCTCCCTTCCTCCTCCCTCGCGCCCGTCACCTCCTCCCCCTCGGACGACCTCTCCCCTCGCATCTCCTGGCGAGAAGACGGCTTGCACTTCTGCGTCTCCACTCTCGATCCCATCTCCAACGTCCCTTCCACTCAGACCCCACCTCCTTCGAAACGAGTCCTCCGAACCTACTCCCGCCTCGCCGTCCTCCAATCGACGTCGGAACCCGTCTCTGGGTTGGAGCACCCCCTCGCGTGGAGCGGGAGCAAAGGGCTGATAGCGAGTACGCAGAGGTTCGGGGAAGGCGAGGGGAGGAAGGGGAGGCATGATGTCGTGTTCTTTGAGAGGAACGGGTTGAGGCATGGCGAGTTTGGACTGAGGGAACAAGAAGAGGAAGGGGAGTACAGGGTCAGGGAGGTCATGTGGAATGCGGATTCGACGGCGTTGGCGGTATGGATAGAGAGGAAGACGGGGGATGTGGGTGAGTGCACGAGGTTGCTTGACTTTTTTGTGTGAGAGGGAGAGCTGACGGACGGTTCGGTTTTTCGTTTCGACGCGTTCTTTTTCGTTTCGTCGCTTGTTTTCTTTCTAAAAGTCCAACTCTGGACGGTCAACAACTATCACTGGTATCTCAAGCAGGAGATCAGCTCTCTTTCCATCGACGCTCTGAACTTCACGTCGGTCGAGTGGCATCCTGAGCAGCCTTTCAAGATCGCCGTGCTCACTGCTCGTCAGTCTCCCTTCTTTTTCTCTTTGCTTTCGCTTTCGAGGCTGATCTCTTTTCTCATTGTTTTCGCAGGCTCCCTCGAGATTCGATCCTTCTGCTGGGACACGTACGCTACCGTCGCTCCCGCACCGAACGATACCGGACTCGTCGCTGTCGTCGATGGAGGTGCGTTTCTTTCAGTCGCGTCTCTAAGTCGTTTCTTCCCCTCTCTCTTCGAACTAACCACCACTTGTTTATCCTCCTTTGTCATATCAGCCTCCCTCCTCCTGACGCCCTTCCGAACGCAAAACGTCCCTCCTCCGATGTCCACCTCCAAAGTCGTCCACCACCCAACGTCTTCCCTCCCTCCGATCCACGTCGCCTTCTCCGCCACCGAGGACACCGTCGCTTCCCTCTACCCTACCGGCGAGCTCGTTCTTCGAGAGATCAAGACCAAGCTGCGGAAGGAAACGCCGGGGAGGTCGATCGTGAGCGAAGGGGAGAGAACGGTGAGGTTGCCGAGGGGAGTGAAGGGGAGGCAGGTCGCGATTAGGACGACCGGTGAGGGGGAGGAGGTCGTCGTGGTGGTGCTGGGATGGAATGTTGGAGAGGGGAGGGATGGGATTTGGGTCGGGGAGGTTGGGAAGGAGAAGGAGGAGGAGAAGGAGGTCGAGTGGAAGGAGGTCGAGGGCGGGTTGGGAGGTTCGTCCGGGGCTGGGAAGGTGATTGGGTTGGAGGAAGAGATGGTTTATCAATCGAGGGACGGAGGCTTGTTCTTGAGTGAGTTTTGAAGATCAGCGTTCCCTTGTCTTCTTCTCGAGTCGAGCAAAAAAGTCGAAGAACTGATTCCTCCTCCGTCGCGTCCTCTCTCCTCTCCTCCTCAGTCAAACCCTCCCCAACCTCCTCCTCCTCCTACACCCTCTCCCCTCTCCCGCTCTCCACCCCCCTCCCAACTTTCTGCCCAACCCTCAAACCAACCACCCACACCTCCGTCCCTCTCCTCTTCGCCCTCTCCCCCTTGGGCAAACTCTTCGCCCTCTCCCTCCTCTCCACCGAACCCCCTTACCTCGTCGCTTCCGACGCCACCTCGTTCGGGATCTCGTCCGACTTCCTCATCTACACCACCTCGACGCACGAGTCCAAGTACGCTCCGTTGGACGTGCTCGTCAAGATCTTGGATGGAGGGTGGATCGTGAGCGAGCAGGCGAAGGAGTGGGAGAAGAGGAAGGTCGAGAGAGGGAGTGTGGTCGTGACGGTGGTGAGTAGCGCGATGGCGTTGGTGCTGCAGATGCCGAGAGGGAATTTGGAGAGTGTGTGGCCGAGACCGTTGGTGCTGGCGGGGGTGAGGAGGGATGTGGAGAGGTGAGTTTTTTTGGTTTGGAATTCGAGCGAGAGGGAAGATGTGGTCTCGTTTGAACGAGCTTTCGCTGACTTTGGGTTTGGGGTTTTGGGGTCGCAGTCTGAGATACAGGGACGCTTTCATCGCTTGTAGGAAGCATAGGATCGATTTGAACATCCTCTACGATCACGATCCGGCGGGGTTCATGAAGAACTTGTCGACGTTCGTCGAGCAGATCGAGGACGTGGATTACATCAACCTCTTCCTCGGTGGACTCAAGTGAGTTCCCTTCTTTGCTCTTCTTCATCCCCACGTCTCGAAAGACTAACCAACGCTCTCTTCATGCTTCCCCCTTTCCAGAAACGAGGACGTCTCTCGGTCGATGTATCGCCTTCCTGGAACGGTCGCGTCGACGTTCGTCCTCCCCCTTCCTTCCCCTCTTCCTCCTCTCTCCGAACCCTCAACTCACTCCCCCCTCTCCTTTCCTTCTCGTCTCCTCTCCTTCCTTCAGATCAAGCGCCGTCGTCCAAGGAAAGATCAACAAGATCTGCGATGCCGTCAGAGGAGAGCTCGAGAAGACCGAGAAGGACATGCTTAGATACGTCGATTCGATCCTCACCGCTCACGTCGTCAAGACCCCTCCGGATCACGAGGAGGCGCTCAGGATGCTTCATCGTCTCAAAGGGCAGCACCCGAAGGTTGTGGAGGATGCGATCAAATACGTGATCTTCTTGTGAGTCGAAAGTCGAAGGGTTCGTTTTCCGTCGTGTTTTCGTGTTGGGCTGACCTCGTTTCGTTCTTCGTTGCTTCGCCAGGACCGACGTCAACCAACTGTTCGATGTTGCTCTTGGGATGTACGACTTCCAACTCGTGCTTATGATCGCTCAGTACTCGCAGAAGGTTCGTCCCCGTCTCGCCTCTCGTCTTTCGCTTCTCCGTCCGTTCCTCTCCCGAGCTTGACCTTTTTTTCGTTTCTTCGCCTTCCCCTCTCAGGATCCTCGAGAGTACCTCCCCTTCCTCAAAGAGCTCCGAGCTCTGGACAAGCACTACCAACGGTTCAAGATCGACGATCACCTCGAGCGGTACAAGTCGGGTCTCACCAACCTTCATCTTGCTGGTTCGTTCGCTCCCTCGCTCCTCCCTTTTCCCCCACGCGTCGTTTTCGTAAGCTTGAGCTGACTTTGAATCCCCCTCGCAGGTCCCGAACGGTTTGACGAGTCGGTGGCGTACGTTGAGAAGCACGACCTGCATCGAGAGGCGATTTCGATCTGGGCGAACGAACCGGAACCGCTTGCTGTGAGTCGAGTCGACTTTTCCACTCTGCTCTCTTTCTTCGACTGACGCCTAAAAAAAATTTCCCTCTTTCGCAGGTCATGTACGAGGTCTATGGAGATCACCTTTACGACAAGAGAGACTTCAACGATGCTGCTCTCGGTTCGTCCTCCTTCTCTTGGAAACGCTCGAACGAAGATTGACGCTGACCTTTCCTCCCCTTCTCTGCTCTCCCAGCTTTCTCCATGGCCGGTAAACCTGCTCGAGCTCTCAAGGCGTACGAGAAGGCTCACGCTTGGAAGGAGCTCTTCACGCTCGCCATGACTCAGAAGATTGAACCGGACGCGATGAGTGATCTGATCGAGAAGATTGCTGGTGAGTCTTTCCTCTTTTTGCTCCTACTTCGAGGAGCTACGGGCTGATCTTCGTCTCTTTTCGAACGCCATCTGGATCAGGTCATCTCTCCTCTCGAGGTCGAAACGTCGAAGCCGGCCGACTCGTTTTGGATTACGGAGGAGACGTGGAGGAGGCTGTCGTTCAGTTCTGCAAAGGGAGGGATTTCTCCGAGGCTTACCGAGTTGTACGTCTTCTCTCTCTCTCTCTCTCTAACCCTCGTCTCTCTCGCAACAGGCTCCGTTGCTGATCCTCCGCTTTGCCTCTCGTTTTCTCTCAGGCCGCTCTTCACGAGAAGGACGACCTCGTCGAATCCGTCGTCCATCCGAGCCTGCTCGAGACCCAGAACGTCATCATGGAGGATATCGTCGAGATCGAAGAACAGATGAGCAAGCAGACTGCTAGGCTTGAGGAGTTGAAGGTGCTGAAGGTTGAGCAACCTGGTGAGTCTCTGTTTCTCTCCTCCACTCGACGCGTCTTTCCGACTTTCGACTGACGTCTCTTCCTTCCTTCGCCTTCCCCAGAATCCTTCTTCATGCAAGACGATCCCGCTTTGGAGAACATCGACGTCATGACGGATGCTACCCAAGCTACTGCGTTCACTCGGTACACCCAGGCTGCTTCGACGGTTCTGACGAGAATGACCGGTCACACTCAGTTCGTCCAAAGTCTCTCGTCTTCGCTTGAAATTGCTTCTCTGCTTCGCCGCCTCAACTCTCTGACTGACTCCTCTCTTTCCCCCCCTTCTCTCTCTGCCTGCAGGAAGAGCTCCTCGACCTCGAAGAACAAGAGGAAGAACGACCGGAAGCGACTGGGAGGTCGAAAGGGAACCGTCGACGAGGAGGAATACCTGCTCGGTTCCTTCGCTCGTCTCGTAGAGAAGTTCAAGCTCATGATCGGTGAGTCTGTTCTCCCGCTTTTTTACAACTAACCCCTCTCCTCCTTCGAACTCGAACAGTTCGAGCTCACCTCTCTTCCGTTCCCCGTCTCTCTCTTCTTTCAGCCGACTCCAACTCCCTCCTCAACCACCTCCTCCTCGCCTCCGACGAACACCGGGAAGCCGGAAACGAACTTCAAAAGGCCTTCATCGACATGGAGGAGAAGATGGCTGTCGCTGTAGAGATCGCTTGGGCTCCAGTCGAAGGAGAGATCGTGGTGAAGAAGGACGAGTTCGCCATCGTCAAGCTGCCTCGACCGGAGAAGCCGAAGGTCGGGGAGTGGAAGGGTGGGAATGGGTTCTTGGGACTCTGAGGGGGGGATTTGGTTGGTCTAGAAGGATCTGGTTCTCATGTTGTATGCAGCTTCGTTGCGAAGAGAGAGAGGACGGGAGAGAAAGACGACGCAGAGAACGTCTCGGATTCGTCCGTGGCAGGGCTGAACGTTCCATCGATCATCGCCTCGAGAAGAGAGTTTCAAGATCTATACAGAGACGTTGAAGAGTGGCGCCTGACTGGTGAAACGAGGCGGAAGGACGAAGAAGACTTGAACGCGAAGAGAGAGCGGCTTCAGCCCTCGTTCTCTTTCTCTCCTCACCCTCGTTTCGCGTGCCTGTCGTTCTAACACTCACCCATATCACTCTAAATTGACCCTTTGCCCGATGTCCTAATCTCTAAAGGTGGGCCGAAAAGTGAAACGAGGGCTGCTTGTTCTTATCGAGGACCCCTTTGCAACTGTCTCCTCCCCCAGAAGAACCCCCCCTTCCTGGTCGCTCGTCATCTCTGCGAGTCGTTTTCTCACTTCCGTACCTTCTCCTCGCCCACTGGTGTGCAGGAAAAGTTTTTCTGGCCGTCTCGTTGCTTTTCGAAGGTTTTTTGTTTCCGCTTCTTGAATTGCGCTCTCATCTTCTCCTTTCGCTCGCCCGACGCTGATCAGGACCCGAGAGTCCGACGTCTCCGCTTCTTCGGTAGCTCTTCATCTGTTCCTTTTCTCCTACAGGTCCCCGATTTCGCACTCCTGAAACACGGGCAGGGCATTCCGTGCTAGAGGTGCAGAAGAGGAGACCGAGCCGTTCGATCAGCTTCCTTGCCTTCTTCGAGCCTCCGCAGCGCCGAACTGATTACATTCCGCGGGTCTTTGAAGATGGACCGGCACGCGTTCGAGACCTGACCACGCGAGCGACCGATCATGAAAGGAGAATAAAAGGGCGAGTGAGACCGACGTCGGAATGCTTCCGTCCTCTTTCCCCTTCTCCCTTCTCCCTTCGCTCCTTCTCTGCCCTCTCTTGGTTCCAAAGTTCTCCTGTGGATTCCCAGCACCATACGGTCACGCGACTGAGCTCTCAATAGGCCCACTCTAGATCCGGACGGACGAAGGGCTGTTCGAGCTCCGCGTCTCGACTCCACTGCTCCAAAGGGGATTTGAGCTGCCACCGATCTTGCTCCCTCAATACTCCCTTCTCCCCCTTCCCACATGTTTCCGAGACACGAACGGAGAAACAGTCAGAGACACTGGTTTTTCCTCCCTCGACGTAGCTAGCTCACGGGGTGAGTGGTCGAGGAAAGGGCAAGGGAGCGCAAATCTCTTCCCTTCGCTCGACTCATCTTCCCTCCCAACGACCATCTTCCCGTTCTGTTTCGTACCTTTCCCCTTCCCTACCTCCCCTCCCCTCACCTCCACATCTAACTCATCTCAGCTTCCCTCCCTCAGCAATGTACTCGTCCTCTCCTTTCCCTCCTCATCACCATCAGCTCTCCTCTCCCGTCGCCTTCCTCCTCGACTCCTGCTCCCCCTTCTACTCCGAGTGCCCTAGCCCGGCCTCTTCTTCCATGTCTTCTTCACCTTCCTTCTCTGCGAGTGGAAACAGAAACAGGATCAACATGGCATGTCTTTACTGTAGATACAGGTGCGCACATTTCCTCCCTCCTCTCCTCGTCGTCTCGAACTTCGAGCGGCTGCAGCCGCTGACCTGTCTCTTCTTCATTCTATCTACAGGAAGATCAAAGTGAGTTTGAACTCCTTCTTTATCTGTTCTTCGAACATGCAATCAGCAGCTGACCTTTTTTTTTCCTTTCTCTTTCGTTCTGTGTCGCAGTGCGACGGAGGGTCGCCCTGCACGACGTGTGCGCGAACGAAGCGTTGCTGCCAGTATCAGGAGGTCTCCGACGATGTCAACCGAGGTGAGTGTTATATCTTCGTTGCCTTCGACTATGCGATCTCTAACTTTCTTGCGTTTCTCTTTCACAGCAACGAAGGAGAGGAAAGCCTATCTGAAGAGCCTGAGAATCCAGTCGTTGGGACGGATTGCTTCCGCTCCTTCTCCTCGAAGACGTCGAGGAGTCTCCGTCACATCTTCCTCGTCTTCGGCTCCATCTTCTCCTGCTCCCCAACTCTCACCTTCGGCCTTCATTGACGGCTGGACGCCCACTCCTCCTGTGAGATCGCGTCGCGCCGGTCTTCTCCCTCGTGTACCTCGATCTTTCCTCAACCTCTTCTGACTCCTTCCCCTTTTACTTTATCTTCCTCAGTCTCCCACTACTACGACACCTTTCAGTCGTCCTTTCCCCTCCGTTCTCATGGGAACTCCTCTTCACGCCGCCTTCGAAGCAAACCTCTCTCGATCCCCATCCTCCCCGGCGGAGGACCAGACCTACTCCCAGATCCGACGACCCTCAGGATCCCAAACCCCTCCTCGAAGTCGATCTCCTTCTCCTCAACCCTACCACTCCATCTCCAACTACTCCACTCCCGCTCTCAGTCTCCCAGGCTACTCGTCCCACTTCGTCGACCCCTCGTCGTCTCCCTCGTCGTCGGTCGCCTCTTCCCAAGCTCCCTCCACTCCCGTCTTCGCCTCTTCCTTCCAGCCCAACTATTACTACTACGACAAGTGCCTCAACCCTTCCTCCCCTCCCACCTCGCCAGAGGGCGGAGCGCCGTTCGTCGTTGCGCCGTCGTCTTACTCCTCGTCCTACCCAGCCGCCACCACCGTCGATCTCGCTCAGGAGCCCATCTTCTACCTTCCCCCCTCTCCCGAGGTCAAGCGGCATTCGAGGTTCGCTTCGATGCAGCAGCAGTTCTTCGAGGGAGAGGGCAGGAACCCTGGGCTTGGACTTGATCTGCCGGAGGGGTTCGCTCCTGGACTTCCCTCTGGAGGAGCTGGATATTATGAGGAGGAGATGGCTCAGCAGCAGACTTGGGCTTCGGGTGGAGGAGGAGGGGGAACGGTGGTTGAAGAGTCGGAGATGATCGTCTTCCAGGGTTGGGGAACGGCTTGAGGAGGCCGTCTTGCTTTTGTTCCGTCGCGTCTCGTTCGTTTGTCGTTCTGGTTGTTATCTGCTCTTCCCGTCGTCTTCTGCTTTTTTCTCCTTTGCTTATTTGCTGCTTCGTCTCACTCTGTTCCCCTACTGCCTTCTCTCGTTTAGATCTTTGCTTCAATGTCGCTCTTTTGCTTCAACTCGCTTCGCAACCTCGTCTTTCTTTCCTCGTCGCTCCTTTGCTTTCTTTGCTTTACGTGTCTCCACATCTTTGCTTTCGTCGCTCCTTTATCTCGTCCCTCGCTTCGCTTATTCTCCATGCTGCCTCTCAGTCGTTGTTTATTATGCCATCGCTCGTTCACCGTGCCACACGAACACAACTCACAAGATCAAGACGCGTCCGATTCCAACTCGCTTTCCGACTCCCTGTGTATAGCCTAACTTCCAACAGCTGCATAGTCTCCCTGCACTCTATCTACGCCGTCGGACCGAGGTTGAGAACCTTCCCCAGCACGTCCACTCCGACTCCTCTCTCCTCGATCCACTTCCTCACTTCTCCCATCTCTCCTCGATTCCCTCGATGCCCGTAGTGGTTGATCAGGTTCGTGATCTCGACCATTCCGGTGAATAAACGCGTTGAGATCATTGGACTTCGATGCCGTTCGGTGACTTCTGTTCACGAGAGGAAGAAGAAGAAAAGGAAGGAGGATCGTCAGTCGTAGCCTACGAAGGAAGAGCGAGAGGGAGACGAACTTTTTTGGAACGACGGGATATCCGACCACGAGACAGCTTTTACCCAAGCCATGAACTCGTCGATGGCTTTGGGGTTTCCCTCGAGGCAGAGGATTCCTGGTTTGCCTGAGGAAGTCCGACGACGAGAGGGAGGAAAGAGAGAAGAGGGTCAGGACTGATGAAGGAAGTTTCCCACTCTCCTTCCCACTCCCATCGCTCAACAAACGAATCCAAAGCACTCACCAGCAAGCAGAAAACCAGTGAGCTTCCAAACAGGACCCATCCTGATCATGTCGTCGCGGTAGCACTTGGTCGAGATTGAAGGGCTGTCGCGAGAGAGAGGAAGGTCAGCTCTCGCAGCGAAGCGGCAAAAAAACTAACAGGCGATAGAAGACTCAGACTCACAACCAAAACCAGACCCTATCCATGCCATTCTCATCGGGTTCCACAAAGACTCCTCCTCCCAGGACTGGTTCTGGAGTCGGAGGAGGAACGAACGACGGCCCAATCTCCCTGAGATGGTCAACCAGAGCGAGGACCTCGTCCAGAATCTCTTCTCCACCTTCAGACGGAGGAATAGTCTCTACCAGATCTCCAAAGGCTGATCTCGATAGCCAAGCTGGTGGCCGGAGGACGAGCGAGGAGGGAGGGGAGAAGGACGAAGGGGAGGACCGAAGAGGGAGGACGATTTCGATGAGGAGAGGTAAAGCTGGGTCTTGATCGTCGAGTAGAACTTGCAGCAGGAGCCGTAGATCATCTGGGAGGGAAGTTGAGAGTTGCTGGAGGGTGTCGGTGGGCGGGGGAGCGGCCTCGAGGGAGGAGGATGAAGAGCGAAGGAGGTCGAGGGGAAGGAGGGAAGAGGACGAGACCTCAAGCTCGGAAGCGAGAGGAAACATGCTTTGCAGTAGTTCGACAGTGTTAAGGGTTGAAAGGAGGACCTCGGCCGGTAGTAAGGGTGAAGCCATGCCTGAAAAAGGGCAAAAGAGGGATGCTGACGGTTGAAGGAGAGAAGGGCGTGTGAGCTTTCGATTTCAGCTCTCAGGTCTCAACGCCGACGACCTCTCCCCTCCTCCTTTTTTTCAACGGAACCAAAATCCTCCCTCATCGATGGCTAGGAAACATCCCTGCCCTACCTGTGGTTCTACTAAATGGCACAAAGCTGCTGGAGGGACGCGAGCTTGCGAAGAGGGCCACATCGACATGGTGAGGTCAAACTTCCTTCCTTTCCTTTCCCTCTCCTCAAAGCTCACACCCGTTCGTCTTCGTGTCTTGAACCCGCAGTTTTTTCGAAAGGAGACTGTGGATATGGCAGGAGAGCCTTCTCAGTCGTCGCAGAGGGTTCGAAGGATGAACAAGGACAAGAAGAAGAAGGTCTGGAAGTCGAAGGGAAATCCGGAAAGTGAGCTCGCGTTCCTTCCTTCCCTCCCTTCCCTCTGTAATAACCTGACCTCTTCCTCCTCGCTCCTTTCAAAGTCTACCACGGTCACGAGAAGGAGTCCTTCTACTACGAGTGCCTTCAGCTTCTCGTTCGGCATCAGGTCAAGGCGTTGAGGACTGTTTGGGGTTTGCCGGTCGAGCTCGAGGTCAGCTTCAACGTTTCCTTCTCTTTTCCTTCTCAACTCTCGAGTTCACCCCTGCGTCTTCCCATAGCGATAGAAACTGACTCTTGTTCGTTTTCCTTCCCCTCTCAGATCATCACTCGCGACCTCCTCTCCCTCGCCCTACTCCTTCGACCCCTCCCTCCTCCTCCAGAACAACAAGACCAACCTCCGACAGCGCCATCGTCTCCTCGACCCACACCAAGTCCCTCCCTGCCCGTTGAAGAAAACTCGAATGGTTCCACTCCTTCAGGCTTGTCGGCTCGACTTCTTCAGGGTGGATTGGACGAGGGAATGGACGAGGACAAGGAAGACGAAGATCCGGATCGACCTGTTCGAGAGCTCGAGAAAGCTCACGAGGTGGACGAGGACGAGGAAGAAGAAGAGCAGGAGGAGGACCAAGTCCCTGAAAGAGGAGAGGGAGGGGATACGACGGATGCTGAGGACTGGGGAGATCGTACGAAGACGAGGAGGAAGAAGCGGTCAGAGAACGACCTGCACGAGGTGATGAGGCCGGCAGATTGTCTCGCGATTGTGATCGTTGCTTGTTGGGCGTTGAGGGTGCCAGTGATGTTCAAGGAGTTTATAAGGTCAGTCCAATCCCTGAAATCCTTTCCTTCGCTCTGCTCTTCGTTGCTCTGGTGCCAGGAGGAGAATCAGCACTCGTCGTTGAACGCGTCGAAAAGCTCACGTTCCTCTCTTTGGTTTCTCATCCAGCCTCATCAACTCCCACCAACTCCCTTACCTCGAGTTCGCCCACTCGACACTCATTCCCTCTGATCTGAGGAAACACTTTGCCCAAGATTTCTATCAGACTCTGAGTCCAGCCGTGAGTTTTCTCTTCCATCTGCCGCTCTCGAGGACGAGGACTCACGCCGAATGCTTTTTTTTTTCTTCTCCGTGATAGTGGGCGCCTTCAACCATGTCTCTCTATCGTCGAACCTCCAACTTTGCTCTTCAACTTCACGAGAGATTCGCCATCAAGATCCCAGAACTCAACGCGTCGCCGGTAATTTGGAAGTGTGTTCGCTCGCTAGGAGGATCTCGTGAGTCATGATTTCGATTCTTTATGCTCAACTACATCGTTCTTCCCAGTTGCTCCTTTTTTCGTTCCGTCTCCCTTTGACTCCGACGCGGCTCGCTGACCTCGTCTCTTCTTCTCCCTCTCTCTCTCCCAGCCGCCATCTACCCCGCCGTCATCTCTCTCTCCCGAAGCATTCAACTTCATCTTTCCCTCCATCAAGGCCTCGCTCCTAATCCCGTCCACAACCCTCGAAGCGAAGCTCAGGCTCCGGAGGATCGGATCCTTCGTCCAGGGGAGGGGTGGGAAGGAGATCGAGTTCCGCCGGAGCTGGGAATTATGGCAGTGGTGCTGGTTGTGCTGAAAATGGTTTACGGTCTGGATGGGAGAGAGCGGTGAGTGCAAGTGGCGAGAGCAGCGAGAGAGAGAGTCGCTGAAGGGACGCGTCCAGGTTCGAGCTAACGTTTCTCTCTGCCCGTCCTTTGCAGACTTCCGGTGAACGACGAGGACGCCGCTACAGTGCTGATGCGGAAGTCCGAATGGCTAAAGGGGCTGAGGTCGATGCAGAGTCTGGGTAAGGGAGAGTTCTCGGACGAGAGGTTGGCGGACGGAGATTTGTGCGTACTCGTCACGTCTCCTTTCTTTTCGCTGCTCCTCTCCCTCCTTGAAAGAACATTCACGCTGACTTGTTTTCTTCCTATCTTTCTACTTCTATCGTGATATTATCAGCGACATCCTCGCTCTGGAAGGTCAAGACATCGATCGATACCTCGACCTTTGCGAGGCGATGCTCTCGTCTGGACTCTCAAAGCCGAAGGGTTCGTCGTTTTCTTTTGTAGTCTCGTTCTCGACCTCTCAATTGTTCGACAAGTCGAACGGCTCTAACTCGCTCTCTACCTTGTTCTCTTTCGTCCCACCAGCTCTCGATCTCCTCGCGTCCCGTTTCCCTCCTCCTCCTCCCTCTCCACCCCCCAACCCACTCGACGACGTCTCGCCACCTTCAGTCTCCACCTTCCCTCATCGCTCTTCTAAATACCCAGCTCCTCTCGACACTCTCCCCGATGGTCCAATCCAACCTCCTCTCCCAGATGACTTCGACGATCAACATCGATTTCCCACTTTCCTCCTCCCCGGAGAAGCTCACCACCGGTTCTCGCGTCTCGACGTGACGGGAGAGATGCCTCGGGAGATGG
Organism: Mrakia frigida; assembly: GCF_051309035.1. Taxonomy (NCBI): domain Eukaryota; kingdom Fungi; phylum Basidiomycota; class Tremellomycetes; order Cystofilobasidiales; family Mrakiaceae; genus Mrakia; species Mrakia frigida. Next base: position 742,284 of record NW_027481277.1, read on the forward strand.
AACTTGTGATGGAAGAGGCTGCGAGGGTGGTGGGCGTGAGGAAGCAGGAGCTGGTCGTCGTTCTGGAGGAGTTGGAGGCGAGGCTGAGCAGGAAGGGGGGTTTGGGAGTGGGAAGCGGGGGAGGGACGATGGCTGAGATGGAGGACGACGAGGAAGAGGATGGGGACGACTGATTAGGATGTGATGGTTTTTCAATCGGTTACTCACTCGAGAGGTTCGGAAGAGCAAGACCGGCGCTCCGTGCTCGTCGCAGCTTGTTCTTTCGTCTTCCTACCTCCGACCACCACCATCTCCACACCTCGAACTATGAACGTCGATATCCAGCTTGCCTTAAAGAAGGCTCTCTCCACCTCTCGAAACGCTGGAGCATACCTCCTCGCTCGACCCGTCGCTTGTTCCCTCGGATTGGCAGGGTTGACTTGCGTCGTCCTTGATTATCGCGCGTGGATCTCGTACGGGTGTGTCGTCTCTTCTTTTCCTATGCGTATAGTTGCTTTAGAAAACCCAAGCTTACTTCTACTTCCCCCTCTCATCCTCTCAGAACCGGAGGATTCCCGCCAAACCCCTTGGTCTATCTCGTCATGTCCCTCTTCCGCTTCGCTCGTCTTCTCTTCGGTGCAGACGGCAGAGCTGCCTCTCCCCTTCTCAAAGCTGGAAAGAGGGGAAGTGGAAGAGATCAGCTTAAATATATCGAGGATCTTCCTGAACGACGAGGTCCTAGACCCACGGTGATCGGACGGTGCGTCGTGTCGCGTCTTCCTCTACGCTCTCCTCTCTTTCCCAGCCTCTGATCTACTTCACCCTTTTCTTCGACTTTCAGACCTGTTCCTCATCGTCACTGGGGAGAGCAACAGCCAGCGGCCGTCACCGAAGCCGTCAGCTCCTACCGCTCTCGACTCGCGAGGCTCAATCCTACACTCCTCGTCGAACGAACTTCGAACCTCGAACGCGCTGGTCCCTCCCTTGGACTTCATCCCGAAGTTCTGACTCCTCGAGAGGGAAAGAAGTTCACAGACAAGTGGGGGAAAGGAGAAGTGGTTCACGTCCACGAGAACGATCGTTCACTTCATGTTCGTCCTCTGTTCTGCACTTCGCTCCATCTTTCGAATGCTGACAGAAGCCTCCTGCTGAATTCATGTTTAAACAGGTCGCCCTGAGTCCACTTGACGCTGCTAACGTGATCCAGGTGGGTTGGGGAGAGCGATTTCCTCTCGCTGGACTTCTTTCTTTCGTCCCCGTTGGCTGTGAGTTGCCCGTTTCTTTCGCTTCCGACTCCCGTTCCACCTTCCTGAACCGAAGACTTTGTTTTCCTTCAGATGTGATGATCTGTGAGTCTCTCTCCGCCGTCTGATTGACGGGAGAAAGGGCTGACAGCCGCGTCCGACCTACTTTTCGCATGCAGACGCGCCGAGAGACCTCGAGGAGGTTGAGATCGTCAACAAGGTCGTCCTTGCGAGTTGCAGATGGTATACCGGAGAGGAGGTTGTTGACGAGTGAAGGCAGAGACGATGAAATGACCGTTTCACGAGGAGGAGAAGGGGAGGGAGGGAAAGGTCGAGCTCACAACTTGAGGTTGGTGACTCGCCTCTATGCGTTCGCAACTTTGCGGTCTCTTCCTCGTTCTGGAAAACATTCGACTCGAGCCTTTTCCTTTCTCGAGCTGGGTACTTGCGTCTCTGCGTCTCCCCTAGTATCTTCGAAGGGAGGGAAACCAAACTCCCCCGCTCGGCCGAGACGCCCTCTCCAAAAGAGCTCCTTCCTTTCTCTTTCCCGTTCCTCTTCCAACCATCACCTCGTTTTCGCTGCACCATGTCTTCTACCTCTGGACCCAACTACCTTCGAACTCTTCCCGCCGTTAGGGAACGATGCTCCAAGATCTATGCTCTCGCTCAAAAGGGAGAGCTCAAGTACTTCGATCTTCACGAGGACAAGCTCGCGGAGGTCGTTGAGTTCACTGGAAAGATCATCACTGTAGGTTCGCTTTTCTGGATCTCTCTTGTGATTCAACGAAGTAGAAGCGTATACTGACTTTATGCACTCCCTCATCGGCCATACAGAGGGACTTCGGAACCAACTACAGCTCCGTTCGTTCTCCTCTCCTCCATCCTCGAGCTCAACTGTCCATCTCCCTCCCCATCTTCTCGAGCTCACCTTTTCTCTCTTCTCCGTCCAGATTCCTCCCCACTCTCGATGGAGACACTTCTGCACCCCTTCCAACCCAGATCTCCTCGGTCCCCTCCTTGCTTCCTGGCAATCCGACCCTTCCCTCACTCCTCTCGAGATCGCCAAACGACTCCTCGATCTCTTCGTCGTTTCGGTCCTCCTCGACGCTGGAGCTGGAGATCTCTGGAAGTACACCGCCAAGAGCGGAGAACAGGTCGGAAGGAGTGAAGGGCTGGGTGTTGGAAGTTTGGAGTTCTTCGAAAAGGGAGGTTTCTCTGCTATTGAAGGGAAGAAGTACGAGGTCAACGGTGAGCTCGCTCGTTTCCCTTCCTTCCCTCCTTTCCTCCTCGCTCGGATGCAGCCGAACTCGTCTTGAGAAGCATGAAACTGATACCCACCGTCCATTCCTACTTCGTCGCTTTCTCTTCTGTGCAGCTGCGGGTCTCAAAGCTCTCTCGGTCGCCAAAGTAGGAGCGGCTCTCCAGGTCACCGATTCCAACCCGATGTCTGGTCTGGAAGGAAGATCTCAACTCCTCCTCAACCTCGCCGTCGCTCTCGAAGCTAGCCCTGAGATCTTCGGAACTGGACCTGAAGCTCGTCCAGGAAACATGCTTGGTGAGTCTTATAGCTTCTCCCTCATCCGTCTCGTTCGACCGCTGATAATCCTTCCGTCGTCTCAATCATCATCTTCCAGACTTCCTTTCTTCCTCTCCATCCTTCGACCAATCTGTTCACGTCTCTTCCCTCTGGAACATCGTCATGGACGGCTTCGGGCCCGTCTGGCCTGCCGCCAGGACAAAACTCGACGGGGTTTCTCTCGGAGACGCGTGGGTTTGTGAGGCGTTGGGAGAGTCGAGGGGTGCTGAGAGGACCGAGGAGAACAGCATGTGAGTCGTATGCGCTTTCTTCTAGCATGTGGGCGTGAGAAGGACGAAGGATCCGCGGCACTGACTCTTGTTCGATCATGCGCTCTGTCTCTCGTTCTTCCCTTCGCAGCGTCCCTTTCCACAAGCTCAGCCAGTGGTTGACCTACTCGCTTCTCGAGCCTATCGAGAAGATCCTCGGCTGGAAGATTGAAGGTCGAGATGATCAGACTGGTGAGCTCTCGTTCTCGTTCGACGTTCCCTCCTGTGCTCGATCCTCGCGACCGACTCGTCTCTCTTCTTTCTCTCTCTTCAGGTCTCCCTGAGTACCGAAACGGTTCGTCTTTTCGATGCCTTCGAAGTTACTTTCCCATCAACGCTTAACCATCAACGCTAACCTTTCCTCTCTCTTCTTCTTGCTTCACAGGTGGTCTCCTCATCGATCTCGGTTTCCTCACCCTCAAAACCTCCGCCTTCACCCCCGCCGACTTCGCTACCTCTTCCTCTCCATCCACCATCCCCCGAATCGAAGTCTCCCACGGAGCCGTCATCGAGTGGCGAGCAGTCACCGTTATCGCTTTGTTCGTCCCTTTGCCTCTCATTTTCGACGCGTCCTTCTCTCCTCTCCTTGTGCTGACTCTTCTTCCTTTCACTCCCATACTTCCTGTAGGGACAAGATCGCCGCTGCTCTTCGAGTTCACCTCAACGCTCCTGATCTGACGACCGCTCAGGTTCTGGAGAGTGCCACCTGGAAAGGAGGAAGGGAGATCGCGAAGGCTCTTCGAGGAGACAAGGGCTCGGGTCCTCCTCTCGAGATCGTATCCGATGGAACCGTCTTCTAAGCTTCAAGGCGGTAATTATTTGTAGTAGATTAGGGGTTTGTGCTATTCTAAGATTGTATAGATGTAGTTTGGGAGAAGTGAACGGGCCAAAGCAAGAGAACCGACCCCTCATCAGTTTTCCTCAAGGTCCCTCGACAGAGAAGAAAACAGGAGCTAGTTTGGGTAGAGCAGGACCTCCAGCAAATTTGTCGATCTTCCTGGTGGTGAGCTGCGGGGCGTGAGAGAGAGATAAAAAGGGAAGTACACGGCAAAGAGAGAGAGAGGAACGAGACGCGTCAGGACGATCATCTTGAATGAAACGACAGAGCCTCAACCACCAAAGAGACTACTCACGTCTATCTCTCTAAAAGTGACCTTACACTTTCTCCTCTGTTCACTGTCCATCCCACCTAGAACTCCCACCAACCTCCTCTCGTCCTCCCTCTCCGAAACCAAAACCTCAACCCCGCCGTCGACCATCTCCTTGCACTCCCCGACTCCCCTGGTATACAGCGCTCTCAAAAAGCGTTTCCACTCCGAGTTCTCCTTCTTCTCCTCATCCACGCTGCCTTCCTTCCCCTTCGCCCGTCCCGTTCTCCTCCTGAGGTCGAAAACATGTTTCGGGACCTTCGAATCCACAAACTCGCCCAAGAACGGCAAGAAACACCTGTTCCTCTCGAACCCTGGGAAGAAGTTTTTGCCGGAATGAACGACCCCGATTGATTCGATCTTCTCCAACCTCGTCCATCGCATGAAAGCGTTCCCGATCCAGAACTGTTCCGTCTCGACGATCTCGAACAACGCGTCGTTTCCTTCGTCGTCGTCCGTCAGCGTTGGAGGGTGATGGATCTGGGAGTAGGTTTGGGGGTTGATGTGAGCAAAGACTTGAAGTTGGGAAGAGATGGGCTCGTTGGATCTCCATTCGAGGGTTACGTGGTTGAGGGGGAGATGGAACGCTGGGTTGGGAAGACGAGATCGAGGGAGGGAGAGACGGCGGTCGTAGAGGAGAGGGTCGAGGGGAGGAGGTGGAAGGAAGAAGTGGAGATTGAGGAGATGGTACAGGCCTAGGTGAGGTTGGAGACGAGAGGAGGTGGGAAGAGGAGGGGAGGGCTGAACGAAGGGAGAGAGGGAAGGAGGAGGGACGTGTGAACTTTGTTCTTTCGTTCTCGAGTGTGCTTCGCTCGTCTCAGAGCGGATGAGCGCTTGCTTACCTCGTGAAACAAGCAAGCCATCTTGAAGTAAGAGTCTACGTAGACGTCTCGCCATAGGAGGGGTCCTGCGACCTTGAGGAGGTCGAAGCAGACGAGAGAGAAGGCAGCGAGGGTCGAAGGGTCGTCCGTTTCGCGAACGATGGCGACGACAATTTCCCAGGGAGTTTTGGGAGCGATATCACGGAATAGTGAGGTCGAGGTGGAAGTGAGGGAGAGGACCTAGAGAGAAAGAAGGATGAGTGAGCCTCAGCCAGGGTAGAGAGGAGGGAGGAGATGGAGAGCTCACCGGCTGAGGATTCCCTGACATCTGAGCATCGTTCATTGCAAGCTCGTTGCTGAGTTGGGGCATAGACGAGTAACGGCTTGTCTCCATACGAGACCGGTATTTTCTTTGACGTTTGGCGATGCTGGTCGTTGAGGAGAAGGCAGGATCGGCCAGACAATTGAAGCTCGCCTCTTCCTCTCCTCCCTTTCTTACTCTCGCCGCTGACTTTTCTCAAAGAATCTCACGAACACGAGAAGATGTTTAAGAAGGGCATGACATGTCATAGAACACGTTAAAGTTGAAGAAAGAGCAAAGACGAAAGGGCCGTAAACCAAAAAGGGTAGATGAAGAGGGACGAGAACGAGTCGAGACGAGGGTTTTAAGCTCGCTCTCCACGGAGTCGTCGAGCGAGCTGGAGATCCTTGGGCTGGATGGTGACTCGCTTGGCGTGGATGGCTGGAGGAAGGGAAGAAGAGTCAGCGTCGAGAAAGGAGAGGGTGAGAGAAGGACGAGGAGACGACGACTCACCAGCCAAGTTGGTATCCTCGAAGAGGGAGACGAGGTAAGCCTCGGAAGCCTCCTGGAGAGCCATGACGGCGCTGTGAGAGAGGAAGAAGGAAGGAAGAGCAAGGTCAGCTTAGGTTCAAGAAGGTGAAGGGCAGAGGAGATGGAGGTGGGGACGAACGAGGACTGGAATCGAAGATCGGTCTTGAAGTCCTGAGCGATCTCTCGGACGAGTCGCTGGAAAGGAAGCTTCCTGATGAGGAGCTCAGTCGACTTCTGGTATCGTCGAATCTCACGGAGAGCGACAGTTCCGGGTCCTGAAGAAGGAAGGAGAGAGAAGAGGTCAGCTCTCGAGCTTCGAACGACGCAAGAGCTCAACAACGACGTCGAGGAGAGAGAACTCACTGTATCTGTGAGGCTTCTTGACTCCACCGGCGGCAGGCGCGGACTTTCGAGCGGCCTTGGTGGCGAGCTGCTTTCGGGGGGCCTGGAAGAGGAGAAGAAAGGGGGAGGGAGGGTCAGTTCGAGGAGAAGAGGATGAGGGAGGAAAGGAGGGCTGAAGGAAGAACGAGAATGAAGACGCACCTTTCCTCCGGTAGACTTTCGGGCGGTTTGCTTAGTTCGAGCCATGGTAGTAGAGTTGAAGGAAGAGAAGGAAGTTGGGTGGAAGGTGTTGGTTGGAGGGGAAGGAGGGAGGGCAGAGAGAGGGAGTTCTTTTCAGTTTGCTTTTTCGAGAGGAGGGTCCTTTTGACGCGTCGTGTAGCCCTTCCTCACAACAAGCTTCATTCCTTCCAAAACTGCGTCACAGCACTGAAAATTGAACGAGAACACTCTGAGTACTTCAGCAACTCGGATCAGGTATCAGAATATCTATCACATCATTGATACTGGAGATAAAGGCCCTCTTCCTCCTCTCCCTCTTCCTCCTCTCCCTCTCCTCTTCTACCCTTAGAATCGTCTCCTACGCCTTTCCCCTTCATTCGTTAAGCTAGCTTTTTATCAAGATCATTTTTATAGATTGATACGTCCATCTGTGTGAGAAACAACGCGTATCTGGTCATTGGACGCGTCTATAGAATCCAATCTCCTCTTCCCGCCCCCTTATCACCTTTCTTACCTTCTTCTCCGTTAGAAACGTCCCCTACGCCTTTCCTAGGACGACGTTAGTTTAGCTTTTTCTCAAGCTCATCCTCAATAGCCCACCTTATCGACCTAGATTGAGAAACGTGCGATTCTCCTGATCAACGCGTCTCTGCAACGCGTTCTTTCCTTGTTTTGATGTTTACTTTCGATAGCGCAGCTAGCTCCCTCGCTCCTCCTCCTCCTCTCCTCCCCCTCCTTTTCGAAAGTCAAAACCCTTTCCTCCTCCCTCTCTCCTTTCCTTCCAACCACCACTTACACACTTTCCCCTCACACCACCCCCCCACCCCACTTACTACTACACAACATGTCTGGACGAGGAAAAGGAGGAAAGGGACTCGGAAAGGGAGGAGCCAAGCGACACAGGAAGATCCTTCGAGACAACATCCAGGTTCGTACCACCTTCTCGACCTCATCTATACTACCTCTCTCTCGTATACATTCTCGATAACTGACCTTTGGTTTCTCTCTCTCAAACTCTGCAGGGTATCACCAAGCCCGCGATCCGACGATTGGCGCGAAGAGGAGGAGTCAAGCGAATCTCTGGACTGATCTACGAGGAGACCCGAGGTGTTCTCAAGCTCTTCCTTGAGAGTGAGTACTATAGTTTCGCATCCCTCTTTGATCGTGGGAGTGGGAGGTGGTTCGTGGATCGAGGAGGACGAGGAAGTCGAAGACGTCGGTCGATGTGAGCTCGAAGCTGACCTTCCCTTCCCCTTCCTCTCTCTTCCTACCAGACGTCATCCGAGACTCTGTTACCTACACCGAGCACTCCAAGAGGAAGACAGTAACTGCGCTCGTTCGTATCAACTTCCATGTATATTTATCTACATCGAACTCGTCGCTAACCTTCTCTTCTTCTCTCTCCCCTTCTTTCTTCCCTCCCAACAGGATGTCGTCTACGCTCTCAAGCGACAGGGACGAACTCTCTACGGATTCGGAAACTAGATTACTCTTCTCGTTTCTCGTCTCCCTCTTCTACTGCTGAGGACCACTTCGGTTTCTTCCTCTGGCGCTCTTGGTCGGTTCGCTTTTTGATCTCTCTTACTCTCATCTTTACGAATTCATGATCTCATGTGTTCTCTCTCTTACTACTAAGTCGTTCTTGAGCTGCTTCGTCTTTGGAAGAAAACCGAAAGGCCTCGGGTCGAAGGAAGGAGGAGAGAGAGACTCGAACGAAGAAGAGAGAGGAGTTGAAGAGGAGGACGATGTTGATTAGTCTGTTTGATTCGGAGCGGTGCTTCCTCAATCTCGAACTGGATCCTGGTGCTCTTGAGACAAACGCTCCATATGGAACCCGACGCGTCCTTTTTCGTGGTGAGCTCGCTCGCCTGAGGCCCGCCCTCGTTCTCGACGGCCTACTCTCCGCCTGACTCCAACCCAACGAGCTACAGTTCGAAGTTTCATAACAGAGCACTCGAAAGGATGCCTAAACGCAAAAAAATAGCACCACCTCTCCCGCTCAACAGCCCTCGCCCTTTTCCTCCTCCTCCTCCTCCTCAGTTTCACTCCTTCTTAATCTCAACCTCCTCCTCCTTCACTTCGGTAGACTCCTCCTCCTTCGCCCTCTTCTTAGGAGGAAGCGAACCCGACCTCGACCTTGACCTCGAACGAGACGACGACCTCGAACCTGACCTCGAACGAGACGTTCCTGACCTCGACGAGCCGGAGCCGGAACGGGAGTGCGAGCGAGATCTAGAGCGGGAACGACTGGATCCGAAATAAGCAAGGCAAAGAAGAGGAAGAGCGTCAGGAAGGGTTTGGCCGAACGAGCGAACGAAAACGAGAGGAGACGCGTTTGACTCACTCGTTCTTCTCCTCCTTCTTCACCATCCGCTCCTTCCCCTCCTCCTCCTTCCTCACCCGTGGCGGCGTCGAGCTCCTGGCTACCCTCCTCCTCGGTGGGGTCACACTCCTATCCCTTCCTCCAGCAGCACCTCGTCTCGGAGGAGTCAAACTCCTCTCCCTCCCACCGCCCGATCTCCTCCTGTTAGGCGAAGGCGATCTCCTCCTCCTCCTCGGCGAGGGAGACCTCGACCTCGACGCGTCTCGTCGTCTCCTAGGTAGAGGTTCCCTCGAGTCCGAGCGTTGACGACGACGAGGTGGTGGCGAGCGGGAACGGGAACGAGAGCGGGAACGGTTGCGACGAGGAGGCGAGTTTCGGTCGAATCGAGAGGGAGGACGGGTGTCTCTGTTGCTGCTGTTGTTGTAAGGCCGATCTCGGTCTGATCTGCTGTCGAACCCTCCTCGACCTCGTCCTCCTCCGTAGCCAGAGTCTCGTCCTCGATCTCCACGGTCGTTGTTGAATCCGCCTCGACCTCGGTCGTCCCCACCTCGTCCCTCGAACCTACGGTCTCCTCCTCTATCTCCACCACCGCCGTTGAACCCACCTCGTCCTCTCTCTCCGCCACCTCCTCCGAACCCACCTCGGCCACCAGCAGAAGGAGCCAAACTCGTCTGACCTTCCAACGCAACCCTCCCTCCTCCTTCACCGCTCCCTCCCTGCCTCCACTGCCCTCCCACCACGGCTCGTTCGGCCTCCTCCTTCTTCCTGAGCTCCGCCTTCTTCTCCTCGATGAAGGAGGCAGGGATGCCGCCGAGGGAGGCCTGAGCGGAGAGGAGGAGGGTCCAGAGGGAGAGGGTGAAGGCGGGCGTTTTGGATTCGAGGAAGCCGGTGAGGGAGATTTGGATTTTACGGGGGTCGGGGGACTGGCGGGAAGAGGAGATGGTGAAGGGGTGAGGGTTAGAGAGAGAGAGAAGAGAAGGGGAGAGGACGGGAAGAGAAGGGAGGAAGGAAGAGAGAGAGAGCTTGAACGAACGACGGTAGCTGGATCTTCGAGGAGGCCCATCTGTAGACACGAACGAAGGAACAAGGTCAGTTCAAGCGATATAGGCGAGAAGATGTGAACGTTCTACTTACAGCATATTCCACAACAACCTCGTCCTCGAACCCAATGAGCTTGGTGACCTCTTTCACCATCCATGGTCGCATCACCGAGAGGTTGACCTTTCGCATGTCCACCTTTTGAGAGAACTCGGCAGGGAACTTGGTCGTTCGAAGCAGTTTGGCTTCCTTGTCCGAGAAGCGTTTGTCTTGGTCGATCTGAAAAGAAGAACGAAAGGAGGATGAGCTTGAGGGGAAAGGAGGAGGAAGGGAAGGAGGAGAAGGAGAGCTGGAGAACGAACAGAGGTTCCTTTGAAGCCTGAGTCTCCCTGCGAGGGAAGAAGAAGAAGAAGACGAGTCAGCTTCGAACGCATATAGGAGTGTATGCTGCTGATTGTAGGGCTTACCATTTTGTTGAAAGAGGAGGGATGGGTGTTTGAGGCGACTCTCTTGACTTTGGAAACTGGGAGCGATTCGTCGAGTCGCCCTCAACTTCCATCCTTCCCTCCTTCCCCTAAACGAAGACCCCTCCTTTTCGACCCCCTTCTCATCTACTCGAAGCTATGGGACAGACATGCTGTGGTTGCGGTAAGTTCTATATATATAGATCCTCGTTTGAGAGAGAACAACGACTGACCTCTCTCCTCTCCCTTCCCTCCCTTCGCGCCCCCTGTGTCTATCCCTCCTCTTCCCGTGCTCTTCTTCGACTCTTACAGGAAGTTCTCGTCGTTCCAACTCTTCTGAACCTCTTCTTCTCGAGAATGAGCGTGAAGCTGTTGCAGATTTGCTTCAATACCTCGAGAGTGAGTCCCATCAATCCCATCCCATCCCAACCCTCCCTCCCTCCCTTCCGCTTCCTCCTCTCTCCCTCGTCTCTCTCCGTCCGCTTACTCTTCTTCTTCTTTCGTTCTACAGACCGAACCACTACCAACTTCTTCACTGGCTCCCCTCTAGCTGCTCTTACGACGCTCTCGTTCTCCGACAACGTCGACCTTCAACGATCCGCCGCTCTCGCGTTCGCTGAGATCACTGAGAAGGAGGTCAGGGAGGTAGGAAGGGACACCCTCGATCCTGTCCTCTTCCTCCTCGGTTCCCACGACAACGAGGTTCAGAGAGCTGCTAGTGCTGCTTTGGGCAACTTGGCTGTCAACCGTGAGTCTCACTGTTGTTTGGGCGAAGGGAAGGGGACGACGGGGAAGTGCGTGCGGAGCGAGTGAGCTGACATCTCCTTCTCTTCCTTCCTTCCTCCCTTTCAGCTGAGAACAAGACTCTCATCGTTCGACTTGGAGGTCTCGACCCTCTCATCCGACAGATGCTCTCTCCCAACGTTGAGGTTCAATGCAACGCCGTCGGATGCGTCACCAACCTCGCCACCCACGGTTCGTTTCCCACCTCTCCTCCTTCTCCCTTCCTCCTCCTTCCCACTCGTCTCTTCGTTTCACTGATTCCCTTCTCGTCTCCAACCGCTCACTTCTATCTCCGCTTCGCTCTGCTCTTCTCCAGACGACAACAAGAACAAGATCGCAAAGTCTGGAGCTCTCGTCCCGTTGACGCGTCTAGCGAGGTCCAAGGACATGAGGGTTCAGAGGAACGCTACTGGAGCTTTGTTGAACATGACCCACTCTGGTGAGACTTTCTCCTCACTTCTCTTGCTCTGGAGCCCACCGAAGGGTCCACTCGTCGGATACTCGAAGGTTGTAGATCAATAGGAAAAGAATCGAAGCCAGAGCTGACCTTGAAACAACCGCTTGTTGGAATCAGACGAGAACCGACAGCAACTCGTCGCCGCTGGAGCCATCCCCGTTCTCGTTGGCCTTCTCAACTCGGAGGATACGGACGTTCAATACTACTGCACCACCGCTCTCAGTAACATCGCCGTCGATTGTGAGTTTTACACACGGTCATCTCTCCGCTCCTTCTCCCTTCCGCAAATCGGTCGAGCTGACCTTCTGCCTTTTCCTTCCCTCTCTCAGCCACCAACCGAAAGAAGCTCGCTGCTTCAGAGCCAAAACTCGTTCAGAGCCTCGTCGTTCTCATGGATAGTCCAAGTCTCAAGGTCCAGTGCCAGGCTGCTCTGGCGTTGAGGAACTTGGCTTCGGATGGTTCGTCTCCTTGCGTCCGTCAAACGACCCCACATCTCGTATAGCTGACCTTCACCTCTTCCTCTTTCCTTCCATTTTTCTCCCTTTACTCTCCTCGTGTCCGTTCCACCTTCAACAGAGAAATACCAACTCGAAATTGTCCGCTCGGAAGGTCTCCCTCCCCTGCTCCGACTCCTCCACTCCTCCTACCTCCCTCTCATCCTCTCCGCCGCCGCCTGCGTTCGAAACGTCTCCATCCACCCCTCCAACGAATCTCCCATCATCGAATCCGGCTTCCTCCAACCCCTCATCGACCTCCTCTCGTTCGAAGAGAACGAGGAGGTGCAGTGCCACGCCATCTCGACGCTCAGGAACTTGGCTGCCAGTTCCGAGAAGAACAAGGGCGAGATCGTTCGAGCGGGAGCGGTGGAGAGGATCAAGGAGTTGGTGTTGAGCGTGCCGTTGAACGTGCAGAGCGAGATGACGGCGTGTTTGGCGGTGTTGGCGCTGAGTGGTGAGTCCGAACGAGCTTGTGGTTTGGAGGTCGAGCTGTTCTTATGAGGAACGAGGTCGGCTTCGTTGGATGAACTTTTGCTAACCTTCATCTTCTTGTCATCGTTTTTTGCCTCAGACGACCTCAAACCTACCCTCCTCGAGCTCGGAATCTGTGAAGTCCTCATCCCTCTCACCAACTCTCCCTCCGTCGAAGTCCAAGGAAACTCGGCTGCCGCTATCGGAAACCTTTCCTCCAAAGGTACGTCCATCCTTCTTCTTTCGTCGTTTCGCTCGTAGCACAAGAAGAAGAGCCTCGAACCGTACTGACCTCGTCTCGTGTCTTCCTTCGCGTCGTGACCCCTCCAGCCGCCGACGACTACGCCGCCTTCAACTCGGTCTGGACCAAACCCGAAGGAGGTCTCCACCTCTACCTCGTTCGATTCCTAGGCTCCTCCGATCAGACCTTCCAGCACATCGCCGTCTGGACGATCGTTCAGTTGCTCGAGTCGCAGGGTTCGTCGTCTCGTCCTCACCCTCCGTTCCCTCTCCCTTTCCCTCCATTTTCCTCACTGACCACCCTTCACCCACCCTCTTTCATCTTCGGCAGACGACGAACTCTTCAAAAACATCAAAAACTCTCCTCTCCTTCTGCCCCTCATCCGTCAGCTCGCCGAAGCTCACCACAGCGAAACGGGACGAAACGCGTCGGACGAAGGGAGCGACGAGGGAGAGGGAGCGGACGAGATCAGCGCGCTGAGTCAGAGGATCTTGGATCTGACGGATGAGCTGCCTGAGGAGGGGGATAGGAGTGGGAGTTACGAGAACGAGGGAGGAGAGGGAGGAGGGGAGGCCCAAGGGTTGGGACTGCACACCGGAGGGGACGGGGATGGACGTTGAGTTGAATGAGAGTTTTGAGGCCGGGGAGGCGGTGGGCTGATCTTGCTTCGGGTTTGGGGGCTGGATTGGCGTTGGGTGGGAGGGAGAGGAGGGTGGGGTTTATCGGTCGCGTCGTTCGCTTTTTCGGTTTTCTTCTTTTGGTCTCCTTTGTTTCGTTTCGGTTTCCTTCCTTTCTTGCTGAGCATTCCTATTTTTTTCCACTTACGTATCTAACCTCTCCCTCTCTCTCTTTCCCTCTCCTTTCTGATCGTCTTATTGTATCCCTTTGCCCTTGAACCTCTCGAAAGCAAGAATTAAGTACGACGAGACGAGGTCGATTGAAGGCTGAGGAAGAGGTGAAGGAGGAGATAGAAGCGATGTCCTCCCAGATTCGTCGAGCCCGAGAGCAGCCCGGGAGGGAGGAAAGGGAAGGAGGCGAAGATTCAGCGACGACCGACACGCGACGCGTCGGCTTACATTCCTTGGATGAGAAGAAGAAGAAGGAAGACGGTATACGGGCTCGGGCATCGATTTCCTGCTGACCCCACGGTGATTTCTTTCCTTGTCTCGGAAGGAGTCGAGAGTGGGTTCCGGGGCGAGGCGAGAGGAAAAAGGGAAGAGGTGTTGAAGGCCAAAAAAGAGGCCCGAACGCGATCAGCTTCAATGGAAACGAAGACAACCGCTTTTTGGTAAAAGATGACGCCTTGATTGATTTCCCACGTTCGTCTCGTATCTATCCGAATGAGGTGGTGTGGACGTGTTGAGGAGGGAGAGGGATCGAGGGAGGAGCGCGTTCGGTTCGACGCTGTAGGACGGCGAACAAAGTTCAATGCAGAGCGACCACGGACGTGCGAAATATGAGAGAGAGAAACCCAAGAACGAGAATTTTCCGGAGAGAGGAGGAGGTGGTGGCGAAAGAGCTTTGGAATTCGTTGGGCTGGGCGACAAAGGAGGAGGAGTCAAACAGGGAAAGGGAAAAAAGGAGCGTTGTCACGACGCGTTCAGTAGAGATGGATAAAGCTAGCTGGAAGGTCTGCTGATGTTCATCGTAACTAATTATGAGTGGTTCAGTTACTGGTCTCACTCGAGTTTGAGCAGAAGAGAAGAGAGGGACCAAAAGGGACGACGCGACGAGATTCACGGCGACTTCTTCTTCCTTTCCCTTGCTGGAGGTCGCCGTCTTTATTCCGATTGTTTCTTATCACCTGTCGAACGCTGAGCACATATCGAGGGCTCTCGTTTTCGACCCCAAGACTCGATGTGACCGTGGTTCGACTCGAGAGCAACCGGGTCTGTTCTCGTTTTTCAGGTCCTGCTTTCAAACGAGACTAGTCTCAAGGCGAAGAAGTCGGCTATAGAGACGGTACACAAGCGAAGGGACCAGGTCCTCCCAGAATACTTGGAGCAAGGAGAAAATAGAGGATCAGCAGAGGGGAGCGACGCGTCCCAGTCCCCCCGCATCTCTCCCTCCCTCTTTTCTTCCTTCTCCTCTCCCGCTCTGTCTCGAGTCAAAACTTCCGCCTTTGAGCTTCCTACGAAGGCAGTTCGGAAGAGAGAGGTATCAGCTGATCCGAGTTCTATGCTAACCGAAGCAGTCATCTCTCAGCGAGTTTATATGAGGGCAAGAAACGGAGACTAACCAAAGGAGCCTGTTCACGATCTCCCTGTCGCGGGGCTTACCTTTAATCCCTCTTTTCCCCATCGATGAACTCGATGAATAGCCTGCGGTCGTCCTAGTAGGCTGAGAACATGCTGAGAAGGCTGAAGAGAGAGCGTCGCTCACGCCAGCTCAGGTTCGAAGCATGAGGGAAGAACGCGACGGAGTTTCCTCTGCCGCTCGCGCCCTCCCCTGAAGGAACGTTTCACAACACCACTCTCCTCTTCTGAAACAGGCTCGTGGGGTCCTGGTCGGACTTGGTAGCTCTGCGGATCTATCGACAGCCGGACGATCGCGGTCTCGTTAGGCGCTTCCCTCCCTTTCAGCGAGCTTTCCCCCAACTCTCTTCCCTCCAACGACCACCTGCCTCTCTTTTGGCCTTCTTCGCTCTCGAGCCCACACCTTTATACCCCTCCTACGCTTCTCTTCTCATCGATACCCTTCCTCCTCCTCCTCCTCCTCCCCTCTCAGCCTCCTCGACTCTTCGCCATCATGCCCGTCCAACCAAGCGATTTCTTCCACCTCTCTCAGTCCGAGCAGGACCTGATCCAAGATCACATCAACGAGCCCGTTCGATTCCAAGGAATGCTAATTCTCGCATCCTTGATCGACTGCATCCTTTTTGGCATAGTTCTTACGGAGTTCTCGTGTACGAAGCGTCCCTTTCTCCTCTCCCTCTGGGCCTCCCTCCTTCAACCTTTCCTGACTTGACTCTTTTGTTTTCCCTATCTGTCTCTTTTTTCAGCTTACTGGCGCTGGTTTAAAGATGGCCTCAAGTTCAAGGGTGCGTCTTCCTCTCCTCTTTGGGATCGAAGGGAACGAAATGAGCTCGCCTCCGTCGCTCCCCTCTTCCCTCCCTCCCGCCCTCCTAATGTCTTCGTCCTTCAAACTAACCTCCTGTCTTCGCCTCCCAACCCTCGTTCATACATTTCTCCCAACTCGTTCGTCAGGTCTTGTATGCGCC
Organism: Mrakia frigida; assembly: GCF_051309035.1. Taxonomy (NCBI): domain Eukaryota; kingdom Fungi; phylum Basidiomycota; class Tremellomycetes; order Cystofilobasidiales; family Mrakiaceae; genus Mrakia; species Mrakia frigida. Next base: position 758,208 of record NW_027481277.1, read on the forward strand.
CTGTTTATCCTCAATCTGTGAGTACGACGTCGTCGATCGAGTGGAAGGTGAGGAGAGGGAGGACGAGCGAGCTCAACGTTTCTCCCTAGGGCTGCTTCCTCCTTGTTTCACCGTCCTACCCTTCCGTCGTTCAAGAAGACTAGCTGACCCCTCCCTTTCCTTGCTGCTGCTTCGTTCCATACAGAGCCCAAACTTCAATGTAAGCATAGGTTCAAGAAGATATTTCAGCTCGAAGAAAAGAAAGAGTGACGATTGACACCTCCTCTTCCCTCCCTTTTTTCCTCTCTTCGCCTCCCTCGTCTTCCTTCCAACTCTTCTTCCAGGGTCGTCTACAACGTCTTCAACATGTTTGTGAGTAGTCCGAAATCCCTCGGGTTCAGCGACGCCCAGAGATCGATCAACCGACCGCTGACGTTCCCTTTGATGATCCGCGTTTCGTCTCTTTCTCACTTTCAGGGATCTGGCTTTGGTGACTGGGCAGGGACAACGACGAACGTCGTGAGTCCTATCTGTTCTGATTCTTAAAGCTCCAAAAGACCGTCGTCGCCGTCAGAACGGAGGGGACGACCTCTCAAGTCCTCGACGCGTCGAAGAAAGCCCTCACCCGACCTTTTCTGAAGAGCTGACCTTCTTCTCTCCTCCTTCCCTCCCTTCTCAGTACTTCGAGGTAAGCTAAGTTTCACAGTAGCGCATCCGAAGACCTAGTCCGATTTGGAGTTGGGGCTTGCAGGCGGCTGATCACCTTCGTCTTCCGTTCTCTTTTCCAGGGAATCTTAAGTGAGCTTCTCTTTCCGCTTTCCTCACCGATGTGTAACACTCATTCTGACCTTCCGATCCGTTTCCCTCTCGCAGTGATGGAAGCCATTACCGGTTCAGTAGCTCAGAGTTTCTTCCTCGAACGGGCTTTCACGCTCATGAAGAAGAAGAAGATCGTCAGCTATATCCTATTGGGATTCAGTATCCCAGGAATCCTGGCGGGACTCGCGTGCGGCTTGGGATGTGGAATCATCACCGTTCTATCGTCGGCTGGTGCAGGAGTGAGTCCGAACGACGCGTCGCATTCGACGTCCCGCCTTCTCTCCCTTCTTCTGACCATTATCCCTTCTTTCTCTTCTTTCCAGACCGATTTCGCCAACTTCGATGTTCTAACGCGTCTTATCATCGGCTGGAAGGGTACAACAGTCCTGACGGACCTGATCCTTACTGGCTCGAGTGAGTAAACGAAGGAGAAGAAGAGGGAGAATAAACGGCAGGAGCTGACTCGTCGCTATATTTTTACAGTCGTCTACTGCTTGCTCAACAGCAGAACAGGTTGGCGACAAACTGATTCAGCTGTCACACGTCTGGTACGTTCCCTGCTCCGATCCATCTTGACTTCTCCCTCGCGTCGTCTTTATTTCTTTCTGACGGTTTGTATCTCTCTCTCTCTGTTCCCCTCTTGCAGGTCAGGTGGATCGTTGAAGCTCAAGCTCTCCCGCTCTTCGCTGCGCTTTTCTTCCTTGCATCCTACGGTGAGTCGTTCGAAGGCAAATGCGTCGTCTTCGTTTCGCTGGTCTCTCTTCTTACTCCTTCCATTTCAATTCTCCAGCCGCCGACAGTGCTGGAAACGTATGCTTGATCCCCTCCTTTATGGAAGCAAAATTGGCATGTATCAGTGTCTTTCATGTCCTGAACAGGTGAGTGACAGGAGACGAGACGACGCGTCCAAGGCGTGCGGCAGCGCTCCTGGTGCTGCTCGTGCTGACTTCATCGCTCTTGTTTTCGTTACAGTCGAGGAAGACTGCGACACGACTTGTCGACCGAGCACACTTCCAACAAGATCAGCGGTCCTCAGGAATTAACTACGAAAGGTCGAGTCCAGATCCAAACTCTCACCCAGGTCAACAGGTCTGCCGCCGACGAGTACGACATCGAGGTTCAGCGAAACCATCAAACGAACAGTCACGTCCGAGGGAACAGGATCGAGGACGGAGACGATATTTCTCTCGAATCGTTCGAGAACGGGAAGGGAACGTCAGCTCACGACGGGGAGACTTTCCAGCACACCGATGGAAGTAGTCAGGCGAAGTTAGTCCCAGTGGTGCCATTCGAGCAGATGCGGTGGTAGCCTGTCTTTCTCTTTTCTCCTTCTCCTCGTTGTACTGTCTCCTCAGTTGTTTTGCTTTCGCTTCGCTCGTTCGTCGCATCCACCTTCATTTTTCTCCCTACTCTTCGGTTTGTTCCCACCTCGTACTTCTCAGTAGAATTACACTGCTTGCTCGTCTGTTCTAATCCATGGTCATCAACTCAGAGTCGGTTCGTAGATGAGAGGGAGGGAACGGCGAGTTGCAAAGACGCGACGAATTGAGGCGAGGTCTAGATAGCTCGCCGAAGAAATTTCCAGGTTTCTGCCGCCCTGAAAAGCTTCTGACACCGTCTCGCAACTGTTGGTGTGAAGATCTATTAACTCTCGGGCACCAGGGTAACAGGGAGTTGGAAAACGTGAGTTTCTTCCTTGTTCCACTCGCCCGTCGAAACCTAAAAGGCGTTTTCGGGTGTTTCACCAAGCGCCGAGGGAGCCAGGCTTTCCCTTCCTCTGCCCTCCTTTCTTCAACAGTCACCTCTTCTCGCCCCTCTGTATCACCTCTTTCTGGCTTCTTCGTTCCGGAACTATCTCTCGCCTCCCAACGGATCGCCCCAATCGTCCCGTCCTCTCTTCTCCCCTCCCTCTCCCTCTCCCTCTCCCCCCTTCCTCCCCAATGAACGATACGTCTGAGGACACGAGAGGACTATCGGTCGCTGCTCTGGAATACGCGATGTCTCCCGGGAGGTATCTGGGTCCTATACTGGTCGGTCCTCGCTCGTGTTGGTTGAGCGAAGGGGAATGAAGAGAGGGCGACGGGGAGGAGCGAAAGGGCTGAAGCGAGGAGTCGAGCTCACCTTCCTTCCCCTTCTTTCTTTCCATCAGGTCGCTTCGTTAATAGACCATATGCTGTTCGGGGTTCTGGCTGTCTATGCATTCACCTACTGGTGAGTTCAAGCGACTCTCTTATAGCTTGAACGACCGTGGCAAGTGAAGAGGTGGAGTCGAAGCTGATCGAGCGACTCCTCGTTCGTTCGAACAGGCGGTTCTTCCAGGATACGGCGAAGTTCAAGATTCTCGTGACTTCCCTGTTCGTGATAAATTTGTACGTACATCTTCCTGAGGGGGAAGGAGTGGAGAGACGAACGAGGGAAGAGGCAGGAGGCAGGTCGTGAAAACGGAATCAAACTCAGCCCTTTCCTTCTTTCACGCAGAGCTCAAACCATCCTCGTCTTCTATACCGTCTACACGATCTTCGGAACGGGTTTCGGAATCTGGGAGGGAGCTTTGACGAACGTCGTGAGTCTCTCATCTTCAGATCAGATCTGCTGCGACGCGTCTTGCTTTCACGCGTTCTGATCACCGATTCGACTTTTGTTCTCCCCGCCAACAGTACTTTGAGGTACGCCCACAACGTTTTGAACTCCACAATTACTTAGTTCGAGAGCTAACGTGTCTTCCTGCGCTCCATCTTCGTTCAGGGCGTGATGAGTGAGTTGTTGATCGCTTCTTCACGGTCGTCGTCGCGTCTCTCCGGCGCTAGAGCTAAGCTACGCCCTCCTACCTCGTTTCTCTTACAGTGCTGGAAGCCATGGCCGGTGCTCTCTCTCAAGCCTTCTTTCTGGGTGAGTTCTGTTTCTGTATGAATTTGTTATTACGGCGAAACCTGACGCTCCTTCTCCTCTTAGAACGAGCTTTCACCCTCCTTCGTCGACATCGTACGCTAGGCTGGATCCTTCTTGCGTTCTGCGTTCCCTCCATACTCGCGGGGCTCGCCATGGGTCTCGGAAGCGGAGTTACTACCGTTCTTCAGGCGAGCGTCGACGTGCGTCTCTTTTTTGCCCTCCTCTACTCGAATTGCCTTGACTGCAAAGTCCCTGGACTGACAAAGCTTCACCTTAACACATTTCAGACCAATTTCGATAACTTTGACATCCTCAAAAACTTCATCATCAGCTGGAAATCTATCACCGTTTTCACTGACCTGATTCTTACTAGCACGATCGTGGCTTGCCTGTTCAGTAGTCGGACTGGTCGATCGTCGACGGACGTGATGATCTCTAGAGTGATTTGCTGGATAATAGAGGCCCAAACTTTGGTGGGTTGTTCCACTACCGACTCCCTCGACGCGTCGATCTTGTCAAGCCGTGTCAAAACGGACGAACACTCCCTATCTGACCTCTCCCACGTATTCTTCCCCTCTCATCTCTACAGCCTCTGATGGCAGCTCTGTTTTTCCTTGCCAGCTATGGTCAGTCTCAGTCTCATTAAAGATCTCGGCCAAGCGTGATTGTTTGTTGACGAGACTTTCCCTTCTTCCAGCGGTCGACAGCGGAGCCAACCTGTGCATCGTACCGTCCTTCGTCGAGGGGAAACTTTGCGCACTTTCTGTACTACACGTTCTTAACTCGTGAGTTTGGACCGCCAGAACGAGGTGCAAAAGAAGAAAATTTACGACGACTGACGACCTCGTTTTTTTTGTTCCCCTTCCAGTCGAGGACGCCTTCGCCACCAGGTTTCGAGCCTGAACGACACCAGTCGGAACCCAAAGACCACTCAACCCAAAGACACCATCACCGTCTCTACCATTACTCACACCCGCTACGTTCGTCCTTCCCGTCTTCGTTCCCGCTTCCGTTCCTTTCCTCCGTCGAAGCTCACACGCGCTCTCTCTCCTTCGTCTTCCACCCAGTCCCCCGCTGCAGAGCTCGACCTGGAAGCCCAACCCGAGAAGACGGAGTCCCTACAATCCCACAACCTCGAATGCATCTCGGAAAACGTCTCCCTCCACGAGTTCGATCCACCATCCACCCCGATCCCCGACTTCGAGATGTCGTCGAGTCGAAGAGGAAGGTCGAGTCCGCTGGAGCGTTCACGACTGGAGATCGATATGATAGATCAGACGAGGGAGCCGATGGGAGAGATACGGACGCATTCGATGACTCGGGCGGTGGTCCCGTTCGAGGAGATGAAATGGTAGCATTCAGAGCCAGCAAAAGGCAGCGTCGTCGCGAGAGTTTCCTTTTTGTCTCTCAGCAAGGCAGTGAAAGATTCGAGCAGGGAGATAGAGTAAGTGAGTTATCTTGTCTACGAAGAGGGCAAGTAGGTATAGAGAGGTCGTGGCTTGTACGTAGAATGAGAGTCCCTTCCTTGATCGAATCGTCGACGCGTCTACACTATCCCTCTCTCCCCTCCCTTTACTTCCCATCCTCTCCTCCTCCTCCTCCCTTCTAAAGCACCAGCACCCCCTCCGACTACAAAACCGAAATACAACGCTGAGATAGCTAAATCAAACTGAGAAAGACGAAGAATGAAACCGAAACACGACGCTAACTCGACTCCTTCTCCTTGTGATCCCTCTTCCCAAACCCAATCTTCATCGCCATGCTCGAACTCCTTCCCAGCCCACCCAGCTTCCCCATCGTGCTCATCCCAGGTCCGATTGAGCTCTTCCTCTCGATCTTCTTCCTCTTCTCCGCTTCCTTCTCAGCCTTCTCCCGCTCCTTCTTCTCTTCCTTGGTCTCCTTTCGACTGAGATGGGAGGGAACGTGGGAGTTGGTAGGTGGGGAAGGGGTGGGTGGGGTGCTGCTGTTTCCGTTTCCGAAGAGGAGCGATGGGGAAACGTGAGAGTGAGCGAAGGGAGGAAGAGGGGAGAGACGCGCGGACGGGAGACCTGAGTTGGGATCGAGGTTTGGGATGGAGGAGTTGGAAGACGACGAGGAAGAGTTATCGACGACTCCTTCGGCGATGGTGGTGGAGGCGTCCCTGGATCGAGGAACGACGCCGTTCAAACGAGGTTTGGCCGAGGAAGGATCGAAGGAGGAGGACTGCTCGAGTTGACCTGGAGGTGAAGGTTGACGCGTCCGAGGATCCTCCTCTTGAACGGGAGTCGAGCCCGCTCCCGTTTGAGATCTCTCTCCCGGAAGTTCGTTGGTCGAAGAAGTCGACGACGATCCGTTCGAAATGGGGATGGAGATGGGCGCTGGATGGTTGTGACTTCCGTACCAAGACGTCGACGACGAGATCCTCCTTTCCGACTTGTCCTTCGACGACGATCCTTTCCTCGAGAACCAATGTCCTCCCGAGCTCTCCTTCTCCTTCGACGTCGAGAGAGGGGTGGAAGGATGGGCCGGAGGGGGGAGAGAGGCCATCGACGAGGCTCGGCTGAGCGAACTGCTGGCGACGGAGGGAGGAGCTTTGGGCATCGAGGAAGGAGGGAGGGCTGGGGACCTCTTCGCTGCGAGCGAACGGCCGAGTTCCGACATTGGGTTGGACCCTTCGACGATTGGACTCCGAGGAGGAGTTTGGGAGATCTGTGGGAAGGTAGGTGGTGGAGGAGGAGGCGAAAAGGAGGATTCCCGAATGGGTGAAGAGGGAGAAGCCATGATGGTTGAGGTTTGAGACCCCATGTCGAGGAGAGGAGGACGGATTGGAGGAGCGAGGAGGGGTGTCCGCACGTCTGAGTCGACGCCGTTTGAAGGTGTAGGAGGAGCGGAAAGAACGATGTTGGGTGAAACGGGAGGGAAGAAGGACGCTGGGTCGAGATTGGGAGGTTGTTGACCGACTTGGAGGTTCGTCGAGGCTGGTGCTGCTGCTGACGAGCTCTCCGACTCTCGAGATCGAAGTCCGACGGAGGTAGGATCCAGATCGATGGCCTGGTAGAAGAGGACGTATCCGGATCCAGCTGCAGATTCACCGTAGTACTGTTGAATATCGGCTTCGTCGATGGGAGAGACGGTGTCGTCGTCGAACATCATCCAGCCGGAGCCAGTCTTTGCGATTGCGATGTAATGACCGTGATGAGGACCTCTGAATGGATGAGAAGGGAAGGGATCAGTGCGGGTCGAAGGAAGGAAGAGGAGCGGGAAAAGACGAGACTTGAGACGCGTCGAACGAAACGAGACTGAGACTCACCCTCCGACGTGAACGACGATAGCAAACAACTCGTACAACCGATCTGGATCCTCCGAGTCGTCACTCGTGTTGAACAGCCGAAGTTGGAAAGGGAAGGTGACTCGGTAGTTGAGCTTGACGTAACGTCCGAGTTCCTCCTGGTACTTGAATCGCTTGAGGTGAAGAGCGAGCACGTTCGGGAGGGTTTTGATCTTCATCCTGTTTTAATTCGAAGACGATAAAGAAGTGGGCAAGGTCAGGGGACTGGTTCGAAGCTGAGGGAGGGGTGAAGGAAGAAGGAGAAGGGAAGACGAAAACGAGGCGCACCTCTTCTCAGCCTCCTGCAGCCCACAGCACGTATCACAGTAGAACTTGTTCCGTTGACAGAGCGTCTCGGAAGCCGAGAACTGACGGAGACAGGCGGTGATGGAGCTGTTCTGCTCAATATCGATGGACAGGTCGAGGAAGGATTCGTCTCGAGATGAGGTCTGCGCGCCAAGGAGGGAGGGAGAAAGAAGGATCAGCCGAGTTCTACGACGAGCGAAGAGCTGTATACTGAACGCTGGAAGAGATAGTACTCACCGTCTCGCAAGTCAAGCATCTCGTCTCGTTCGTCAACTTGCCCTCGAACAGCTTCTGAACGAACGTCTGCTCGGGACCCTTCTGGTTGTGACGCGACGAGGACGATCCTGGCGTCTGAGCCGTACTGAGAGAAGCGAGGGAGTCCGAGACTGTGCGAAGACGCGTCGAGAAACAAGGCGAACGGGTCAGTTTCCTCTTTGGAGGCTAAGAAGGGAGAGGGGCAGGGCGAGACGGAGAAACTTGGAAACTCACGCTCGTCGACCTCGTGTCCATTCCCGTTCCCGTTCTCCAACCGTTTCCTGAAGTTCTCCCTCGAAGCAGTCTTCCTCTCCTTCTCCTCCGACTCGAGATCCTCCCCGATCTTATTCAACAGGTAGTTCAGGAACTCGTGAGCGTCCTGTTTGAACGATCAAAAACGAACAAAGCTCGAGGTCAGCTTCGTTCGAGCGCGCGCTTCCTTCCCTTTCTTCGTACAACCGCCGAAAGAAAGACGAACCTGCTGCATCGCCCCTCTGAACATCTCGTTCTCCAACTTGAGCTTCCCCACGAAAGCAGCAGGAGCGATCACGGTCGTCACCGTCGGCACCGGTGGTCCTCCTCCGTTCCCGTCCTTGTCCTTGGGAGGGATCATGTACGTGGGAGGAGGGATGGAAGCGATGTGACGGAACAGGGTCTGAAGAGCGATGAAGAGGGATGCTGGTGGAACCGGAGAGTGAGGAATGACGAGCTGAGTGCTGTTGGGATCCAGAGGAGCAGTGGGTTCGGAAGCGTTCGGCGAAGGAGGGGAGGAAACTGGGAGGGCTGGCGAGAGGAGAGGAGGAGCGTTGGACGTTGTAGAAAGGACCTTTTTGGTTCCTGGCCATCGAGAAGCCTTCTTCTCCTTCTCTGGGGGTGCTGCTGTCGACGAAGGGGAGGAGGAGGGAGCTTGGGATCCTCCTGGCGTTGGAGGAGCAGGCGAATGGTTGGGAGTTGAGTAGGAGTGGTTCGAGTTGGAGAGCGCGGCTTGAGCAACTTTTTCTTGGACGGAGGCGAGGGTTGCGGAGGTTGGAAGAGGAGAGAAGGTAGGTGGGACGTGGGACGCGACGAAGGGGGTGACGAGGGAGGGGTAGGTGTTGACACAGTCTCGGAACGAGCGACAGAAGTAGAGGGATTGGAGGACGGAGTTGGCGTAGCTGTTTGAACCAAGCGAGATGCAGATGTAGATGCGAAGAAAACGCGTCAGGATTAGATAGACACATGTACGAGGAACAGGAAGACGGGTGAGTCAAGAAGAGAGGAGAAACGCACCATGTGTTACCGAACTGCGAAGGCGAAGGAGAGCAGAGGGAGAGAGGGAAGGAAGGAAGGGGAGGAGATCGGTCAGCGATGGGGAAGCCAAAGGGAAGGATAGCTCGAGTTCGGAAGTTGATCAAGTGAAGAAGATCCGAGACCTCGTAAAGCCCCTTATCTCCTTTCAGGTAAAGATAGCACAAGGAGGAAAGGAAGGTTTCCACTGGAGAAGGAGCCTAGCGAAGGGAAGAGCTCGCTCGCTCTCTCTCCTCATCCTCCTGCTCTTCACCGACGTCGTTCCTTCCCGCCGGCCAACTTCCCTCCATCTCCCTCGCCTCCGAGCTTCTCCCAGCGCGTACCGACGACTATCAATCAGGCATACCCGCCGCTCGAAGCTCAGGGGGAGCCTTCCCTCCCTCTAGACTCTTCCTTCCTTCCTTCTCGAGCTCAACCAACCAACTCGACAACGGCCTCGACCGGTCCCTCTCCCTCTCCCCTCCACGTCCTCCCTGCATCTATACCACTAGACCAAGTCGTAGAACGGAAGACTCACATTCTCCATTCCATAAAACCGATCCATCTCCTCCAAAGCCTGTCTCTCAGCATCCGTCAGTCCATCCGCGCCAACGTGAGGTCCAGCTCCGTTCAAAGAAGCAGCACCGGCGTCCTTCTGTGCTCCTCCTCCTCCTCCACCGCCGAGTTTGGTCCATCTGAGCATGAGACTCCGACGAAGGACACTTCGAGAGACGTGTTAAAGAGAAAAGGGGTGGGTAGACGAGGTTGTCGTGGTTTGAAGAGAAGAAAGCAAGCGAGGCGAAGCCGAGGTTCCTCCCCTCTCCTTCGTCCTTTCTCCTTCAATCCTCCCCACGTGGAGGAGGGCCAAGGGATAATCTAGACGAGCTCTTGCTATAATACTCTCTTTTGTATCTACTTCCGAGGTCTGAAGACTCCCGGTTGAGAGCTAGGGTTTCCAAGTGCTTCATTTCTATTCTTTTTGACCTCCTCGTCCTGCTCAGAGAGCCGACGGAGCCTCTCCTCCCAGCATTCCTCCTCCAGCAGAACCGAGCTGACCTCGCTCCTTTGTTAGACGGGTCACGTAGGATTTGGAAACGACGTTGACTGAGAGGAGAAAGTTGAATGAAAGTCAGCGAGAGAGCAGACCAGGGCGATGGATGGAGAGCGAGAGGGAGGGGGAGAGCGACGAACAGGCCTGGGTGTGTCGTTGGAGAAGCGAGAGAGGAAAAGCGAGGAAAAGCGAAAGGTTAGCTCAGAGAAGTGGAGTAGGAGAAGATGGAAAGTATGCTACTCGCCTCCATGTATCGCTCCATGCACATGGTAACACAGCTCTGCAAAAGAGCGGAAAGAAGGGGAGGGAAGGACAGGGAGAAGGTCAGCTCGACTCGTTTTTGAAGCAGCGCGTCATCCAACTGGCTCAGATCTCGAGCAAAAATGTATCTTGAAGCGCAAGAGGATGAAAGGAAGGTAAAACGTACCTCCTCTGCCCGAGTGAGCAAAGCTCCAGGCTTGGGAACACACTTCTCGAAGCACTGGGAGGGAAGGAAGGGAGAGAGGGAGGTCAGCTTGAGTCTCGAGCTCTCTCTCCCTCGTCTCGAGGTCTGTAGATAAGATCGTATGGGCTTACCTTCTCGTTCATCTTGTTTATGAGCTCCTGAGCTGAAGCGAGTTGAAGCTCCTGCTTGACCTGCTCCATGATCTGCTCCTTTCGCACTTCCTGGGCTGAAGAAGGAGGGAGGGAGGAAGGAGAGTCGAGGGTCAATCGAAGAGCTCTCTCTTCTTCCTCTTCTTCAACAATGGAGACTCACAAGGCTGAGCCTGCTTGGTTGCTGAAGATCCACCGAATAGAGAAGCCATAGTTTGATTGAGTTTTTTGAGAAGGGAAGGGAGGGTGATAGTTGGGAGGGAACTCCCCAAATGGAGGAGGAAAGACGGAGGAGGAGTGTTGCGCCCAACTCCATCTCTCCTTCCCTTCCCATCCTCACCTTCTTCTTCTCAAAACATGGTGAGCCTCGACGTAGACCGGAGAACAAGCTCGTGGCTATATGCTGATGCGTTCTATGTCGTTCTCAGGTTGTTCTTGCTGCCTCCATTGTCACTCGCGGAGGGAAACGTACGTCGAACCCTCCTCCCTTCCTTCCCTTGCCACGTCCGAAGAGCTCACTCTCTTCGTCTCTCCTTCTTTTTCTTCTCTCATCACTCTACACGCGTCCAATCCCGCCTCCATGCTCCTCCCTACTCCACCAACCTCTTCCTTCGGCTCTCCTTTCCTCTCGAACACCTCAACCCGGCCCAACTCAACCTTCCTCCCTCCCATCTTTCCCTCTCCTTCCCTCTCCTGCGTCCCTCCCTCGTCTTCATCCAAACCCACCTCGCCCACTCACAGCGGTCATCTCTCGACAATTCCTCGAGATGCCTCGTTCTCGGATTGAGGGTCTCCTCGCTTCGTTCCCAAAGCTCATTCCCGCTGGATCTCAGCACACTACGATCGAAACGGCAGACGTTCGGTTTGTCTACCAACCCATGGAGGATCTATACGTTCTGGTGATCACCAACAAGGGTAGCAACATCCTTCAGGTACGTCCACGCGCTATGTTTTTGCTCGGAGAGAAGTCGGTAGGGTAGGGGAAGGAGCGAGCTCGGAGGGCTGCGCGAAGGGAGGGAACGGCAAGCTCGAGCTCGTAGAACTTCACGACGTGAGAGTTTACGAGGAGCGAACGTAGTCTCGAGAGCTTGCCTACTCGTCTGTAAAGATAGGCTTTCAAGCTGACCTTTTCTTTCCTGCTGTTCGTCGTGTTTCTGCAGGACATCTCAACCCTCTCCCTCATCACTCGATCCATCTCCGACCTCCTTCGTTCCTCCTCTCCCGACGAAGCCACCATCCTCCACCACGCCTTCGACCTCATCGCAGCCTTCGACGAGATCATCTCCCTCGGATACAGGGAGAACGTCACCGTTCAGCAGGTCCGAAGCGTTCTCGAGGCCGAGTCGCACGAGGAGAAGATCCAGGAGATCATCGCTAGGGTTCGTTCCTTTCCTTCTTCGTTCCTTCTTGCTTCTTCAGCCTCGGCGTCTCGAGCTGCGAGATTTGAGAGCACTCGATGCTGACCTTGCTTTTGACTCTTTGGTGTTACAGAACAAGGAGGCCGAGGCTAAGGAGGAGCTCAAGAGACGAGCGAAGCAGCTCGAGATGCAACGACGAGAGACGGCCAAGCTCAACCACGGAGCTGGAAGGAACACTGGTGGATTCGGGAACGGGTCTTCAGGTTATGGAGGAGGAGGAGGAATGGCTGGAGGGTACACTCCTGTTCAGCAGCAGAGGTTCGAGGCTCCTGCAGCTGCTTCGAGGTGCGAACGATTCCCTTCCTTCCCTCCCTTCTTCCCTCGCCCGCTTTCAAACGAGCGTCGCTGACTTCGCCTTTCATTCTGCTTTCTTTCTTTGCCTCGACATCTCCAGATCCCAATCGCCAGCGATGAGCTCCAAGCCTGCGTTCAAGGGAGCCGGAATGAAGCTCGGCAAGAAGCCCAAGCAGTCGGACGTGCTCGACGCTCTCGGAAGCGAAGCTGTTGTTCAGTACGAGGAGGCCGCTCCTTACGTTCCGGAACCTGTCTACGAGCCTGAGGTTCCCGATGTTGATGTTCTCGAGAAGGTCGATCAGGAGAGGTGCGTTTTCTCTTGTTCCTCCTCGCTTCCCTTCTTCTTCCTCAAACTCACACTCTCCTCTTCCCTTTCTTCCTTTGCAGCGTCCACGTCTCCATCACCGAGCACCTCTCCCTCACTCTCCTCCGAGATGGAGGTCTCAAGTCCCTCGACCTCAAGGGAGAGCTCGAGCTCTTCGTCCAGGACGCTTCCCTCGCCAAACTTCGACTCAACCTTCAGTCGCCCGACGCGTCCGCCGACTTCGCTTCCGACGTTCAGTTCAAGCAGCACCCTCAGGTCGCCAAGTTTGCGAGTGGACCGGCGGCGAAGAGAGTGGTAGCGTTGAAGGACTCGAATAGGGATTTCCCCGTTGGGAAAGGGTTGGCGGTGGTGAAGTGGAAGTTGGGATCGACGAACGAGGCGATTGTGCCTTTGGCTAGTGAGTTTGGGGCTTCTTCTTTCGTCGGGTCGTGGGGTTTTGTTGGTTGAGGTTGGTTTCAGTGGGCGAGATGAGGTTGGGCGATGAGCGGGTCGGAGAAAGAGTGAGACGCGTCGAGCCGAACTGACCTTTCTCGTTCGTCGTTCCCTCCCTCCCAGTCAACTGTTGGCCCAGTCCCTCCACCGACGGATGCGACGTCAACATCGAGTTCGAACTGGAAGCCAAGCACCTCACTCTTCGAAACGTCGTCATCTCTATTCCTCTGCCGTTCGTGTCGTCTTCCTCCTCTCTTCACCAACCCTCTGTCTTCCTCCCTCCTTCCTCTCGCTCACTTCCAACGCCCCTTCTTCTTCCTTCTTCATCGTTCCTCCTCCAGTCCAAACTCTTACCCCAAAGTCAGCTCCAACACGGGAGAGTGGACCGTCAACTCGATCACCAACTGTCTCGACTGGACGACCGACTCCATCGACGCCGACGAGCCTTCAGGAACGCTCGAGTTCTCCGTCTCGGGAACCGAGGATCCAGATACCTTCTTCCCCGTCGGAGTCAGGTTCGTTAGTGCTGGGAGTTTGGCGGAGGTCAAGGTGCGTTTTCAGTTCCTCGTTTCTTCTCGTCGTGCCTTCTTCGTCGTCGTCGAAGTCTCGCAGCTCGAGCGCTGACCTTGGACTGGATTCGGTGCTTGCAGGTTGACTCAGCGACGCTGGTCGAGTCGGGAGAGGAGGTCACCTTCTCGCAGGAGACGGTGCTGGTCACGGACGAGTACATTGTGATTTAGATCAGGACTCTTCTTTCTTTTTTTTCTCTTTCGGTCCCTCTTCTTTCTTAGTTTACGTTTAAGGCTTTTGTGCTGGTGGTAGGGAGTCTGGTGATTAGACATCGAACTTTACGGTACTTCGGGTTCGGGAAGGAAGAGGAGAGAGAGAGAGAGGAGGAGAGAGGAAGGAAAGTTGCGACGCGTCGGTGCTCGTTCCTCGATCTCAGCACACTACGATCGAAACGGCAGACGTTCGGTTTGTCTACCAACCCATGGAGGATCTATACGTTCTGGTGATCACCAACAAGGGTAGCAACATCCTTCAGGTACGTCCACGCGCTATGTTTTTGCTCGGAGAGAGGTCGGTAGGGAAGGGGAAGGAGCGAGCTCGGAGGGCTGCGCGAAGGGAGGGAACGGCAAGCTCGAGCTCGTAGAACTTCAGGACGTGAGACAGAAAGGTTCCGGTGAGATGTGTGTGCCCTCGGCTTGGATACGAGAGCTCACTGGTGCTACTTGTCGAGGCAAACGAAAGGCTTTTGCGCAGAAGAGAAGGGAAAAGACCGCGTTGACGTCGATTCCGACGGATCCTTGCGACTCGATTCCTTTTCCGCTGTTCAGCTGAGTATCTCCATTGATTATACCCCTTATATCAAATTACTCTTCATTCGCTCAAACCTCAACGATAACAACTCCGACACTCCATCCCGGAAGATCAACAACCACGCCTCCCTCCTTTCCGACCTCAACCTCGAAAGGTCCAGCGATATCGACGAGCACCTCCTTTCCTGGGATGTTTGAAGCTTGGGAATGAGGTCCTGTGAGGTACTCGAGGGTGGCAGATTTCGCTTTGAAGCCGTCGAGGGAGAGGGAGAGAGAGATGGGTGAAGGGGAGTAGTTGGCGGTTTTGACGAAGACTTGGGAATCGGTTGAGCTGGCGACGTAGGTGAAGGTTTGAGGGGCGGTGTCGTTGGAGGAGACGGGGAGAATGATGTCGCCTCGGTGGGTGGAGAAGAGCTGTGATAAAAAAAAGAAGGGAGGAAGGGGTCGCATCGGATTCGTTGGAGAACAAGAGGTGAACCAGGGCAGACGAACCTTCTGAGTGTAGTAGGAAGGTGAAGGGTAGACTGAACCGGCGTCGAAGAGGATCATGTTGGGAGTCCACTGGGTTCGACCGATGTTTTCGAGCATCTTTTCCGAGCAGAAGGAAAGATCAGTCTTCTCGGAGCTTCTTCGACGAAAGGATGTAAGGGTGAAGACTCACAGGTGCATAGGCAGCAGCAAAGACGATATCCTTGGTTTTGGAAAGGAGAGAAGAACAACAGGGGGAGTAAGCAACGAAGAGGGCGAAAGCTGCGACGCGTCGACAAATAGAGCCAGCCCTCACCGAGTTCCTCTCCAAGCCCGTCATGTATCCGGCCTCTCCCACTGCGGCCTCGAGGGTGCTGTACCTCAATCTTCCGTTTGAAAACGCTCCCAAGATATCGGAGGAGTTGGTGGAGGTCGCTGAAGGAGAAAAGGAAGGTCAGCCTCGAGGAATGGAAGACGCGAAGGCTCAGACGCGACTCACCGGCGTATTCTCCCTCGAAACTGTAGAGCGAGTGAAAACGAGTCAGCTGAAATGTGTTCCAAGGTATGCGATCGCAGTACACTCACATGAGGGGCCCAGGTCTAGGATCGTTATCGTAGCGGCCAGCGTTTTTCGAAAACCATTCAGGAGTTTGGTAGACGTGTCTGTCGGCTGAAGAAAATACGTGTGATGAAAGAAACAGTAAGTGGCTCTTCAAAGAAGGTATAAAAGGAGAGAGAGACTCGGAACGAACTGTACTCCTCGGGAGGATCGAGAACAGTGACCGGACGCGTCGTCGCGATTATCTTCAGATGGGGGTAGGCTTGCTTGATGGCGTCGTGGAAGGCTTTCCATCGGTAAGCGGCGTAGGTAGTGCTAGGTTTGAGAAAGAGCAGGTTAGCCATGATAGCTGCAAGGGAGAGCAGTCGAACAGGAGTGCATCACGTCGACCAGGCGAAAGTCAAAGAACGCAAAGCAAAGCTACTCACGGTGCTGGAATGATGAAATCCTCGTTTCCGACCTCCACATACTTCAGACTCCAAGGTTTTGGATGTCCGTATCTCGCGCGAAGAGCACCCTGAGGAGTCGAAACGTCTCCGATCACGAACTCAATCTGCGAGAGAAGATTAGACGCGACGGTCAGCTCTCTTTTCCCTTGAGGAATGAGACTCGGCTCAAAGAGGAAGCGATGTTTACCTGATCAAGTGCAGCTTGGACGTAAGGAGCAAGGTCCTCCTCCGCGACGGCAACTTTGGTAAGACTGTATCCGCTCCAGATTCCCATCAGCGGCTCAGCGTTGAGGTCCTCGCACCAGTCGAGATACTCTACGAGTCCCAGTCCATCGGTATTCAGGTACTTCCAATCCCCTTGTCTTCCAGGTCTCTCTGAGATAGGACCGATAGTTCTGCAGCGAAAGGTCAGAAACGAGGGAGAGCCGAGGACGCGTCGTGACTCACTCGTTCCACTTCCAACGCGTATCGAACGTCTGCCCTTCGAGGTTGTCGCCTGGAAAGAGACGTAGAAGAAGTTTCAGCTCTTATGCACGAGCTGATCAGGAACAAACGACTTCTAACCTCCTGGGAATCTCCATACGGTCGGCTTGACGGCGGCGATGGTCTCGGCGAGATCGATCCTCATTCCATTCTCCCTGTCGAAGCGAAAGGAGGATATCAATATTGAGGCTCTTTAACCTAACATCTACTAGAAGTACTCACCTCCCCTTATACGTCGGAGGGAACAGACTGAACAACCCAAACAGCACTTTCTCTCCTCCTCTTCCTCCAGAGACCTGGACGACGAACGAGTTTTGAAGATCCTCCGCTGCGGTCGAGGGAGTCAGACCGATGGAGTACTGTTTCCACTCTCCAGTAAGACTTGAGAAAGTATGAGAGGCGAAGACTGTTCCGCTGGTCTTGCTGACGAGGGAGACGGAAGCGGAGAGAGACGCGTCGGAGGAGGAAGAGGGAGATGCGAGTTTGGCGTAGAACGAGGTCTTGTAGGTCCAAGAAGAGTCGACTTTGATGCCTAGGAAGATGTGACAAGGGTAACTAAGCTGCTGAATAGTAGAAAAAAAGCGAGAGGGAATCTCTCACCCCAGTATCCAGTGTTCTCGAACGCGGCTGATCCGTCAGAGTCGAGCTCGACTGAGAGGGAGTTCGGGAGAGCTGCTGAGACTCCTGGGACGTCGTCGACCACCGCGATGGAAGCGTCACCTACGGGAGACCATGCGTAAAGAGCGGCGGTCTGGTTCTTGGGATCGACGATCTGAAAGGCACCTGAAGAGGTCGAAGCAAGAGAGCGAGGGAGGGAGAAGGAGGCGAAGTCAGCTTGAGCTCGGAGGCTTCTCATTGGGGGGCGACCCACGGTTCTGGAGGAGTTCGGCATAGATTCCTGTAGTAGCAGTACCGAGAGAGAAGGTCAGTAGGATAAAAGCGGACGAAAAGCTTTTCCGAGAGCTGAATGCTCACCTCCATCTCCCCTGAAGATCGTCAGAGGCAAACGTTGAAGGTCAGCTCGTTCTCTCCTCCCACAGATCATCCAAAGAAGCAACTTACGAGTTGTTGATGTCTTCGAACATAAAACCGTACCCTCCATCACCTCCGAATCTCAAAAGACTCGTCTGTAAAGGGAAAAGAGCTCGTTCAGCCCGGCAAGAGTTCGAGAGCGAAACGTCGAGCTCACATTCCCTCCCTCCTTCGCTATGGTCAAGGAAACAGGAACCGATCTCTCTTGAGGGAACAGAGGTGAGAGGTAGTTGAGGAGAAGCTCTATGCCCGAGAGCGTGCTGTTGACGAGAAGAGAGGGCAACATCAAAAGAGCTGGGAAAGAGAGTGATGGTTTGAGAGAGAACCGCTTCTCGAGCGTCTGCCTCTTCGCTGGAACAAGCACGGGACGATCTCGAGGAAGAAGAAAGGAAAACAGCCGAACCAGGAGCAACCGAGATGGAAAATGGCTGAATGAGGGATCTGGTCAGAGCTCGCTGTAACGTCGAGCCGCTTGAACGGCGAGAATCGAGTCTCTCGTTTTCCTCCCTGACCTTCACCTTTCCTTGAGAAGTTCGAAGACCTCACCGACCGAGCAAGAGCGAGAAAGACATCCCATGAAGAAAACAGAGAGAGAGCGTGAGAGAGAGAGACCGTTTAGATTCCGAGGAGAGTAGCAGCGAGTGAAAACAAACCGGAGCGAAAGTGGGAAAAAGGACAATGAAGGGAGAGAGGGTGCACCAGTAAAACGAGCGAGAAGGTATGGAAGGGAATTATCGTGAGGTAAGGAGAGGCCATCGAAAGAGCGATCCTAGTCCGAGTCGGAACCGCTGAACAAAGAGAAGAAAGAGTCGGATCAGCAACGGCTCTCCGATGCTCGAAGAAGCAAGCAGAAAGAGGAGACGATACTCACATGTCGATGTAAGCAGCAACCTTCTTGGGAGCGGCAGCTCGCTTGACTCTGGGAGCAGCCGGAGCAGCAGGAGCGTCGTCCATCATGAGCCTGCGAAGAGGGGAAAATGAGGAAGAGAAAGACGCGTCCGAATCAGCTTCCGAAACGAAGGAAGGCGAGGAAATCGGAACGAGGGACTCACGAATCGTCATCGAAGTCGTCCTCAGACTCGTCCTTCTTCGACTTCTTGGCAGAAGCAGCCTTCTTAGCAGGAGCAGCGGGTTTGGCGGCGGCAGCAGTCTTGGTGAAGATGGATGCGAGCGGTTTCGAGCTGGAGGCAGCCTTGGAGGAGGTCGAGGCGGGTTTGGACTTGGGTTTGGGTGGAGCTAGAAGGTGGGAAGAAGGAACAGAGACACAGTGGAGATCAGCTTCGCGTTCTCGAACGGGAAGAAGACGAAGAGAACGAAGACTCACGGGCTTCCTCCATTTCCTCGTCCGAATCGTCCTCAACGATGGCCTTCGCCTTCCCCTTGGCAGGCTTCTTCTTCTGGACGGGTGCTAGAGAAGGTGAGAGCAAGACAGAGAGTCGAGATCAGTCTGGGCTCGAGAAGAAGAGGGAGAAAAGGAAAGGGAGAAGAAGCAAGGAGACTCACCCTCGTCCTCGTCCTCATCCGAAACAGGAAGCTTCGCCTTGGGCTTGGAGACCAGCTTGGCTTTAGTAGGCTTGATAGGAGCTGCTTTCGGCGAAGGATGCACGAACTCAGGTCAGGTCGAATTCGACGTCGAGGAGGGAAAGGAGGGAGGGGCGCGACGACTCACCATCGTCCGAGTCCTCGCCGGAAACGGGAGCAGAAGCCTTAGGCTTGGATTTCGAGACAGCCTTAGCCTTGACGGGTGGTGCTGTGCGAAGAAAGAAGGGGCGAGAGTCTGGTCAGCGTCGAGCAAAGGGAGAAGGACGACTGGAAGACCAAGGGCGGAACGAAACGAACCTTCCTCGAAGTCAGACTCCTCCTCCTCCTCCTCGGACTCCTCGTCTTCGTCGGAATCCATTCGCTTCTTGTTCTTGGAGGTCTTGGCCATCTTCGAAGGTTTTACAGGACTGATTTCGTCGAAGTCGTCCTCGGAATCCTCAGCCTCGCTCTCCTCGTCGCTGCAGTTTCATTGGAACAACGAGAATCAAGTCAGCAAACGAGCGATGATTGAGCGAGAGAAGGATCTGAATGAAGAGGAACAAAGAGAACTCACGAAGACTCCTCCTTCACGACCTTCTTCGACGAAACCTTCCTCTTGGTCGGCGTAGGAGCTTTCTTCGCAGCGGCAGCAGCAGGAAGAGCTTTCTTCTTCACCACCTTCTTGACCACCTCCTCATCATCATCGTCGACGTCCATGATCGTAGCCGAAGTCGAAGGGACGGGAGCCTTCTTGACGGGAGGAGGAGCGGTGGCAGTCTCCTTCTTGACGACGGGAGCGGCCTTCTTGACGGGAACAGCTTTCTTGGGCTTGGAGTCCATGAAGTCGTCCTCCGAGTCGTCGTCGTCCGATCCAGCAGCAGCTTTGCCCTTCTTGGCTTTCGACATGGCTTTGGCAGCGATGGCTTTCGCCTTTCCCTTGTTGGCCATGGCCTTTCCGGAGGCTTGGACTTTGGCGTCGGTGTCGAGGACGGACTGTAAAGGAAGAGAAGAGAGGAAAGAAGTCAGATTTCGAGGTCGTCGAACGACAAGTTAAAAGAAGAGGAAGGGGAACAGACGAACCTCCCACTCCTCGAGGAATCGATCCAAATCGGCGTTCCAGAGATCAGTCGGCGAGAGCTTGAGAAGCTCGTTGAGTTCGTGCTCCTTGTCGGCTTGTTGCTTGAGGAGGACGTTGACCTGAGGGAAGAGGGAAGCGAGAATAAAACGAGATAGTCAGCGGCGGCTCTCGAAGAGAAGGAAGAAAGACGCGTCTCACCTTCTCTTCCGTCAAACTCCAAATCGCCATTCCGAGCAGGTAGTCGTAGTCGGAAGCGAGTCCTTCGTCGGCCTCCTCCAGAGCGTCCTCCTCCTCTCCAGCAGCTCGAGCCGTCTTCGCCTTGGGGAAAGGTCGGAAGCTGAGCTTTCGAAGATCGTCGACGATGGCAGCCTTCTTCCTGTTCGAGACGTTGAGTTCCCTCTTGATGATCATCGTGACGAATCGAGCTTGGTTGGAGAGCTTCTCGAACTGGTCGGTCAACTCGTTGGTGAGGTTCTCCTGTGAGATCACGAAGAGGGACGAGGGAAGGAAGGTCAGCGTCGCGTCGAGGGAATGGACGAGGATGTGGGAAGAGGGAGGAGACGAACCTTCCTCCTGACGTAGTGAGTGACTCGAACGTCGTAGAACTCGAGGATGATCTCCTCGGGGGAGGTGTACTTCTTGATCTTTCCATCGGGATCGAAGCAGACCATGTTGGTGGTACTGATGGTCGAGTTGATCTTGAATCTCTTCTCGAGTCCTTCCTCCTCGGCAGACTTCATCTGAGCGGCAGTCATCTCAATCCTGAACTTGATCTTCTGCCCGATGTGGTGTTCGTCGAAGGCCTGAAGAGAATCGAAGGGAAGGAGATGGTCAGTTCGAGGGAGGGGAAGAGAGAGGAAAGGTGAAGCTCACCTTGATCGAAGCAGGAACCTTGTCGGTCGCAGTGACCCAAGCATCGAGCATAGCCTTGTAGTCGATCGTCCACTTTCGAATGGGAAGCTCGGTGACCTCGATGGTCTCGTCGTCGACCTTCTCGAGCGTTCCAGAGACTGAGAACTTGTCGTCGGCGATTCGAGTGATGGTTCCTCCGTATCCACGGAACCAAGGGGTCATCTTCACCATCTCCTCTCCCTTCATGAGTCGTCGGAGGTTCTCAACGATATCTGTAGGGTTGTAGTTGGGAATCGAGGTACTCCAACCTGTGAGAAAGGACAGGAACGAACGACGGTCAGTTCGACGCGTCTCTTCGTTTCGTTCTCGAAGAAAGGAAGTTTGGAAGCTCGACTCACCAGTTCCGATACCATCAGCCCCGTTCACGAGAACCATAGGAAGGACGGGAATGTACCAAGCAGGCTCGATCTTGTCGTTGTCGTCGGTGAGGTAGTCGAGAAGAGGGTCGTCGCTCGGGTGGAAGACGGCTCGGTTGATGGTTGGGATGTCGGTGAAAATGTAACGAGCAGCGGCATGATCCTTTCCTCCCTGTGAAGCGAAACCGAAGAATAGAAGGTCAGGGTTAGTTCGAAAGCAGAGAGAGCAAGAAAAGAGGCCACGAACCTCGTTCCTCGTTCCGTACTGTCCAGCGGGGACGAGAAGATTGATGTTGTTGGATCCGACGAAGTCCTGAGCGAGACCGACGATGGTTCCCGTCAGACTGACTTCTCCGTGATGGTAGGCGGTCTTCTCGGAGACGAATCCAGCGAGTTGAGCGACCTGAAAGTGAAACGAGGGACGAAACGGAAAGCAGACGCGTCAGTCTAGCTCTCGTGCTTCGAATCGAACAACGAAGACTCGTCGAGAGGAGGACTCCTACTGACCTTGATCTCTCCCTTCAACTTCTTGAGGTAGCAACCGTAGATGACTTTCCTCTGACCAGGCTTGAGACCATCGACAACGGAAGGGATGGATCGAACGTTGTCGGCCATGGAGAAGAGGATGAGCTCCTTGTTGATGAAGTCCGAGTAAGGGATGACCTTGATGGATTGATCGAGGAACGTTCCAGGCTGCAGATCAATGATGCGAGGAAGAGGTCAGCATTCGATTCACGAAGGAAGAAGCGGAGGAAGCAGAACGAACCCTGAACTGTCGAAGCCACTCCTTCCTATCGTCGGCCTTCTTCTTGTTGAACGCCAGGTCGATGAGATCTCGATCTCCGTCCTTGGTGACGTCGAACTGAAGCATGTGCTTGCCCATGTCGCTGAAGTACTTCTTCGCATCGGCGGAGGTGCTCGTTCCCAGTCCCTGAAGAAGAGAGACGGAAAAGGAAGCAAGAGTCAGCGACGTGTTCTCGCCTCGTTCGGAGGGTGAAAAGAAGATAGGCTGACCTTGAAGTACTTGATGTGCCACCCCTTTCCATCGTTGTTCTCTTCTCTCCAGGTCTCGTACTCGGGAAGAGTGTAGAAGGACTTCTCGGTCTTCGCCTTGGTGGCCTGGCGTCGAGCAATCGAGGAAGAGACGAAGAAGGTCAAGACGATTCTCGAGAGATCGAGGAACGTTAGCAAGAGAAGAGGAAGAAGCTAACCTTGACGATGGGAGTGATGAACTCGACGAGGAACCCAGGGATCTTGAGGAGCGAAGGGAAGAAATGGTCGAGGAAGTTGATGAGAAGCCCCTTGATGTGCGATCCATCTTGATCCTGAGGACGTTCGAAGCGACACGGACGAAAAGGGCGGTCAGTCTCTCGTCGAAGCACAAGAAGGAAAGGAAGGAGAGGACTCACCTGATCAGTCATGATCATCAAACTTCCATACCGCAACCCATCCACCGTCGAGTAGATCGTCCCCTGCTTCAACCCCATGATCTGCTTGATGTACTGAATCTCCACGTTCTTCATCAACTGCTCTCCCGAAGCCTCTCGAACATTGAGCAGCTTTCCTCGAAGAGGGAAGACTCCGTAGTGATCTCGTCCGACGATGTCGAGTCCTGCGACGGCGAGAGCTTTGGCGGAATCTCCCTCGGTAAGGATGAGGGTGCAGAGCTTCCCGTCTCTCGTTCCGGCTTTGTTGGCGTCTTCAAGCTTAACGATACCGGAGATCCTGTGAGGGGGAGAGTTGAAACGAAAGGGAGTCAGGACGAAGAGAGGCGACGAGGAAGAAAGGAGTCTCGAAGAATCACCTGGCCTTCTTTCCTCCATCGGTCTTCTTCATGTCCTTGTCCTGCTTGAACTTGGCCCACGAGAGGATGTTGTCAATGATACCAGACTTGGTGACTGTATAACGTCGAAGAAAAAGAAGGAAA
The DNA here is from genome assembly GCF_051309035.1 of Mrakia frigida. Taxonomy (NCBI): domain Eukaryota; kingdom Fungi; phylum Basidiomycota; class Tremellomycetes; order Cystofilobasidiales; family Mrakiaceae; genus Mrakia; species Mrakia frigida. The sequence goes on from NW_027481277.1 coordinate 781,247, forward strand.
CCAGCGTCGGACGAGGGATGAAGAAGAAGAGAGAGAGAGACGCGTTCGAAACTCACCCTTCTTGACGAAGTCGTCACTGAGGTTGAACTTGCTACCGAACATCGACTTCTTGGTGTTGAGCGTCTCCTTGGTCTGAGAGTCGAAAGCGGGGTTCTCGATGAGAGCGTTGACGAAGATCCACATGTGGTTCTTGATCTGATGAGCCTTCACCGGAGCGGCCTTGTTCTTCTTCTTGATGGGGTCGAGACTGGCGAACGACGAAGAGAGAAGCCCGAGTCAGTACTCCACGTCGGAAGGGAAGTAGATTGAAAGCCACTCACAGCTTATCGGAAAGCTGAGAAGCAACAGCATCGACGTGAGTTCCTCCCTTGATGGTCGAGATCGAGTTGACGAACGAGACCTGCTGGAATTGACCTTCGGGAGCGAGAGCGAAGGCGACCTCCCATCGTTCACTGATCTGTTCGAAGATGACCGACGTCTTGGGAATCTCGGCTCCTGCGTCGGCAGCGGCGTCGGCGGCGGAGGAGAGGTACATCTCGACGTACTGGAGGGCAATGAAGAAGAGGGGGCGACGAGGTTAGCGACGCGTCGAAGACGGAGGAAACAGGAGGGAGAGACGCCGAACCTTCTTGAACCCATCAACCTTCAACCTAGTTCCATCGAGCCAAACCTTGACTCCTCGAACCGTACCAGCCATATCGTAGGCTCGCTTCATCAACAAGGACGCGGTGTCGTCGTCGATGGTGTCCATTCCGAATCGGACGAGATCAGGCTGGAACGTGATCTTGGTGTACTCCTCTCCCTTGGGGTTCTGGGTGATCTGTTTGGCGAGAGAACGAGAAGGAGGGTCGAAGGTCAGCGTCAAAGAGAAAAGGAGGGAGAGAGAGGGAGAGAAGAGAGAGCGTGAACGAACCTTGGGCTTCGTCTTCTTCGACATGTTCTCCGAGAACGTCTGAACGTATTTGAGTCCCGAGTCCTTATCGGCGGTCTCGACGGCTGAGAGAGGAAGGAACAAAGCCAGTCAGACGAAGCTGGGGAAGGAAGAGAGGACGTGAAGCGACTCACTGAAGCTGATCGAGTAAATGTTGGTGAGCTTGGCTCCGAAACCGTTTCGTCCTCCCGTGAGCTTCTTCTCGTCATCGTCGTAGTTTGAGGAGGTGAGCCTGTAGCAGTCAAGAGTCGAAAGCATCAGCACTGATCTGAAGAGGCAACGCGACGAGGAGGGGAGGAGGACTCACAAGTTTCCGAAGATGAGCTCCGGAATGTACATGTTCTCCTTCTGATGCATTTGGATGGGGATTCCTCGTCCGTTGTTGTAGACCGAAATGACGTTGCTCTTTCTATCGATGGTGATCTTGAACTGGTCCATGGAAGGGTCGTTGATCTGAGCGAAGTAAAGAGGGAACCGAGGGTCAGCTCGAGCGACGCCCTGCCCTCTGCCTCTCTCCTCCTTTCTCTCCTTCGAAGAAAGCGAAGATCGCTCACCTTGTTGTCGGCAGCGTTCACGAGAATCTCATCGAAGATCTTGAAAAATCCAGGGACGAAGGTGACGTTCCTAGCAACGCAACGGCGAAGAAACGGCCGTCAGCTCGAGCGAGGGAGAGGAGGGGAGGGGACGAGCCAAAGAGGGGTTTGAGAAGAACTGACCTGAAGACCATCTTCTTGGACGCGTCGTCAAAGACCCACATCATCTGAGTGAGGGACTGGACGGACCCGATGTAGGAATCAGGTCGTTTCAAGATATGCTCGATTTGAGAGAGCTGTTTCGAACAACAAAGGAAGGTCAGCTCGACGTTTCCCTCCGCTCCTTCCCTCCTTTCCCTTCAACCCAACGATCCAGAGACAGAAGAAGCGCTCACCTTCTGATACATCTCACTCGCGTTCTTCCCCTTCCCAGCCTGACCTCCCAACTCCTTGAGGTTCTTTCCCAGCCCTTTCGCTCCAGGCGTCGGCGCACCGTTGGACATGCCGTCGAACTCGTCCACATCTCCTCCTCCTCCTCCAGCACCACTCATGTCGGCATCCGAGTCATCGTCCGATCGAGTACCGTTGGGAGAAGCTTTGGCTTGCTTGAGGGGAGCTTTGGCCTTCTTCGCTGCTGGAGGTTTGTCGGCTTTGGGTTTGGGAGCAGCTTTGGGCTTCGAGGCAGCAGCGGAGGAGGAGGCTTTCGGTTTGGGAGCAGCCTGGAAGAGGGAAAGAAAGAAAGGAGCGGTTGTGTTAGTTGGTGGGATGAAAGATAAGATACAGAGGTGGACGCTGATTTAGAAGAGAAGAATGTGGGTGGTATGTGGGAGGAGGTATAGGCGCGAGAAGAAGGGACGTCGTTCCCTCCTTCCCTTCCGTCAACAACACTTCCCCTCCTCCTTCCCTTCTTTCCATTCGCCCTCCCCTTCCCTCTCAATCCCGATGCTCGTCCTCACGAGCTCAGATCCCACCTCGAAACCCTCTTCTGTCACCCGCCATCCAAGAAGAGCCACGAAGCAGAAGAGAGGAAGGGAAGGGGAGGCTCACCTTCTTCTTTGGAGGAGGAGAAGCTGAAGCGTATCCTTCCGATTCAGAGTCGTCCCCGAGATCGAGGATGGAATCTTCGTCAGAGTCACTCATCGAAGAGAGAGAGAAGGGAGAGGGAAAGGCGAAGAGAGAGGGAGAGAGGAGGGAAGGGGAAGGGAAGGTCTTGAGGAGGTCGAAGCGGTTGGAGGAGAGAGCTGGCGAAAACAAATCATCGACGCGTCTTCCTTTGAAGGAGTGTGACTTTTAATTTAGACTCCGAAAAATAGTAGCAGCTCACTCGGATACCTTAAGGCTCAAATCTGAAAGTTCTTCGCTCAGCGAGCTCATTGGGTTTCTCCGCTGTCTTGCAGGAGAGCTGGGAAGGAAAGGCTGGTCGAAAGCGAGCTCGTCTTAATCTTCCGCTCGAGACTGGTGCTACGAGCGAGAGAGCATTGGAGTTTTTCGCACGAGATCATGATCATATCGTAGATGTAGGCCAGAGGTCCCTATGCTGAAGCAGCAGCACTGCCAGAACAGAACGAACGAACGAAGTCAGCTCGGAGTCTCTCGAGAACAAATCAGGAGAGACGCGAACAAACCACTCACGCCTGCTTAGCAGCGAGCTTGGCCTCGAACTTGGTGAACTCATCCAGCGCTACGAGCTCTTCCTCGTCGACGAGCTGCAGTAGAACGAAAGGGAAGCCAAAAACGAAGGTCAGCTCGACCCGTCTCCTTCCCTCTCCCGCGCGTTCGCTCGACCTCGAAGAGAGCCTCACCTGCTCCACCCCCTTCACCTCCGGCACGTAATGCATCAACATCCTTTCAATCCCACTCTTCAACGTAATCGCACTACTCGAGCAACCCCTGCAACTCCCCTTCAGCCTGACCGTCACCAGGCCCGATCCTCCCTCCCTCTCATCGAACCCCTTGTACTCCAAATCCCCTCCATCCTCCATGATACTAGGCCTGATCCTGGAAGCCAACAGATCCTTGATCATCGCCACCACCTCCGAATCAGTATCCAAGATCCTCGTATCCTCCGGCTCTCCGTCCTCCTCCTCCAAGCTCGACTCCTTCGACCCTTCCCTGAACAGACTCTTGCCCGAGGAGAAGTGCTCCATGATGTGCGAGAAGACCTCGGGTTTGATGAGCGACCAGGGAGTATCTTCGTCCTTCTGAACCGAGACGAAGTCGGGTCCGTAGAAGACGGAAAGAACGCCTTGGATGGCCATGAGGCGGGTGGCGAGAGGCGAGGCGAGGGAGGATTGGGGGGTGAGGAATTCGTGGGTTCCACCGGAGGAGAGGACCGGGGTTCCGGGGATGAACTGGAGGGAGTTGGGGTTGGGGGTGGTTTGCGTTTGGACGAAGAGGGAGCGGGCTGGGAGGAGAAGAAGCAGGGGACAGAAGGGGAAGGAGGTTTAGAAAGAGGATGCGGAGGGAAGGGGACAAGAGGCCAATGAAACAAGATCGTTTGAGGCCTGAAGACTCGAAAAGCAGATGTACTCACAGAGTTGAGGAGTGACTGAAAGTCTCGAGGAGGAAGCTAAAGGTGTCCTAGACCTGGAAGCGAGTCGAGGGAGGAGGGAAAAGGATCGAGTGGAGGAGGAGGAGGAGGAGAAGGAAGAGCTCGCAACTCTCGAGGCTGCTGACGAACAAGTAGAGGCTGCCAGTCGAGGGGAGGAGAGGGCAGATCGAAGGATCGAGACTGAGCGAGAGGAGGTGGAAGCCATGGTCAAAGAAGCAAAACAGTGGGTTTGCTGGGAGATGCGGTTTGGGGCGAGGGAGAAGAAGGGAGGAAGGAAAGGTGAGGTCAGCATTTCGGCCAGAGGAGCGAGCCTTCGCCTGACCTTTCCGACCGCTCTCCTTGGTCAATTTTTTTTCGTCAGACGATGTTTGCTGGAACTGAGCGTGCAGTAACAACGACTCAGGTCATCATTCGTGAGCAAAATCTGGAAGCAGACAGACCGATTCGCCGACGCCTCGCGTCCGATGCCTCGACTGACCTCGTCCTCTTGTTTTCGGAAGAGAGAAGGCTCACAGCTACCACGAAACCTTCATCGAACACGCATGTCTGCTCGTTCTTCTTCTTATTGGACCCTTCCTGGTCCGGAAGGTCGTTGATGAGCGAGAGGGCAGGGACATCCGAAACGTGAGCTCGACGGTCCCTCGTCCTTCTCTTGACCACTCTGACCTTGGGAGAGGTTTCATCTCAATGATAGACTTGCGCTCTCAAGCTCTCACCTCTCCTTGCTGCAGCCTACAGACTCCCTGAGAACGCTCTGAATGCTTTCGACTCTGATCTCGTCCAATTCTTTTCCTCGTCTTCTTCCTCCTCCGCTCTTTCCCAAGGAGACCTCATCTTCTCTTCCCTAATAGCGCGTGCATGACGCGACTGTTCCAAGGAGAAAGAAATCACCCCTAAAAGACGCGGAGAGTTCAGCCCTGAATGACGCGCCCTCGCTCTCTTTGCTTCTTTCTCAGCTGAGATCAGTCCTTCCTTCTCCTCCAACAACCATCTCCTCAACCTCATCATGACTTCTGCTTTCCTTCTCCCCCTCCTCGCTCTTTCAGCTTCAGCTTCTCCCTTCCTTCCTCGTCAAAACGCCGTCAACACGACCTCGACTCCGTCCACGAACTCGACCTCCAACTCTTCCTCCTCCTCCTCTTCTCCCAACCTCTCATACTCGACTTCTTCCATCATCATCCCGTCGCCCAACATAACCTCGTCGACAATCAAAGCAGGAATCGCATGGCCCAACTCAGACTGGATCAAGATGGACATCTTTGGAGGAGGAAACATCTCGTGTGAGTTGGTGCGAGGTTCGACCTCTCTCTGTTGTTTGGTTTGCGTCTGACCTCTTCGCTTTCGCCTCGTCAGGGTACTACACTTGGAGTCCTGAGTTCGCTGAGCAATCCAAAGCTCTCGATATCGACTACGTTCCTCAGCTCTGGGGACCGGGTCAGAGTGACGATTTCGTCTCAGCAGCGGAGGGAGGTTGGTCCAGCACGACCCTCACCCCTCTCAAGGAGATCCTTGCCTTTAACGAGCCCAACCTGGCAGGACAGGTGAGCGACATTGGCTGTTTGTATCGATCTAAGAGACGCACATCTGATCATGATTCGTTTCCAGGCTCTCATGACCCCGCAGGAGGGCGCTGCTCTCTGGATCAGGGTTCGTTGTCGACGCGAGCCCGAGCTCTTTCTCTCTTGCGTTCGAACTGACGGCAGCCCTTTTGCGTGATTTAGGATCTCGAGCCTCTTCGAGCGAAAGGATACCGGCTGGGAGCTCCTGCGACGACGAACGCTCCCGATGGTGCCGTTTGGATGAAGGTGAGCTTCAAACCCATTCCGTCCCTCTCCACGTTCTCTCTCTCGACGCTGAGCTGATCTCTCTTTGTTTTTTCTCAGGACTTCCTTACGGCATGCAACGGATCTTGTACTCCCGACTTCTACCCTCTTCACTGGTGAGTCGTTTCGCACGTCTCTCGTTTTCCGGCGCTGATTCGAGCTCGACGCGTCGGTTTCGTCAAACAGGTACTCGACCTCCGCCCAGGGGTTCGAAGACTACGTGACTCAATGGCACGATACCTTCCTTGCTCCTGTCTGGATCACTGAGTTCGCTTTCCACGACTTCAACGGAGGATCCCAACTCAACGCCGAGGAGATTTCGACGGCGCTCGCACAGTGCCAGGCTTTCCTCCAGGCTGCTGACTTTGTGGAGAGATACTCTTTCGTGAGTCATCACTTCCCTTACGGCCTATCTTCTACTCTGCTGGAGCTGACTCGATCATCTCTTCAAACAGTTCGGAGCGATGATGAGTGAGTTTCGACGCGTCTCGTCGGCTCTCTCTTTCTCTTTCTCTTACGCTTGCTAATTCCTCTTCCTCTTTTCTTCCATCTCTCAGACGTTCAAGGAGTGAGTTAAGCTCCATGTACTTTCCCCGTTGATCGCTTGCTCACTCTCTGGCTTTTATTCCCCCAGATTAACCCCCTCAACGCCCTCCTTCAAAACACCTCCGACACGATCTCCCTTTCGACTCTCGGAGTCCAGTACGTCACCGGACAGCTGGCTGGAGACTTCTCCGAGTCTCCTGGGATCACCTCCTCAGCTCCAGAAAACTCTTCTACCACCGGAGCCGCTTCAAGAAGGATCGTGAATGCAGGAGGTTGGGTGGCTTTGGGAGCAGCGGTCGTTGGAACCGCTCTTGCTGGTTGGTAGAGCTCGACGTCCAGTTGCATAGATCATTTAACGAAGGGAGGTTTGCATTTTTTACACGTTCGGTTAGATTGGACTCTTGAGCTATTATTGATGTTCTGTTACAACAAGAACCGACGGGGAGTCGCGAGGCGCTCTCTCTCGCAGAAGGGAGATCTTGCGTTTGTATCCAGACCCAGAGAATCAAGTCGTTAAGATCATTAGAGTATGTTTCGTAGCTAGACTAGTGTTTACAACAAATCGAGAGTATAAAAGCGTGCGTCTGCGTCGTGCGGTCCCTCCACCCTCTCCAGCCTCCTCCTTTCTCTTCCTCCCCCGTCAAAGCCACCGTCGTCCCCACTTCCCTCTCGCCGACTCTCTTCAAAAGCCTGTGTTCCCCTCCTCGTCCTCCTCCTGCCGTCCGAGCAGAAGCGAAATAGTCTTGTGGTGAAGGAGGGTCGGGAAGGCGAGGAGTTGTGCTTCGAGGGAAGTCTGGGAGGTGGGAGTAGAGTTGAGGGTGGTGTTGGAGGAAGAGGATGAATCGGTGTTGTCGTTGGAGGAGAGATCGTCGGCGTCGTATTCGGCGAAGGAGGGAGGTTCCGAATCTTCGTCGTCCTCGTCCTCGTCCTCGTCTTCCATCTCCTCCCCGTCGAGAGAGGAGGGAGCACCGGATTTTTTCTCTCCCAAGAGGGTCGTTTCCGAAGTGGCATTGATGAGAGTAGATTGGTCGGACTGAGCGATCATGAGAGTGAGGTTGGAGAGGGTGTTGGAAGAGGGACGAGGAGGGTGGGCGACTGTCTTTGACGACAACGACGCGACGGCTGGGACGAGAGGGAGAGGGAGAGTGGAGGGAGTGGGTGAAGTAGGGGAGTGTTGGGCACGGGAAGGGATCGGTGCAAGAAGGAAGGATAGTTGAGGGATGGAGAGAGTGGGAGGTTGATCGTCGACGGGGAACTGAAAGAGCAAAGCGAAGTCTCGGTCAATCGCGTGTCGAAGACGAAGAAGGCAAGAAGGAGGCGGATGCGACTCACGATGGTTTGACGGCTCGTGATCCTGTGTTGTATCCTCTTGATCTCGATGATTCTCTCCTCGTTGTTGAGCACGTTCGAGAAGAGAACCATCTCGACGGCACTCGCACACTCCGAGTCCCAGCCCTTGAGCGATTCCAGGAGAGCGAACGTTGCTCCCGAATCAGCGAGTCCGATCGAGTTGATGGCGGTGCGAAGGTTGAAGTCGAGCTAGGAAAGAAATGAAAAAAAAAAAGAGGAAAGGGTCAGGACTGCTGATTGACGTCAACTCGTAAACGCGTCTAAAAACTCACCTGCGACTTGACGTAGGCCTCCCAGCCGATCTCCCTCTCCTTCACCAGCTCCAGCGTTCCATGGCACTCTTTCACCATCTCCCTGACCCAGCGAAGATAGTCCAGCATCATGCACTCCCCTTCACCCAGCGCCAATCGAGTCAAGACATCGCAAATCGTGCGAGAGATCCTCAGGTCGAGACTCGACAGTGACTCGAGAGACCAAACGATCCTCGACTGAGACCGGCTTCCGATGCTGAGTTGAAGGTATCCGAGGAGATCTCTGACCTTCTCAAGGTGGGCCTTGAAAGGTCGAATGATGAAGGGTTGGGCGAGTTTGGTGGGGAGTGGGGAGGAAGAGTAGATCTCGAACCGCAGGGAGGAGGTCGGCGGGGAGAACGGGATGGGAATTGGAGAGGAGCGAGGAGGGGAGTAGGATTCGTCGATGGGGAGGTAGGCAGTCGAGGTAGAGAAGGTTTCGAAGGAGGAAGACGAGGACGAAGAGGAGGAGTTGTTTGGTTCGTACGGCGAGGAGGTGAGGGAGGGAAAGAGGCGAGGTTTGGGTTCCATCTGCTTGGTTGGAGACAAGTGAAGGCGCAGTCAGCTCACTACGATATGTTGAACGAGGAATCGACTAACCGTGGAGAGGAGAGCTGGCTGGAGGTGCGGTTGGTTGAGGAGGACGGGAGAGAGGCAGAGGGAGGGGAGACCGAATGAGGAGGAGAGTTGACTGCGACGACGGTCGTTGGAGCTTGTCCGAGCCGTTCTTGATGATGATGAGTAGTGGGAAGTCAAGCTGGGCTCATACTGAGGATTGTTGGAAGGAGGAGGTCAAGGGAGGCGGGAGGAAGGCTCGTCGGTTGTTTCGAGGTCGTCGGCAGGGCGTGTCGAACGATCAGAGCGGGGAGGTCTCCTCTGCTGCTGGTGAAGGGAAGGGGTAGTTGAAGGAAGAGGAGCACGTTCGAGTTGGGGAGAGGGTAGAGGTTGGGGTAAGGGAGATGCTGGAGGTGAGAAGGGAGCTAAGACTAGATGATTGAGAGTTCCAGGATGTGCAGGAGGAGAGTTCGTGCGAGCGGGTGCGAGAGATCGAGAACTTTGAGATCCTCGGTAAGAGATGCCTTGAGACCCTCGGGTCTGCTCAGCAATTCAACCTCAGACTTCAAACCTTTGAAACACCGAAACAGCAAAAGCGATAGAGGCTTTAGCTTGGAGATCGAGAAGAGCTCGAAGGGGAGGGAAGAGTCGAGGGAGGAGAGGAGGTCAAACAGGCCGCGAGGAAAGGCTGGCCTTCGGAGGTTCCAGCTGAGAATGATTTTCTTGACGTCAGGCTTGAAGTCCAAGAGAAAAGTTTGGAGATTGGAGGATGAGCTGGTGGTGTCTGTTTTGCCGCTGCTAGAGCGAGTGATGGGTGAGAGAGAAACAAAGGAAACCTCGACGACCGAGCTTTTCGTTGAGCTCACGTCGTCGCTCCTTCCTCCCTTCCCTCTCAACTCCATCAACCCAAAACTTGCAGCCCCTCTTTGAACTTCCCTCCTACCTCACTTTACATCGAGCAGTCGAAAACGGCTATGAGCCGCTCGACGTCTTCGACAGCCTTCAACTCAACGAGAACGACACCTCGTCGACACCTCCTTCCCTCCTCCTCCTCCCTCCCTCCCTTCGCTCGAAGCTCGTCCTCTTCCTCGTCCCAGAACACCAAGGCGGACTCCCTCTCACCTCTAAAAGATGGCGTAGAGTCAGATCCATCGTCTTCTTCGGGCTCCAAGGTCCCGAGCAGCTATAGAGCCAGGTTGGAGCAGCAGCTGGAGTTCGTTCTTCTCTTTCTCTTCTTGCTCGAAGCCTCCCCCCACGCTCGTCTTGCTTCAGAGTCAAGCACACATCAAGGCTGCTTCGTATACTGACCTAACCTCTTCTCTTCTCTGCTCTTTCAGGGAGGAAAAATTCTTCGCTCGTCAAACGAATGAGCTCGCAAGGTCTCTCCCTCGGCCAAAACCAAAACCGAATCTCAACGGACCTGCTTTCACACCGTCTTTCGCTCCCTCCCGCTCCCCTTGGAAGGTCTCCGCCTACAACTCCTACGGAAACCTCATCACTTCTTCGCCACTATCATCTCCCTCTTCCGCGAGAACCTACTCCCCAAGAACCTCCCTCAGCACTCCTCGAACTCCCCTCGACGTCCCTCCTCGCCGTTTCCCCTCCTCCTCCTCGGGTCAATTCCTCAGATCCATCACTCCAGTATACGGCTCGAGACAGGATGCCCCGTTACCATCCACTTTCGGCGACGAAGACGAGGACTACACCGTCGACTACAAGTTGAGGGTTCAGGCTCGTTTGAACCAGTGAGTCTTCCGTTCCCATCGCTTGTCAGAGCACAGATCTAGCAGAGATTTCGACATTAGACTGAGGATCACATCCTCAGAGAACTATTGAGCTGACCTTCTCGAAATTTCCCGTCTTCAAATTGACAGAGACGTCCTCATGTCCCTTCGAACACCAAACCCCCTCTCTCCCTCCTCGCTGGATCTGAGCTCTACGCCGTCTGCACTGGGTCGGCACGTCAAGCAGGAACCATTTCGTCCACTCAAGAAGAGTTCCCTTCCACTCAAGAAGAAACCGGATCCGTCTCCACCTAAGAGCTCGAGGCTAGAGATCCAACTCGGGCGGAAAGCCGAGGCGGATTTCGACGCGTCGAGGATCTACGAGATGGACGAGAAGGATCTGCACGACGCTGCCGAGTTGCTGGTGAAGGAGGTGGACGATGGGCTGAATGTGCAGCCGGAGCAGATTCAGGCGATCTGCAGTGAGTCGTCTTTCTCCTCCCTTCGAAGCTCGTCGACGCGTCTCGACATTCACCCTTTTCTGACTCGACTTCGTTTCCTTCCTTCCGTCCCTGCCTCCTTTGTAGTACGATCTGTCACCCTCAGATGTCCTCGGATTTCTCTCAAGGTTCTCATGAAGTTGCCTCTTCAAACGCCAGGAGCTCTCTTCTTCGCTCCCGCCTCGTCCCTCCGTCACCATCCTCCTTGGTTCGTTCGCGGCGTCTTATCCAGCTACACCTCCTTCCTCCGTTCAACACCTCCAACTCATCGCCTTCATCCCTCCAATCCCAATGGTCTCGAATCTCCAGGCTTCATCGAGGAGCTCGACGGCTTCGTCTCTCGCCTGGGCCAGATCGACCCTGCCATCTTTCCCGGCGATCCCGTCATCGTCGCTCTCGCTCTTCGGGCCTTCGACGCTTTCCTCAGAGGTCCGATGGAGGATACGGAGCCTACGAAGAGGGAGCTAGCAGAAGTCAACTACCAGAAGATCGTCGGGCTGATCACGAAGCCGGAGTTCGAGTGGTCGATGGGGACCACTTTCTCGCTGGGAGAGCACGGGAAGGAGGATCTCGAGATCAGTCTCGCTGGTCTTCCTGAGGAGCTTAGAAATCTTCGAATCTGGAAGACGGTCAGGACGACGCCTCCCCGAAGACTCCTCCAAAACCTCATCGATCTTCATCGTCCACCACCAGCCGGATCCAACCTTCCCGACGGCTCTCCCTCCTCCTCCCCCTCTTCTTCTCCCTCGGAACCAATACCACCAGCTCCAATATCACCACCACCGCTATCTCCTCAAACCATCCAGTCTCACCTTTCCTCCCTCCCCTTTTCAGTCTACGACGATCCAATCCTCGCCCTCCAATCCCTCGAGCTCTTCTCCCTCACTCTCCCCTCCGAGGAAGGTCAAAGCCTCTTCGATCTGGCCCTACAACAAACTCGCGCGTGCTGCACCCCCTCCTCCAGCCAACATCGTGACTCCACCGTCCCTCCATCACTTCTTTGGCACCTCGCACCCGAACCAGCACCAACCCTCTCTCCTCCCTCCTCCTCTCCGTCACCTCTCTCCTCCCTCGACCCGAACGATCCGAGTCCCAAAACCCCTCCTTCAAAACGCGTGCTCCCGATTCGAGGATGGATTCTCGCTCTCACAGCTCATCGAGCCATGTCGGATCTAGGAGGACCAACGTACGACGAGTTGAAGGCCACGTTGGAGAGGATGCGTCCTCTCCTCGGCGAGAACGTGAAGTTGTGGAACGGATACCTGAAGGCGAACGACCCGGAGATGTGGGAGGGGTTGAGGCAGGCTCTGAAGGATGCGAGGCGGACGCAGTTGAAGCGGGCGAAACAGAGGGAGTGGTTGAAGGGGAAGGTGGACGCGTCGAAGATGGCGGAACCAACGAAGGAGAAGGATACGCCTCTGGAGAGGCTGGCGAGGACTCTTTCTATTGGGCTGTCTGTTCGGTAGATTCTAGGAAGGTCGCTCGGAGGGACGCGTTTGATTTCGTTCGTCCGACGCGCCTCGATTTCGTTCCTTCGCTTATATAGCAACCGCTCTATCTTACCTCTTACTTCTTGGGGCTGCGTAGAGTACACGTCCTAGAATCCTAACTTATCTACCCTTTCTCAAGCACTCGCTCTCCACGTAGATCTACTTCTGTTTTACGACGCGACGAACTTCTCTCTCTCCCTCATTCGAGTTGAAGCAGAAAATCTCATCATCGTCAAGCACCTACTAAAGACCTAAACCGTATGCTACAGGTTGTTTTGGGAGGGAGTTTGGAAGAGAAACGGGACGAGGTGGATTCGTTTCCAGTGGAAAGAATTGAGTCGAAAAGAAAAAGGGGACGGGTTGTGCAAAAGTGTGCGAGGGAAGGAGTAGGAGAGAGAGAGAGAGGGAGAAGAACGGGTGTACACGAGGTGAGAGTGAAGAATGAAGGAAGCAGAAAGAACCATATCCCAAAAAAGAGAGAGGAAAGACGAGGAGAGGAGAGAAGTGCAAGAGCAGGAGGGAAAGATAAAAGAAGGGAGGAGGAGATGAAGAAGAGAAGAAGAGAGGGAGAGAGAAACATAAACGAAAAAAAAGAGAAGAGAAGAAACGAATCTCTAGTTTAGTGGCGACGAAACTCAAGACGATCATCTACTGCTGAGGGTTCTGAGCCTGACCCTGCTGGGCCTGTCCGTAAAAGTCACCCCACCCGGCGGCACCAGCGGCGGCACCAGCTCCTCCAGCGGCCATCGACTGAGCGGCGAGCTGCTGGTAGTAGGCCTGCAGTGAAAGAAGGATCGAACGAGAAGGAGAGAGACCGTCAGCGTTCGAACGAAACGAGAGACGCGTCAAGACTTCGAACGAGACGAGACGAAGGGAAACGTACCTGCTGAGCAGCCATAGCGGCGGGGTCCTGAGCCTGATCGGCTTGTCCGGGAACGGCAGCGGCGGCTCCAGGCCTTCGAGGAAAGAAGAAAGAGAGGAACGAGTCGAATCAGCGTCGCGTCTCGACATTCACGGTTCGACTGCAGTGAGAGAGAGCTACTCACTGTCCCTGCTGCTGGAAACCAGGGTATCCAGCGAAAGCGTACTGTCCGTAGGCGTTAGGAGGCATTCCGTACATAGCGGGCTGCTACATAATTGAAAGGAAGGAAGACCGAGGGTCAGCTCGTCGGGTTCTCGTTCTTCGTTCGTTCAATGAGGGAGGACGAGCCAACTCACCATACCGTACTGCTGAGGGATAGCTCCTCCGGGCTGAGCACCTCCCATTCCTCCTCCACCGGGCTGCTGTCCGTCGTTTCCAGTCGACATCCTGTTAGAGACGCGTCGAGAAAGGGAAACGGTTCAGCTTCTTCGTCTTCGCTTCGCTTCTCTCCAACTATCTATCGAGCGAGAGAGAAGAAGAGGGTTTGTACACACCTGTCCTTGCCCCAAGAGCACTTGACAGGTCGTCCGTGGACGAGCTGACCCTGAAGCTGAACGATAGCCATGGCGGCGTTCTCGTGCGAGTCGAGCTTGACGAAAGCGAATCCTCGGTCGGCCTGCATCCTAATCTCGACGATGTAGCCGTAGCCCTGAGAGAAAGAAGCAGGGAACATACACGCACGAAAGCGTCAGCATCGAAAGCAGCAGAGGTCTTCGAAGGAGAGGTGGTCGAGAAGTCGAAAAACGACGCGTCCTAAAACTCACCTGGAAGAGAGGGATAAGGTCGGCCTGGGTGGTGTAAGGGATGAGGTTTCCGACGTAGACGGTGGTGTTGAAGACGGGAGTCTGAGAAACAACGACGTCGTAGCTCAAAGGTCCACCCTGGAAGTTGATGGGAGCGGGAGCTCCTCCTGCGCCTCCGACTCGAGGAGCGGTAGGGATTCCTCCAGGTCCAGGAGCGGCTCCTCCGGTCTGGGTCTTCTGCTCGATACCAATAGCGAAGCAAAGAAGTCAGTTTCGTGCTCGAGATAGAGGGAGAGAAGGGAGGGAGGAACGAACCTGGTTAGCCCAGTTGACTCGAATAGCTCGAGATCCAAGCCACTCTCCGTTCATGGTAGCGATCGCCTGCTCAGCGTCGGTCTTGTCCCTGAAAGCGAGGAATCCGTAACCTCGGCTCTTGCCTGTTTTCACCCAACGAAGCTCGAGTCAGCTCGAGAAGGAAGGGGAGACGAGAAGATTGACCTCGAACTCACCAGAGCTCATGTCCCACATCACTCTCGCGTCCGAGAGGGTTCCGAACGCTCCGAAAGCCTTCTGGAGAACCTCGTCGTTGACCTCAGGAGAGAGATCTCCAACGAAGACGTGGAAGTGGCCTTGGGTGTCCTGCTTCAAGTAGGGAAAAGAAAGGAGAGGGAGCCGCGGTCAGCTCTCGAACCCGCGACGAGAGAAGAACAAGCTGTGGTGAACGAACCTCCTTGTTCTGCTGTCCCTGGTAGGCCCAGTTGCACTTGATCTCGGTATCGAAGATCTTTCGACCGTTGAGGGTCTGGAGAGCAGTCTCGGCGGCTCGCATGTCGTGGCTAGAAGAAAGAGAGAGAAAACATCAGCTCGACTTTCTTTCCCTCCCTTCGATTCCTTCGTTGAAGACTCACTACTCGACGAAACCGTAGTTGAGACCTCCGTGCTGGAAGTTTCTGTCAGGGATGATCTTGACGTTCTGGACGGGTCCGGCGACGGCGAAGATCTCGGTGAGCATGTACTCTGGAAAAGGAAACGAAACGAAAACGAGGTCAGGACCGAAGGAGGTCGTTTCGAACTAATGCAAGAGTTGGAAGGAGAGCGAGAGGCGACGGGAGAACAAATGGGTTTCAGGACGTACCAGTGACTCGAGGAGAGAGGTTTCCGACGTAGAGATGAGCTCGTCTGAACGAATCGAAACAAAACGAGGAAGGGGAAGGAAGGAAGGAGGAAATCAGCTCTCGAGCTCTCGTCTCTCTTCTCCTGGCCTTCCTGGCCCCGCTAACACTCTCTCAACCCAAAAACTCACCGCTAATCGACGCAGCACACACATGCAACCAAGTTGCAAGGGACCCTTCGTCAGTCGATGTTCCTCCGATCCCCTTCTCTCCAAAGATCAAGAGCTCTGAGCTTCTTCACTCACAGGAGCATCTCCCTCGGCTCCAGGCTGCTGGTTCGCTCCACCGTTGGGATCGTAAGGAGGCTGTTGGGCCTGAAGAGCTGCTTGTTGAGCGTCCATGTTTGTGTTTCGTTTATTTGAAGAGGGAGAGAGAAGAAGAGAGGAGAGAGAGAGGAGAGTGCTGTAAGGTCGGGAAGGAACGAGGTTCGAAGGGATCCGTGGGAGGGTTGAGGAGGGTTGTAGAAATTTCGAGGATTGGATGAGAGTAGAGGGGAGAGCAGATATGTGGGGAGGAGAAGAAGAAGGGATAGATGTCAGTATGAGAGAAGCGAAGGAGGGAAAGGAGCTTCGTTCGTCTCGCTTTTTTTGAAGCTCGACCTCGCTGGAAAGAACGAGGGATGGACTGAAGGAAGTAGGGATTTGAAGGGACTGACCTAGAGAGACCGTAAAGGAAGCAAGAGAACCAACGAGAGGAAGAGACCGAGAGAGAGAGAGAGAGGAAAGGAAGAAGAGAGAGAGAGACGAAGGAAGGATCAACGAGTCAAGTGGTGGTTGGGGGATTGGGAGGAGAGCAGGGCGATGACCTCGTCCTCTGCCTTTTTGAACATTTTTCTTAACCAACAAGTCTGCAATATCATGAGCGTGAGGGCAGCATAGTTTCTCTCCTTCTATATTTTTGCCCATATCTTGCAGGAAAGCGATGGCGAGGCGATCGAGAACGTAGACGAGAGCTCGCTGAGAGCCCAGTCAGGTCGTTCTGCTTGCTCTCGTTTCTTCACAGATCCGATCTAACCCCTAACCAGCAAGCACACCTCTCTCTCACACATCAACGCCTAGTTCCAAAGAAAAAAAGACAGGTTTCATGAAGATTTCCTCGTGCGTCGTTCGTTCTCCCCCTCCCTCACCCTCGCTCAAGCTCCTCCCACGTTCAACAACATGTTCCCGCTGCTCGCCGGCAGGTACGTCACGTTCCTCGATCCAGCCAGCGTCGTCGCCACCTCCCTGGCCGTCTCGATCCTCCTCAACGTCACGAAGGCCTCTCCAGCCTTGTCGAGCGCTCGTCCGATCGTCGTGGCCGCCTCTGCCTCTCCCTCCGCTCGGATGACGTTGGCTTGTCGTTCGTGCTCGGCCTGAGAAGGAAAGAAGAAGGAGGTGCGGAGGGTAGAGGGTCAGGAAACGAGAAGGAGGAGGAAAGAGAGAGAGAGAGAGAGAGAGGGAGGGAAACGACGCACCATCTCGACGATGAACTTTGCTCGCTCGGCGTCTTGTTGGGCGATCTGAAAGAGAGGGAAAAGGGTCAGTCTCAGCTCGAAGAGGTTCTCGCTAAGAGGGAGTCGAAAAGACGCACCTGCTTCTGCTCGACAGCAGTCGTGAACTCCTTTCCGAAAGTCATGTGGGTCTGGCGAGGGACGAGAACGAAGGATCGAAGAGATCAGCCAACTCTTTCTTTTCCTCCCAACGTAAAGTCAACGCGAAATAGAGCAGAACTCACGATGGAAACATCCTCGAGCTTGATGTTGAATTCCTTGGCCCTCTTCAGCAGGTCGGCTCGAATCCTAGCGGAGACCTGTATCGGTTGGGATCGAGGAAAGGGAACGGTCAGTTCTGAAATCTGCGAGGTTTGCGGACGGCGTAGGGAAGTAGAACTTACAATCTCCCTCTCCTCAATGAGCTGGGAAGCGTTGAACTGAGCGACGATGGCCTTGAGGACCTCGTTTCCGATGGAGGGAAGGACTCGCTCGTCGTAGTCTTGTCCGAGGTTCTGATCGTCGAGAGAAACGGGAGAGGAAGCAGAGAATCAGCTCGGGGTACAGTTGACAGGTGTTTGAGGAGGGGGGGAAGGGGAACGAACCTGGTAAACTGTAGAGAGCTTGTCGACGTCGGGTCGGGAGAGGAGTCGAAGGGTGATGGAGACCATTTGGAGATCTGCATCGACGAGGAACGAGTCAGCTTTTGAGCTGCTCAAAGAGGGAGCATAGAGGAAGAGATAAGAGCTTACCCTTGGATCCAGTGGTGGTGGTGATGTTCTAGTAGCAAAGGAAGGAGCGAAGGAAGGGAGGGCGAAGGGTGAGCTCGATTCAGGAAGCAGAGGAAGGAGGGAAAGGAAGCTTGAAGCTCACCCGAGGCTTGATTCGAACGTCGTAGAGAATAGCTCGTTGCAGCCAGGGGATGAGGAAGTGAGTTCCCTCTCCGGTAGCCTATGCGAAAAATAGTAAAAGTCAGCGAGGGGGAAGGCGATTGGAGAGGGAGGGAAGGAGAGGAAGGGGTTGAGCTCAAAGAGTCGAGTCCTTCCCCTTCGTTTGAAGAGCCAGTACTCACGACATCGGAAACTCCAGAGAACCTGTCGAACATGACAGCCCTGTATCCACCAGGAACATCGTACAGAGAAGCTTGGAGGACGGAAACACCGATGAAGGCAGGGACTGGGGAGAGAGAGGGAAAGAAGGGGGGAGGAGGACGTCAGGCAGGAGAGAGAGCCATCGAGAGCAGTCTCAAGAGAGAGAGGAATGGAACTCACCAGCGAGTTTGCTGGCGATGTTGAGAAGACCGGCAGACATGGTTGTAAGAAGAAAGAAAGGGTGAAGGGTGAAGGTGAGGGTGTGGAGGCAAAGGACGAAAGCTCGCCGGGAGCGTCGAATCGCCCTCGTTTCCTTCCAGCCGAACGCAGAGATGATCTCGTTCTGCTTCAAACCACAACAACTCTCACTTTATCTTCTTTCTCTATGAGCTAGCTCACCATCTCATACATCTATCGGAGATGTAGGATTCTTGACCTCTCTTCGCCGTTCGAGCTCAGCTCCCAAAGGATCAAGCTCGCTCTCAGATCTCTCCTCGCCCTCGGAACGGACCCTCCTTCACCTCTTCCCTTGTTCCTTCCTTCCTTTGCCCCCCCCCCATCCCCTTTGTTCAACGAAGGAAGCACAAGCTACGCTAAAGGCGGAGTAGGCTATACATCCGGAGCGAACTCGCTCGTTCTCTCCCTGCCTTCCCTCCCTCCATCCACGATCACGCTCCGCTCCAACCTCAGCTCGCTCTCTTCCTTCCCTCCGTCTTCCTTCTCTCGAGCTCAGTTCTGAACGATCAAACATGGATTCTACAGTCTCTCGAGCAAGGTTCGTTCGTTCCTCCTCCTTCTCTCTTTTCGCCATCTCTCACACCAATCCTCCTTCTAATCCCTCTCCTCCCTCAGACCTCTCCCCTCCTCCTCCTCCTCCTCCCCGATCCTTCCTCCCACCCTCCAACGTCGTCTCCTCCACGTCCTCAAACCCCTCTCCCTCTTCAGCAAGGCCGTTCTACAACCTTCCTCCAAATCCAACAACAACAACCAACCAACCCCTCCCCCTTCTCCTCCAACGCCAGCTCGTTCCTCCTCGTCCTCGTCCTCCTATGCTCGCCATCAACGCTCAACAGCAGCCATCTCCCTCTCCTCCATCGGACTGGAAGAGTTCCTTTCCATTTACGGACTGGAAGGGTTGGGTTCGAGGCTGAGAAAGATGGGATTTTCGGAGTTCGAAGGGCTGAGGTGAGTTGAGGCATCCTGACTTCCGTTTCGCTCAAACGTCCTTGCTTCCTTCCTTGCCTCCCACCCCGCTCACTCCTTTCTCTTTCTTATCCTTTCCCTTATGGGTCCATTTTCTCTTCTCAGACGAGCAAATCCCTATCACCTAGCCAGACCCGCAGGGCTCACCTCTCCCTCTTCACGTCGCCAACCCCACCCTTCCTCCTCCTCCTCTCCCTCTCAATCCCAAACTGGCCTCACCGACCACGAAATCACCCACCTCTTCCTCGCTCTCAGGATGTGGGACGAGGAGATGGGGCCGGAGGGGGAGGATCTACGAACGTACCTGTGAGTTGCGTTTCCGAACGAACGAAGGAAACAACGCGTTCGGAGAGCTGACCGTCGGGGTTTCTATTTTGTTAGGGCCAAGAAAGTGGAGAGATCTGAAAGACAGGTTTTTAGGAAGGTGGTTACTAGACGGGGGAGTGCTGGGGGTGTTTAGAGGGGAGGGGAGAGAACGGAACGGAACGGATCTGCTGGAACAGGGAAAGTGGAAGGATCAAGCTTTCGGTGTGCTCGGGGTTGGGTTGGGACTGGACTGCCTTGGACTAGTTATCTACCGTAGTAGGGTTCGTACTCGTGTTGTAGTTCCTTCGTCACTGAGCGAGATGGAATGGTTCTTTCGGTTTGGATTTGGATCTGGACGCGTCGAGAGAGCGGGAAGACGACAGAACAGCGAGAGAACAGATAATTCTTTAGGTAGGGTTTGGTTGGAGCTCAAGAAAAGTAAGTGCCATCGATACTTCGTTGGTGTTGCTCGCAAGGTCGAGACCAGTGGGCTTCGAGAGAGGAGAAGACGCGTCCTCGTCCCCGTCGCTTCGCTCTCTCTCTTCCGTTCTTTCAACCTCTGAAAAGACAGACTCGCTTCGAAAATAGATTGAGATGGAGGGAAAAGTAGATAAGGGAATGGCACTCGTGGCTGGTTCAAACAAAGGATAGTGGGGTGCTAGACTCAATGAAAAGCAAAAAGAAGAAAGAGGGAGACCAGTCGATCAAATCGCGTCAACGTCCGTCCGTTCCAAGAGAAAGCAACAGCAAAGAAGTCTAGATGAAAAGGAGCGAAGAGTAGAAGTGATGCAGTAGCAGAGCGCTCAAAAAGGAGAGGGAGAGGTTAAAGTGTCCTGGGAGAGCGAGGGAAAGGAAAAAAAGGCAACAAGAACAGAGGTGTGCGAAAACGAACGAAGAGCTGAGCGAAAGGAGGGAGTGGGAAGCACGAGCATTTAAAAAAAGCAAAAGGATAGTGTAGTGAGAGTAGGGTAGGGGGAGAAAAGAGAGGGTTGGGAGGGAGGAGGGTGGGTGGTAAGGTGTCCGAGGGAGGTTCAGAGGCGGGAGGAAAGTCGTTAAGGGAAGGGGAAAGACGTGTTCGAGGGACGAAGAGGCGTTTACTTGTCGGCCTGGAGAGAAGGGAGGGAGAGCGGGAAAGTGAGTACAGGGAGGATCGAGAGAGTCACGAAAAGAAGAGGCGAAAACTCACAGGAATCGATCCGTACGTGGGAGGCAACTCCTCCTGAACCTGAGGGACCTGAGGAAGCACTCGACCTCCATCCTGGTGCTGAACCAACCCCTCGGCTCCCGATCCAGAGCCAACGTCCTCCTCGACGTCTCCAGGTCCGTTGAGGTGCATTCGGTTTCGCTCTCGCTGAGCCTCCTGCCTCTTCGCCGCCCCGGCCGTCATTCCAGCAGCACCAGCTCCCAATCCAGCAGCACCAGCGGAGAAGTTGGTCGAGTTGGAGTACGCCGACGCCGACGAAGGTCCTCGAGACATGCCTCCAGACGAAGTAGGGTTCCCGCTCGACGAGCCGTCGGTGGGCGAGAGGGCCTGAGCTCCGTAGTATCCCGCTCCTGCTCCAGCTGCTGTTCCTGCACCGAAACCGGCGGCGTTGGGAACGGGGTTGTAGCCTGAGGGAGATCCGTAGCCAGAGGATCGGTTGTTGTAGGCGTTGGCCTCAGCCATCTCGTGGGATCCGTCGTTGTAGACGTAGGGCTCGACCTGAGGAGCGGAGACGAGGTCGACCTCTCCGGTGTTGTCGACGGGACGTCCTCGATCTGGGTCGAACATGGTATCGTCGACTGAACGGGAAGGAAGAAGGGAAGGAAGGCACGTCAGTAATCGTTCCAGAAGATGACGAGGGAAGAAAGGGCGAGAAAAGATGAGGGAAAGCGGAGTAAAGCGTCGTCGTCGTCGAGCTCAGGGAAGAGAGGACTCACACTCGTCGTTGCTCCTTCCCTTCTTTCGACAGTAAAAGAACAGAGCCAAGGCGATAGCGAGCGCTCCAACGACTCCTCCGATGCTGTAGAAAGGACGGGAAACAAAGAAGTCAGGCTCCATTTGAGATGCTCTCTCCTCCCCTCAAAGCGCTGCAGGAGGTGAGAAAGAAAGGCAAAGCTCAAGACTTACGTTCCTCCCACGATAGCTCCAATGTTGGTCTTTGCTGAGGCGTTACCGACGACGACTCCAGACGAAGAGGTAGCTACTGATCCATCCGAGAGGGTGGTGAGGACGGTGCTGGAAAGGAAAGGAAGAGACGACCAACAGGGGGAGGGAGGAAGAGGAGGAGGAGCGAGGTCAGCGCTTTGCTCCTCGTTTCTGAAGCGAAAAGAAGAGGAAGACTCACACGTAGGAGATGGTCTGACCGTTGGAGACGACAGCTGCTGAGCTTGTAGCCACCGTGCCATCGCTGTTGGTGAAGGTCGAAGCGATAAAGGTTGCCGAGGTGGGCGAGGATCCAGCCGTTGTTTGGGAGGTGGCCGATTGACCTCCAGTAGTCGAGGAAGGACCAGAGGTATTGGACTGTCCGGTGGTTTGAGAGGCTGTGGTGATAGTGGAAGATGTTTCCTCCTCTGCTGTTGTAGAGGATTGCTGGGCGGGAGTGGAGGAGGAAGGAGTAGCGGAAGGAGTGGTCGAGCTTTCCTCGTCGGTAACGGGCACGGAAGCTGGTTCGAGAAAGAAGGGAGGACGAGAGAAAGTGGGAGGAGGGGGAGGAGTAGGTTCCATGTCAGATCGAGGGGGACGAGACACGAAGGGAACTCCAGGAGGGAGTCGAAGGGAAGGAATGTCGAGGGAGAGGGACGAAGGAGGAGAAAGAGGGCGAAGGAGAGAGAGACTCTCTCGATGGGAAGGGCAGGTTGGCAAGAGGAAGGAAGAAGCTACTCACGAGATGCGGATGCGGACATTGTTTTTAGTCGACTCTGGACGAGAGTCTAGGTTTGGGAAGGAAGAGGGAGGAGGAAGGAGAAGGAGTTGGTTGGGAGGGGAATCGGTGACATTGACCTTCCTCTCTCCCCTCCCTTTGATTTCGATATCTACGCAGCTCCCTCGTGGCATCCCTCCCTTTTTTTTCTTAGGGTTTTCACAGTAAGAGTTCCCTTCAGCTTGGTAGGAGGCAGATTCCTATGAAGAGTTTACACAGAGAGACTCGTCGAGATCGAGTCGAGACAGCGTCGCCATCGAGATCATTTAGTAAGAGAGCTCGCGTGAGACTGATCGCCTCACTCTCCCTCCTCCTTCGAAAAAAGCTGGAGCTTGACGATCATTTCATGGAGTCGAGGCACATTTCATTCGTTGCTTCCGTCCCTCCTTCAGCTCGAGGGAGAGTCGCTCTCCTTCTTCTTGTCGTCCCAGAAGTTCTCGAGTTGCTTCCGAGGCAGATTCTCGGGGAGTTGTTCACCAGCCAGAAGAGCCTTCGACGCGACCGAGCAGATCCGCCTGAAAGAGGCGAGAGCGACGAGAAAGGTTTGAGTCAGCTCGAGACGTGGGCAGATGAAAGAAAGGAAGAGGAAGAACTTACAGGAACCAGTCGTCAGGTAAACTCTCTCCGTCGGCGTCGAGAGCGAGAAAGTCCCGTTCCTTTGGAACGTGAGAGGAGTGAGGTTCCGACGGCATGAGAGCTGTGGCTTCGTCGTACTCGTCAACTGAGAGGGATCGAAGAAGAAGGTACAGAAAGTCAGAGGGAACTCGAGAGAAAAAGAGAAGGAAAGAGACGAACACATCGCGCCATACACAACGCTCGCGCCTGACTTCCGAGCGTTGTAGAGCTGTCGGTAGAGGAATTCACCTCCCAGCCGAGGCATCTGATTCAGAGGCCCGTCGTGAAGGTTCTTCCACTGTCGAGAGAGAGACGAAGAAAGAACTCATCAGTGAAACTTGAGATCGAACCCTCCCTTCGCTCGACGACGGGACGAACCGAGAAACCAGGGAAGACGACCGGAACGCTGCGAAGATCAAGTAGAGAGGTGGTCAGTGTCGGTCCTAAGGGAAGGTTGAAGGAGTCAGAGCAGGGTAAGGACTCACTAATCTCGCTGCTTCTTCCCCTTCGCAGCATCCCTCTCCTCGATGACCTTTTGATCCCTG
Source organism: Mrakia frigida (assembly GCF_051309035.1). NCBI lineage: Eukaryota > Fungi > Basidiomycota > Tremellomycetes > Cystofilobasidiales > Mrakiaceae > Mrakia > Mrakia frigida. The sequence goes on from NW_027481277.1 coordinate 804,508, forward strand.
CGCGTTCTGACACGGTCGTAATTATCTGCTGCTTCGGGAGTCGAGTATCTTCCTACTGCCCAAGGACTTCGGAAAGAGCGATGGTCAGCGAGACGAAGAGACTCGAGAGAAAGAGAGGAAGACGAACGAGATCGCGTCAAATTCGTCCCAGAGCTCCATGAACGTCTCGTCCGGGTCTGCGTCGTCCATGGCTGAATGCCAGTTTGCTGATAAAGGCGAGAGATCAGTAGAGTCTTCAGCCATCTTTCAGAAGTGGGGAGAGCTTACTAGGAGTCCCAGCCATCACCCAAACCCCTCCTGGAACCGACGCTCGAAGCCACTGGATGAAACGAATCAAGTTTTTCGGGTCGTGGTTCCTTCGGGCGAAGCCAAGTCCCCAGATCACGACGACAGGTCGTCCGTCTTCGTGAAGGTAGGACGGAGAGGTGAGGATCTTTTGGTCGTGAACCTGTAGCGAGCGAAGCGACGAAACGCGGAGGAAGAGATGAGTTGCACGAAACGACGAGCCGCGAGAGCTGCAGGTGCTGTCGACGAAGCGTACCATATGCTTCCAGTCAGTAATGAGATCTGCGAGATCGAAGCAGACGATCAACGAAAGGTCAGCCCTGGATCTAACGAGACGACGACGCGTCGAAACAAAACGAGATCGAACGACTCACCGGCTTCGACGTTCTCTCCCTTCACTCCACTCACATCCCACATCATCGCCCAGACCCTTCCCTCAGCCTCAGCAGATTCTCTCACTCTCAACCCAATCTCGTCCCTCTGCCTCCTCATCGAGTCGTCTCCCTTGTTGACTTGACCGAGGAATCGTTGGAGGAAAACTCCCGGAATGTCGTGTTCTCTCATCCACTTGAAATGTCGGCGAACGGTCTTAGGATGGCGAGAAGAGAAGAGTTGAGCTGGTCGACCGGTGATGGGGTTCGTGAGACCTGGGACACTGTAGAGTTGGCGAGATGCAAGGAGAGTCAGAGAGAGGAGAAGGGTGAGCGAGAGAGTTTGGAGGACGAACTCGTAGAGCTCATCTGGATCAAGTTCTCGAGTCGAAGGCCACATGTCGAAAGTGATCTTCCCTCCGTCTGTAATGGGGTGGTTTTGCCAGTGGAGCCAACTGTTGAAGAGGAAGCGAAGGAGATGTGAGCTTCGATTCGAACAAGTTGGAGAGGGAGGGAGAGCGAGATGGAAACGCACCCATGATGCTCTGATGGGACGAAAAGAAAACAAAGATCAGCGAGATGTTCCACTGAACAGATATAAAGCTGATAGGTACTTACTCGGATGTAGTGGGACTCCATCCCCAGGGCAAAAGAACCTGTTTCGAGAAGAGAAGTGTCGAAGGAGAGCTTAAGCTTCCTTCCTTTGCTCGTCCTCCTGCCTTTGCCGCAGATCTCTCACTCACCAGCCTTGGTATCCAACCATAAACTTTCCTTGGATGGTCGAAGCATCCACCCTAGCGTTTCCGGGAGGTAGAAAAGCGAGTCAGCTGCGATTGAGGGCTGTAGAGGAAAAGAAGGCGAGGCTGAAGCTCACCTCTCGACCTCCTTCTTCTTTGTTGGATCAGAACTCATGGGGTTCAGCACGATGGCGAGGATAGTGACGAAGAAGAAAGTGGCGAGGTTGTTGAAAGAGGGTAGGATCGAACGGGCCTTCGAGCTCATAGCACGAAGCTTAGAGTTTGAGAGACAAGGTGATGGTTGAGAAGTGAACAGGCTTCGATCTGGGAGGACGTCGCTGTCTCGAAAGACTTCAGATCAGGAAATTGTTCGCTGGAAGGTAGAAGTTTAGAAGTTAGAAGCCTGATATACATGATTGAACGTGCCTTAAACAAAACAACGAGACGAGAGATCGAAAGAGAGGGCCTCAGTCATGGGGACGACGCGTCCCTCCTCCCTGCTACTAGACTAATCGAACAAGGAGACTACAGACAATGTATTAAGCAAGAGAAACATGGACCAGAGAAAGAGAAGACTAGATTATATAGAAGTGCATGAGATTCTCGAACCGAGAAGAAAAGCTAATCGCTCCGCGTCGAACAAGTCCCAGTGAACGACACCCCTTCGCTCCACGATGGAGCTCCTACGATCACAACCAACACAAGCTGAGTAGTAAGAAGACTTCCTACGACGTAGCTCCACATCAAGAGGTTGAATTTCCAGAGACCTCAAGCTTGGTAGATGAGCGTCGCGACCGAAGATTGTGGGGAGAGGTCGTAATGCTGAGGACGGGATATTGCGATGGGAGCGTCCGTAAGGGAGAGGAGGGAAATCCGAGCGGTCGGAAGAGTACGATCAGGGATACGAGAGGCGATTGGGTGAGATTGGGTTTGAGGGAAGGAAGTAGGAGGGAGGGGTGGCTTGCTATTGAACGAGATCGAGGGGGGATCCTGAGCCGGAGGGAGGAGCGACGGATGAGGAAGTGACGGAGGAAGAGGAGGAAGACGAGGGTGGGTAGGTGATGAAGTAGGTTCCGACGGGAGAGATTGGAGAGCGCGAGGCTTCTTCGTCGTCCGGTCCCTCCTCGTCTTCCCGTTCCCGCTCCCGTCCCTGCTGCTGCTGTTGTCCGCTAGTGAACCGACTCGAGACGATTCCAGGAGATAGTAAAAGAAGACTGGATTGCTGCTGCTGGGGTCGAAGCGGAAGAGGGGTGTCGTCGGAGATGAGAATGTCTGGAGGACGAGGACGCGTTCTCGTCGCCGCCTTGGACGGGAAGTTGAGAGGTTGGGTGATCCAGTTCGAGTACGTCGAGAGAGTCGAAGAGCTTGGTAGGGGAGGCGCGTCGTCGGTGGAAGAGTGGTGTGATTGCTGGGACGACATGGTCGACATTCGACGAGGTCGCGTCGGAAGTGGTGCCGTCCCTCCGTCTCCTCCTTCCTCCTCTCCCTCGCTCACTGAGTCCTTCCTCCCTCCCGTAAGGCCCTCCCCATTCTCCAACCTTCCCTTGACGGGACTCCAAGCAGGTAACGCCGGCGGCCCATCCTTCTCGTCCCACTGGAAGCCCTTCGCCTCTTTCCTAAGCGACCTCTCCAAACTCCTCACCTCCGCCCTAGCTCTCAGCTCCCTCAACTCTTCCTCCTCCTTCCTCAGCTGCATCTTGATTCGGTATTCTGCTGCTCGTCGTTCTCGTTCGGCTTGGAGGAGTTCTTCTCGGGTCGCTTGGGGAGGAGGAGGGCGAGATTGACGACGAGGGAGGTCGAGGGGAGGGAGGTTGGATGAGGGATTCGAGTAGTTTGGAGGAGGCGATCCGAGCGTTGGGTTGGGAGGTTTGGGTGCTGAAGAAGAACGACGATCTCCAAAGACAAAGTTTCGGTTTGGGTAGGCTGAAGTCGACGGTGAGGAGAAGGAGGGTTGACCGTAGGAGGAAACTCGCGACCTGGGTGACCTCGATTCGCCTCGAAGAAGTCCTCCTGAGGCTCCTCCTCCTGGGACGAGACCTCCAACTAGACTTCCACCTCTATCGAAACGGATGGTGTCCTCTTCCTCGTCCTCGTCTCCCCTTTCGCCATCCTTGACGGCCTCCTCTTCGTCTCCGATGATGTGTCGAAACTGCTGTTCCTCGTCGACCCCTCCTCCTCCTACAGCGAGAGTCTCGAGCCGAACCCAGGAGTGATCCGAGTTCTTCCTCTTCTTCCAACTGGGAGGAGAAATGGCGAGCTTCTTTACGACCGAGGAGAGCCTGCTGACGGGGGAGATCGAAGAGGAGGTCGAGGAGGAGGGCTGAGGAGCGGCGTTGGATGCTGAGTTGATGTAGGACGTCCAGAGGGAGGGTCGACGTTCGTCTTGGAGCGGGAGAGGATGGAGAGGCAGGGTAAGCGGTTGAGGCATCTAAAATCCAAGAGAAGGGAGAGGATCGGTGAGCTTCAAGCAAGAAGGGTGAGAGAGAGAGAGAACGTCGAGCTCACCGTTTTCCCTTCCTTCTTTCGTTTCGTTCTGTTCCTCTTGATTGCTTGATGGTGGTGGTTGGGTTCCATATATCGCTCGCTCTTCCGTCCTCCACTCCAAATGCATCTAGGAGATGTCTAAGACATGCCTAGCGAAAGGCCGAAAAAAGAGGAAGGGAGTTGGAGGTGAAGCGTTTCCGGGAATTCCTCTGAGACCCATCGATCTCTTTTCTTATGATGAAAGGGACGCTGTCCGATCCTTCTCTTTTTCTTTGAAGATCTATGGGAGAACGAAAGAACACCATAAGACCCTGAGAAAAAGTAACTAGAACGTAGAGTAAGGTAAAGGAAGGGGAAACGCGCTCGTGTCGAGGGAGGGAAGGTTCGGTCGAGGAGACTCAGGGAGGGGAGGGACAGGAAGAGAGGACGATGCGAAGCGAAAGGAGATTCTACAACACGAGCGGGATAAACTGACGGTATGGAGAGGTACGTACGATGTTAAGCTAAGCTGGAGAGAGAGATCGTAATTATAGAGCGGGAACAGCGAGAGAAAGCGAGAGAGAAAGGCTGGACGCGTCGGATGAATGGACGAAGAGGGTTGTACAGGGAGAGGGAGAGAAATCCTTTGGCGTAAGAGGGATGCGGATGGTGTCATACGTGTGCGAGTATCGAATGGGAGGGGATCTGGCGAGAGGGAGGGAAGAGAAGAAGAAAGAACGAGGGCGTCAGTTTCGATGAGCGGAAGTCGAAGAGGAGGCGAACGGAGATACGAGGACGAACCGTGTATGGTAGGTAATATGAAGAGCTTCTCCAGTGCAGTCGTCGTCGTCTTCGTTGTTCATGCAAGGTCCGAGAAAGAGAGAGAGCCTCAGATGGTCGGTCTGTTCGAAGCGAGAACCAACGACGCGTCGTGAGTCAGTTCCGAAACGAAGAAGCGAGAGGGAAACAGCAGCGATAGAACGACTCACCTCCTGTCCATCTTTACTCCACCACCAATCACGGTCCTAACCTTCCCCTCCTCGTTCCCAGCACTCCCTCTCCTCTCCAACCTCCCCAGTCGCCAAACCGTCTGCTGCCCACCATCCCTCCTCGGCAACCCTCCAAACCCACTCTCTCCGTTCTGCTCTCCTCCCAATCCAGTCCCGATCCCACCTCCAACGAGAACACTCCCAGAGCAAGCTCTCGACCTCCTCATCTTGACTCCGTATCCAAGAGGTCCAGCGTTCTCCTCCTCGTTGAGCTTCTTCGACTCCGCTCGCTCCTCCTCGACGAACGAAGGGTCCAGCTCGAAGGGAGAGGAAGGAGGAACGAAGTCGGGGATTCGACGACCTCCTTCTCCTGGAGCATCGACGAGCCCTCCTCTCCAGGAGCTTTCGTCCACTCCGTCTCGAGTCTTCATGAGGAAGAGGTTGCCGACGACGTCGGGAGGGATTCCGATGCCGTCGTCTGCTCCGGAGAGTCGAGTGAGGGTTGCGAGGTGGGAGGTCCAGAATCCAGTGGCTCGGTGGAGGAGTCTGTGAGAGAGGGAAGGGAAAGAGAGAGAGAGAGGGAGAAGGTCAGCGACGCGTCGACGAGTGAGAGAAGCTTCCGAGCTCCGAGACCTGAGAGGACTCACTCGTCGGGACTGATGTAGAGATCCCACTTGAGGTAGTGAAGCATCTCTCGTTCCATCCTGTTGATGTCGTAGAGTTCCCATTGAGTGAAGCGAACGAAGGACGCGTTGCAGTGGCTGATGTCGCTCGTCATCTTCAACGAGAGAAGGAAGACGGCAAAGACGACTCGACAGGGCGTGTCCTTGAAGGCGGCTGATGAAGAATTGGAAGGTCGAAGAAGAAAGAAACAGCATCCGAAATCAGCTCTTTGGAAAAGAAGAAGGAGGAGGGGGGGGGGGGAGCAAAAAGGAAGAGAGAGGGACGAACATCCAGATCCCATCGTTGGATATAGCGACGCGAGTCTTTCGAGCAAGATCACGCTCGAGAGAAGAACGCAGAGCTGAAGTTCCGAAGGGGTAGAGGGAAAAAAAAAAGAGGAGCAGAGGAGGTCAGTGAGACGGAGATCGGATGCAGAAGCCAAACCAACAAACATTCCAAAAGAGAGGACTCACAGGATGGGGAGCGAGGGAGACGAGGAGAGAGAGCGTCTTGGTAACCTGCCTCTCCTGAGCCAATGCCGCTTCCGTCCTCTTCCATGCAGGGTAGCCTAGTCCCTTGGGAAGAGCTGGGATGATTATTCCTACGACCTCGCTAGCCATCGCTGGAAAAAAAAAAAAAAAAAGAGGACCAAACAACGTCAGCGGGAGCTGGCGGAGACGAGAGAAAGAAGACGGAAGACTCCACCACAAGCTTGCTTGCTGCAGCCCATCATCATGAACTCGTTCATCATCCCACGATCGTTGATGTCGAGCGAGTCGATGTTGGGAGGAGTCCATTGATCGGAGAGGAAGGAGAGGTCGCCGTGGTCGTCCTCCTTGGGTTCGAGTCCCAATCCTCCCGTTGGGACGGCTGCTGAGAGGAGGCCACCGGCGGAGCGAGGATGGGTAGGGACGTCAGGAGAGATGGGAGGAGAAGGAGGGAGCATGTGGACATCCTTGGTGGTGGTGGAGGTGAGGCGAAGAGGGGCGAGGGAGGAGGAGGAGGACGAAGAAGGGAGGGAAGCGAAGAGGAGGGATTTGAGGGAGGAAGCTGGAGAGGGAGGGAGTTCGGTACGAGCGTGGAGGCGAGGATCCATGGCGGTTGAAGAAGAAGAAGGAGGAGGGATTAGAAGTGAGGCGGTGGGAGTTGGTGGCGAGAAAGAAAGGAAGGGAGGGAGGGAGGTTTGGTTCAGAGGAGAGAAAGGGGGAAAAGAGTGGTTATTAAGTTGATGACCTCGCCGAAGATGAGTCGGATCTCGGAAGTAGGACAGAGGTATAGTAGCTAGAAGGAAGGAGATAGAGGAGATGGTGATGAGAGTTGGGAGAGAAGAGAGGAAGAGGGAAGGGAGAAAGAAGAGGAAGAAGAAGAGCGTAGGGGAGGGTCAGAGGGATTAGATCAATACAAACTCCTGATGGTGTCCCTCCAGGGAGGAGGAGGGATCGAGGATTTCAGGGTCTCGTTACAACCTCAGCTCTCCAGCTGTAAAAGAGGGCAAGAACCGTCAAGAAAGTTAGCAGCGTTTGAAAGGGAAGGAGGAGGGGATGCTGGTGGTTCGAAGGGAGCTCGAACGAAGCTCGTCGAGCTCGTCAAAGGAGGCGGAGTTTGAAGATACATAGAACGGTTGCTACGGGACTCGCTTTCGGCTCTTCTCGTAGAATTTAGAGGAAATTGTAGTCCTCATAGCCCTCTGAGACGAAATCGGCGAAAACAAGGAGAAAGGGAGGAGAAAAACTGGCGAACGAAAAGTAACGTCGACCAAATTGAGGGCGACGGGCGCGTCGCGAACGAGTCAAGTCGAGCGTCGACTACGAGGACGGGGACGGGGACCTTCAATAGTTCTACAAACGCGTTCATCGAGGCTCCAGAAAAGTTCTCTGAGAGCCTGCCTGAGGTTGAAGCAAGAGGAAGCAACAGAGAGAGCCATGGCTCGGTTTGAAGTCCGTCTCTCCTTCGTTGCTGCCTGACACGCTGCTCTCGCTCTGCTTCACCCTTCGCTTTAAAAAATTACAGCGAGAGCAGAAGAGGGCGGTCTCTAGATCCATAGCTATTTACACCGTTTCACACGATCAATCTGCAGAAGGAGACGGAGAGAACGAGAGGGAAAAAACGCTCAAAAGCGTCCGTTCACCTCTGTTGTGAACCCGGAAAATTTGTTTTTTTTTCTCTGGCCCTCTTCCGAGCCTCGTCTCTCAGCTCGAGGAAAAGTTTCCGTCCCAACCGACGAGTGGGCCTCGTCCGCTCTCCCTTATCGGTAACAGTGCGAAAATGAAGAAAGGGAGGGAAGGGAGCAGAAATTGCTTCCCGCAACGCCGCTTGGCCAGATTTTCATGTTCAAGGTGCTTCGTCAACCCCTTTCATTTTTTTCTGTCCCTTCGTTTGTGCTCAGCGTTTCCTCCTCTTTGTGAGAAGATTTTTATAGCGAGACGAGTAGCGAGAGCCCAAGTAGTTGATGATGAGCGCGGGGAGAAGATCGGCCCTTGACGTTTTGCCAAACATTGGATATTGAAGAAACCGAGAGCGAAGAAAACGCCTCCTGGAAATCGCTGGCCTTTCAAGCCTCTCTTTGAAGTCTCTCTCTCCCTCTCCCCCCTCCAACTCTCTCTCTCTCTCTCCTTCCTCCTCCTCCTCCTTCTCCTCCTCCCCTCCCCCTCCCCTTCCCCTTTCCCTCCCCCTTCCCCCTTCTTTCTTCTTCCTCTCTTCCTCCCCGGGGCATGCCCTCGTCGTCAAGTTCACTGTCCAACCCTCAACCTCGTGAAAACCGGCATCCTTATTCTTCCTCGAATAACCCCCATCAGCACACCCACCTCCCCTCTTCAGCCTCCATCCATCGCCAACCACCTCCTTCGACCTCTTCTTCTTCTTCCCAGCAACCTCAACCTCTCGTCCAACCACCTCTCGGTATGCCTTCCAATGGATCAGGAGGAGGAGGAGGCGGAGGACTCGTGCCAGCGAACGATGGAGGTCGTGGAGTGGGTCCCATTCAAGCTCTCTCTCAAGCGAACGAACAGACTTGGTTGCTCATGGGTAAGTCCTCAGATTTCTCATCTTTCTTTGTATACATCCTTCTCTCTCTCGTCTGTATGGGGGTTGGGTTGAATGAAGGTCGAGTGAAGGAGGCGGCAGAGGAAGAAGGAGAAAGGGAAGAACCGCTACGGTGGGTTTCTTCGCCGCCGAAGGAGGTTGTGCAAAAGAGGAGCCAACAGGGATTCGTATCTCACGAGGACACACACCCCCCGTCGTGTTTGGTTCAGGAGCGAGGAACGCGCATTTAGTCGCTCGCCGAAGAGGGGAGCGGGGAGCTTGGGGTCGCTTACAAGAGCCGATCTTTCCTTCCCTTCGTCGTTTCTGATATGCGACCAAGACGGAAGGAGGGAAGGTCGGAAGGGAGCGAAGAAGGAAGAGTAGTTCCGACATCCGGCTTGGGCGGGGGACGAAGAGGGCAGCGCTCGAAGGAGAGACATCCCACCGGTGCTTCTCCTTCTTCCTCTCCCTTTCTCCTCTTCTCTCTCCGCCCTTCCGTTCTTCCTTCCTCTTCCTTCTTCTTATCTCCTCTCTCCCTCAGTCGTACAACTGCCACACTGCCTCGTCGGGACACGACTCGTCCCCAGAGGCTGGCCCTTCAACCTTCCCGCTTCAACTTTTCCGTGCCTTCATTGTCGATCGTTCGAAACTCTGAACTGATTCCAACCTCTCTTGTTTTTGCTTCCCTTTGTCCCACCCACCTTCCCCTTCCTCCCTTCCCTCGCCATCAATCTCCCTCACCAACAAACCTTCCCTCCCTTCCCCATCACCTACCTATGCTTTCCTCTCGTCACTTTCTCAATCAACAGGCGCTGTAGCAGAGCAATTCTCCGACTTCGACCGAGCTCTGGCAGCGTACGAGCATGCTCTTCGACACAACCCTCAGAGCGTCAGTGCTCTCACTCAGGTCGCTGGGATCGCTCGAGCGAAGGAGGATTTCCCCAAGGTACGTCTCCATCTTCACTCTCACGTCAAGCTGAGTCGAGTAGGGTTGGAGGGGAGAACAGGACGATGGGTCGGAAGGTTCGAAGGGGACCGAGGAGATCGTCGACTGACAGGACTCGTTTCTTCTGTTTACCTCGCTTGACATCGACCCTTAAGGCCATCGAGTTCTTCCAGAGAGTCCTCAACATCACTCAGGACAACGGAGAGATCTGGGGAGCTCTGGGTGAGTTTTTCTTCAGCTTCAAAGTCCTTCCTCAGCCCTCTTCGGCTCCGTCTGACTAATCATTCTTCGTTTCCTCTTCTTTCCTTCCTCCTGTTCTCAGGTCACTGCTACCTCATGATGGACGATCTGCAGAAAGCCTACACTGCCTACCAACAAGCTCTGTATCATCTCCCGAACCCCAAGGTCCGTTTCCGTCTCTTTCTTTCGTGATTTCGCGTTGCCCTCCAAGCTGCGTCGAAACGACCGTCGCGGTTGAGCTGACCTTCGTCCTTTTATACAGGAGCCAAAGCTTTGGTACGGCATCGGAATCCTCTACGATAGATATGGAAGCTTGGAGCATGCAGAGGAGGCTTTCAGCAGTGTGTTGCGGATGGAACCAGGTGAGTTTTCGTTCCTCCTCTCCCGTTTCGTCTTCCTCGTCTCGAAAGGAGTCCTATCTTTGGAGCTGATCGATTACTTTCTCCTTGGATCTACCAGACTTCGACAAGGGAAACGAGATCTACTTCCGACTCGGCATCATCTACAAGCAGCAGCACAAGTACTCGAACTCGCTCGACGTGAGTTCTCGGAACAACTCCTCTCGTTCGAGACGCGTTTTTTTTCGAATCGACTGTCACTGACTTCTCATTTTTCTATATTTACGTCGCTCTCCAGTGCTTCAAATTCATTCTTAAGAACCCTCCTCGTCCTCTCACCGAGATCGACATCTGGTTTCAAGTCGGACACGTCCACGAGCAGCAAAAAGAGGTCAGTCGTCTTTTCCTCCCTCTCTTGCCTTCCTCGTCGTCAGGTATTGACTCTTTTCGTCCTTCTTCCCTTCGATTGGTGCTTTCTAGTGGGGTCTCGCCAAGGAAGCCTACGAACGAGTCCTCCAGGAGAACCCAGAACACTCGAAAGTCCTTCAACAACTCGGTTGGCTCTACCATCAACGAGAAGCTCCCTTCGCCAACCAGGAGATGGCTATCTCGTACCTCACGAAGAGTTTGGAGTCAGGTTCGTCGTTCTCTCTCGAACCTCGTCTACTCTTTTCGCTCCAAGCTGATCTCGTCTCGTTCTTCTCGTTTTTCTCTTCAGACGGAACCGACGCTCAGAGCTGGTACCTCCTCGGACGAGCCTTCATGGCAGGTCAACGCTACAACAAGGCCTACGAAGCCTATCAGCAAGCCGTCTACCGAGATGGTCGAAACCCTACCTTCTGGTGCTCGATCGGAGTCCTCTACTTCCAAATCAACCAATACCGAGACGCTCTCGACGCGTACTCTCGAGCGATTCGACTCAACCCTTACATCTCCGAAGTCTGGTTCGACCTGGGATCCCTCTACGAGTCGTGCAACAACCAGATCGCCGACGCCATCGACGCCTACGGACGAGCTCTCGATCTCGACCCTCAGAACCCGACGATCAAGACGAGGTTGAGCTTGCTCAGGAACCTTCAGCAGAACGGAGGACCAGCTCCCACTCCTCCCGTCCCGAGAGACGTCCATCCTACGGCCTACGCCAGCTCAGGACCTCCCAGTCAACTCGGAGGAGGAGGAGGACCTCCCGGACCTGGTCAGAACCAGGAGCAGCCGTTCCCTTCAGGACCTCCCTCGCATCTTCTCGACCAGCACCAGCAGCAGCAGCAGCACGCGAAGGGACCTCCTCCGCCCATGTCTGGAGGACCTTCTCAACCAGGAGGCTACCATTCTTCCTCGTCCATCCCTCCTCCTCACGGTCGACCAGGATCTCCGCCAGGAGCCTACCGAGGAGGAACCCTTCCTCCAACCGCCAACGTCGGGCTCGCTCCCATGGACGTCGATCGAGGAGGACCTTCGTCGTCGAGCTCGATTCCTCCCTACGGAGCTGGAGGACTCGGTTTGCCTCCTGGCGCTCCCTCCAACGCCGCTCGATCCTCGGCACCTTCCGCTCGAGGAGGTCCAGCTACCTTCGACGGTCCTCGAGGATCAGGCCAACCCTCTCCTCGAAGCCGTCATCCCGACTCCTACCCTCCTCCTCCTCCTCCTCCCGCTTCAACTCAACACCAAGCTCCCGCCTACAACAACCCTTACCCTCCCTACATCCAAGGAAACTCGGGACCTCCCCACCACGCCTACGGAACGGAACGAGGTGGTCCTCCTCCTCCTGGGTCGAGAGACATGGATTGGGAGCGATCAGCAGCGGCAGCGGCAGCTTCGGGAAGGGAGAAGCCAGCCTCGAACGGAGGCTACCCAGGACGAGGATCTCCTTTCGAACCTCGACGAGGATCGGACGAGTCGTCGCAAGGTCGTCGACCAGCAGAGCAGGGAGGTCGACGAGGATCAGGAGAAGCCGAGACGTTCGCTCGAGAACAGGAACGACTTCGAGGAGCTCAACCTGCTGGAGCCTGGGATCCGAGGAACGGTGCTCCTCCTCCTGGGAGGTACCAGCCTCCCGAGAGCGACGAGGAGAGGGGAGGAGGGAATGGGAACGGGAACGGACCTCCCTCTGCAAAGAAGAAGAGGAGCAGCGGTCAAGGAACACCGTCAGCGTCGTCGTCGAAACCCGAGGACAAGCTCAAGAGGAGGACTCCCAAACCCAACGTTCTCCCTGGTCACACCTCGTCCAAGGATCGAAAAGCTCCCATCCCCGGTCGACCCACCGGACCCGGTCAATCTCCTCCTTCTCGCTCGACATGGCCTAACGACGGATCCCCAGCTCCCTCCGAAGGTTCGGTCAGCACTCCCTCCGCTGCCGCTCCTCTTCCCACGACGGTCTCTCGGTTCGTCGACGACAACTACGACGACGACGATGGAGTGAGCTCGGACGCTGGAGGAGCCGCCGATCTGTTGATGGGTCTCGCAGGAGGATTCTCGTTCGAACGAGGACCACCACCCGTCGCCGCTCCCACTCCTGCTTCCCGCCTTGCTCCTCCTCCTCCTCCTCCCCCCTCTACCTCCGGAGGATCCAACGGAACCTCCAGCACCTTCCCTACCGCTTCAACAGCTCCTCCTCTCTTCCCCATGCCCTCAGCAACAGCCAACCTCCCCGCTCCTCCTCCTCCTCCCGCTCACTCTTCGAGAAGTCCCTCCGCTCAAGCTCAACCTCCAACTCCCAAGGTCGCGGCTCCCTCTCCCTCCTCGGCAGCTGCTCCACCAGTCGTCTCCCCTCCCTCAGCTGCTCCCACGGAACCCACCGCCGACTCGGCTACCAACCCTCTCAAACGTCCTTCGAACGTCGTCGAAGCGATGGAGGGAGTCGAAGATTCGTCGTCGAACAAGAAGCAACGCGTCGAGGAACCTCCCGCCGTCGTCGCTCCGGAGAGACTCGTCGAAGCTGAACCGGAACCATCAGTCAAGAAGGAACCTTCGCCTCCGGCTCCTGTTCCTGCGCCAACTCCCGTCGAACCAGTCGTCCCAGCAGCCGTAGCAGAAGAGCCAGTCGTCCCAGCCGTCGTCGTCGCGTCGTCGGAACCCCCTGCCTCCTCGTCACCCAAAAAGACCAGCCCTGCTCCTCCGACACCAGCAGCGGCTTCCACCGACGAGGCACCATCAGCTCCAGTCGTCGAGGAAGAGGCTTCCGCGCCGTCGACAACGAATGGAAAGGAGGCGACTCCTGCCGTCGAGGCTCCAGAGGTCGAGGAAGGAGAGGTCGTGGTTTCGGTGGTGAAGGAAGAGCCAGAAGTGGCTGTGGTAGAAGGAGAGGACGTTGTGATGGCTGAGGAGGAGAGCCAAGCTGCTACTGTTACGGTCTAGCTAGCACTTGGTGTAGTCAGTGGTCTAGTAGTTGGGGTTCGCTTTCTTCAATTGCGTTCGTTCGTTTGCCCTTGTTTTCTGGCTCTCTCTTTCCTCCTACCTACTTGTTCGTCTTCGGGATACAGTTCGTTTCATCTATGCTTTCTTCTTCTTCGTGTGACGATATCGTTATACCTTATGGCAACTTTTCCTTTCTTTGAGGGCTGCAGGAGAAAGAGAGACGTCAACAAAGCGAAGTTCAAGTTCACGACGCCTGGGACGGTACTTACTGGGAGAGGAAAAGCCTACGAGTGAGTGCCGACATCCCATTTCTTATCTTCTTCATATGGTTTTCCCGACTCCTACGAATCTCGAGAAGACAAAGCTGGAAGAATGAAAACGAGAGGGCAAAAGAAAAGAAAGTCGAGCGACGATCGACCTCTCCTCCTCCCTTCCCTCCCAACCACCATGCCCACAACAACCTCCAATCGCGGAATCTACTCCACCCGACTCGCTTCCGAACCCAGCGAAGCAAGCGCAAGCTATCACGCTCCAACCACCCCTTCTCCTGCTTTCTATCCGTTCGTCTCAGAGCGTCCAACTTCCTTTCGTTCGAGCTCACAGACCCTCCCTCCCTCCTTCCCTCCTTCCCTCTTCCCTCTCGTTCGTTTACTCACCCTTTGCCTTCCCTTTCTTTGCAGTCCCACGCCAACGTACCCAACCTCGAGCTACCCCTTATCAGGCGCTCCTTCTCGGCTCGCTCACTTTGGGACGGATCAGGTCGGAGTGATAGGGAAGGATGTTCCGAGGGAGATCCTGAGGGTTGAGAGGGATTTTTCGAGTGGGGATATAGCCCAGTGAGTGAAGAAGGAGTGTTGCTCTAGAGGAGGAGAAGCTGACTGGCTTGGGGCGTTCTTTCGCAGGTTCTATACGTCGTATCCGTTGGAGTTGGAAGGGAGGGTGAGTTGAGCTCGTTTCTCGTTTCTCTTTCTCGTTTCTCGTTCTCTTTCCTTCCTCTTTGGACTCAAGCTGACCTCCATGGATTCATTTTTTTTTCTTTCTTTCTTTCCTTCATCTGGATCTTCACAGGTCACTCCGTCTCAATTCCAAGACCTCATCAACGACATCAACGCTCTCCTCCTCCAAGCCAACTCCTTCTCCCACGCCGTCGTCGACAACGTCCTCATGGTCGTGACGTTCCATTTGAGCTTGCTGGTCAGGCAGAGTCATTTTGAGAAGGTGAGTGCACGCTTTTACTTTTTCGCTTTCAGCCACCTCAAAGAAGAACCTGCTTGCTTGAAGCTCGAGTGGGAGAAGAGTCGAGAACGGCTGACCCTCGTTTCCGCCTTCGTTCATCTGCTACACTAGGAACTCGACCGCCTAGAACGGATCATCGAAACCAAGAACATCGAGATCTTCAACCCCGCTGGCTTGAACGTCCTCAGTCCGAGGAAGAAGGCGTTCTTGTTTGTGAGTCGTCCGGTCGCGACGTGGCTCGTCCTGCAGGCCTCCTCCTCCGGTTTCCGTCGCTGATCCTTTCCTCTTTTTTTTTCTCCTTCTTGTTTCGTTCCGTTCCGATGCGATGTGATTCAGTTGGAGATCGAGTGAGTGAAAGCCTTCTCGCCTCCTCTCCTCTGCTTCTGTGCCCCTTGTCGGTCGCTGACCTTTGTTTTTCTTCAACGTTTCTTCGTCGGAAGATACTACTGAGCTCTCTGTCGGCGTCTCGAGGAGGAGAAGCAGATCGTGTAGGGATCTAAGTGTTTTGCAGTTTTTTTAACGATCTTTATGCCCGTCTATACGTCTTTGCGAGTGACGAAGAAAGGGAAGAGGATCTGCCTCTCGTCGTCGTCGTCGGCCTTCGACCCTTGCTCTCTTTCTCATCGCTCTCGTTCAGAGCCATGGGAGCGTATATCACCAGCAAAGCAAGCAAAGAAAAGAGTGCCAAAAAGGAAAGAGCGAGGGGAGCGAGAGAAGCGAGAAGAGACGTCGTACAAAAAAAGGGGAAAGAGAAAGAGAAGAAAGAAAGCCGATCCAGGGAACGTAAAAAGGGAACGAGGTACGATGATTGGAGAGTGTTCTGCTGTATGAGCAAAGCAAGGAGGTGGCACTGGAAGAGATAGGAAGGGAAGGAGGAGAGAAAGAACGAGAAACGAACCGAAACGCGACGAGCGGGACGCGACAACGACGACGAGAAAGGAAAGGAAACGAGACCAGACGAGGGAGCGGGAGAAAGAGAGGAGGGTAGCACTACGTAACAGGAAATAGAAGAAACCAGAGAAGGAAAGCAAAGAAAGCAAGAAAGTTCCAAGAACACCAAAACCAAAGCAAAACGAACGAACCGAAACCCACGCTCAAACGCGTCTTCTTCCTTTCTCGACCTTGACCGAGTTAGTCGGCGAGTTCGAACGCGAAGGCGGGCGTGGTGGGGAGGGAGGAATCGGAGGAGGGCGGAGACATCGAGAGGCAGGGGGAGAGGGAGGGAGGGGAGACGGTTCCGTTGCCTGAGTGCTGAGGCTGGAACTGGGGAGGAGATCCGATGTTGACGCTGTTGGTGTTGTTGATGAAAGAGGGGAGTTGAAGGACAGGAATTTCGATGGACGACGAGGAGGGGGACGAGGAGGAAGAGGAGGAAGGTCGTCCGTGTTTGTTGTCGTTGTCGTTCTTCTTCTCCTCCACCTCGTTCGATCCTCCCTCCCTCCCTCCCATCGACAACTGCTCAAGCTGAACCACCACTCCCTCTCCCTCTTCTTTCCTACAGTCCGACCCAACCTTCGAGCCCCTTCGTTCCAACGAAGGTCTCGTCGTCTCCTCCTCCTCACCCTCCTGCTCCTCCCTCCCCCAAACCCTCCCCAACACCTCCCCAAACACCTTCCTCTCCCTCCTCCAGTTCTTAAACTTTGGTCCCGTCGTCAACCAGTCCAGCTCCTTCACCTCGACGAGCAACTCCTCGCACCTCCTTCGAGTGTCCTCGACGGGCGCGTCGAGGTCGAGGTCGAGCTCGTCGAGCTGGGAGCGGAGGGAGCGAAGGCCGACGAAGAGCGTTTTGAGCGTTGGAGTTGAGGTGGGACTGAAAGAGTTGGGTTGGGGTTTGGGAGGAGAGGAGGTAGAAGAAGAGGGAACGAGAGGTTTGGCGTTGTTGTTGTCGTTGTTGTTGTTTTCGACGGGCGGGAGGGGAGGAGGCGTCGAAGTAGGAGGGACGAGAGGGGAGCCTGATCCAGGGACGAGAATCCTAGCTTCCGGTCGACGATGAGGGGAGTTCTCTGGGGAGGGAGGAGTGAGGGAGAGGTCCGGGGACTGTGTGGGTTGTTGGGTTGAGGTTGAGGTTGAGGCTGGTGGGGAGAGAGGAGCAGCAGCGGGAACGGGTTGAAATTGGGATTCTCTCTGCGAGTGTTCGAAAAAAAGGCAAGAAGAGAAAAAGTTGAGCTCAACTTTGAAAGGGAAGGAAACGAAACGGAACCCTCTGTTCGGCTTCAACCTCAAACCAAAGCTCACCTTCCTCCTCGCCTCCGTCTCCATCTCTCCCACCATCCTCCTCCACCTCCCCTCCCTCACCCTCCTCTCCTGAGTCTCCAACAATCTCCCCTGAGCTTGATCGATCCTCCTGAGCTGCTGAATCAAACTGGGAAGCAACGCGGGAGGAAGGAACAGGAGGAGGTGGTCGAGTTCGTCCATCGGAGCGAGTCGAAGAACGAGAGCTGGAGCGGGAGCTGCTGAAGGTTGGTCTCGACGACTGGTAGTACTACTTCTCGTTGGAGTAGAACGAGGAGAGGTTGCTGAGCGAGTTCTGCTCGCACTGGCGGGAGGGAAGAGTCCGTTCCTTGATCGATGATCGGAGGGGGAGGGTCGAGGAGGGAGGAAGTCGTCCATGTTTTGGTCTTCGAAAAGATAAGTTTCTGGGAAGGACGTGGTGGTGGTGGTTGTTGGTTTGGAAGAAGGAAGAAGAAGGAAGTCTAATCCGTCCCTCCTCCCCTAAGGGAAAAGGGAGTCAGGGCAGGGCTGATCAGGCACGGAAAGTGTGAATGATCGGAGGCGAAGGCGAAGGGAGTGAAGCAGCGAAGTGGTTTGGTCGAGAGCCGAATAAAAAGAGTGCTAAGGTTCGTTGTAGAGAGCTGAAGGGTCAGAGGAAGAAGGTCAAGAGAGAGAGAGAGAGTCAGAGGTCGAGAAGGAGGAGCAGGGTCGTGGTCGAAGGAAAGGAGAACGGAAGGTTGAGCTTCGACTTTTCCATCTCCTCCTCCTCCCTCCCTTTCTTCTTCCTCTCTTCTGCTCCTCAAATTCTCCAGACCCTCCATCGCTCGTGTTCGAAGCAAAGTTTCGATTGTTATAATAAGTAACGACGTCAAGCCGATGGAACCAAAGAATTAAAGGAAAGGAAGGCAGAGGAGAGGAAAAAGGGGACTCGCGAACCCAAAACAAAACATACCCGCTACCCAAGAGAAGAAAGGACAGAAACCTAGATTAAAAGGAACGACTAGCTAGTTCTTCTACGAAGGAAAGAAAGACCTACACAGCAGGCATCGAGATGACCTTAGCTCCTCCATCGTTGGAAGCAGCCGCGGTCCCACTGGAGACCGACGCGCTGGGGGTCGCGGTAGCAGCGACGACGGTTCCCTCGGCAGCAGCAGTCGCGGTAGCTACGACGGCAGGCTCGGTAGCAGCGACGGGAGTAGAAGAGTCGGCGGCGACTCCTCCGATTCGGAGGGACTGTCCGAGAAGCTCAGGGGTGGCAGGGTCGACTGGGAGAGGGAAAGAAGAAAGAGGAGGTGTCAGAACAGGGACCAGTCGGTCGAGAAGGGGAGAAGGCAGCTCACTGAAGGCGAGAGCAGGACCAGCGACGACTAGCAAAAGGGGAGGAGAGGCTTGGTTAGCTCCGACGAGGTTTTCGAGACTGAGACGACAAGAAGAGCTCACTGGTAGCGGCGTCGGCGTTGATGACGTTTCCGTTGATGGGCTGTCCGTTGCTAGTGACGTAAATGTACTGTGGAGGTCGACAAGAAGAAGGAGAAAGTCAGGAGAGAAGATCGAGAACGAGGACTCGACGCGTCGACGACGAGGACTCACGACGGGTCCAAGGAGACCATCGGGAACGACGCAGGAATCGAGAGGGAAGACTACCGAGGTGACGGCTCCTCCGGTGAACATGTGGCCTGGAGAGGGGTAGAAGGGAGACTCGACGGGTCAGTGGACGTCGAACGGGAGACGAGGAGGAGACGAGGAAACGAACAGAAGAGCTGGCCAGTGACGGAAGGTCCAGAGGAGGAGAACGAAAGCTTGGATCCAGACTGAACGGCTCCAGTATCGGCGGTGACGGTCAAGGTAGCAGTAGCTGACGAGATAGAAGGAGGGAGAGAAGAGTCAGCGTCGTTGGGACGGACGAACGCTCGACGCGACCTGATCAAACTCACCGGTGACTCCCAAGGGAGAGAGATCGCAACCGCCGGTAATGAATCCACCAGCCAACGAAAGGATAGCAGGAGGGAGAAGGGCCTGGTCGAAAGCTGGAAGAAGAAAGAAGACGGATCAGTCGAGACTTCGAGGAGCAAGAGAAGAAGGGGAGGAGGACGAACCAGCGGGAGCGTACTGTCCGAGAGTGAGACTGTTGAGGAGCGAAGAGTGTCGAGCCTCGATGGTGAGGATCTGAGCAGCAGAGATCAAGATGGCCTTATCGTCGATGATGGTGGAAGCTCCAAGGTAGGCAGAAGTTCCGACGTACTGTCGCAGGAGGAAAAGGAAGAGGTCAGCTCGAAAAGAGAGACAGAGCTTGTTGTGAAGACGACGAGACGAACCTCGAGGACTCGAGCGGTAGCGATAAAGGTAGGCACATCGGTGAGAGCCGCAGTGAAGTCGAAACTGCGAGAAGAGGAGGCCAAGGTCAGGCTTCGAGAAGGAAGGAGACGAGGAGGGGAGAGGAAAGAGTGACTGACGTGCAGGTCTTTGCGATGGGGAATTGTCCGACGTTCACGATGGCAGCCTCGAGAGCAGTAACGTGAGCAGCCTCGTCCTTGCTGACAACACCGAGCTGGTAGCGGATGAGAAGGAAGGAGAAACGAGGTCAGTCCTCGTGAGCGACGGGAGGAAGGGGAGGGAAAGAGCACGACGGAGTTGAACTCACCTGCTCAGCGACGAGAGCGGACGAGACGAATCCAGCCGAGGTGTACTGCTCAGGAGTGAACTTGGCGAGAGCCTGGATGTAGAACTGAGACTCGAGCTCTGAAAAGGAGGAGAAGAGGAAGAGAAGAAAAGAATCAGCAGCCGGAGGGAGAGGAAACAGGGGCTGAAGACAGAAAGAAAGCTCAAAAGCTCGGTTTTGGGGGATAGCTGGGAATCTGCACTTACGCTCGAGAGTGTACGCAAACTGCAGCACGATAGCACTAGCAGCTTGCCTCCTTTCGAGCTGTTCTCTCGACCACAGGGGAGCGGCGACGACGGAGGAGATGAGGGGGAGGAGGGAAGCGGCGAGCGCGAGAGGTCCGATCATGTTGAGTTTTGAAGGTGGGTTTTGTGGTGGGGATTAAGGCGAGAAGGGAGGATAGGAATTAGGGAGTGTGAGTTCGTTGACTGGCAGCGAAGAGTTGAGGAGGTTGAAGTAAAAGTCGAAGAAGGTGCCCGCCTGAGAAGAAGGAAGGAAGAAGAGGGAGGGAGGGAGGGAGGGAGGGAGAGACGGTCAGCTTGAGCTTGAGAGCGCTCTAAGACGCATCTATGCCTTGAGGCGACTCACCTGGGGAGTTGAGAGAGGATAGGAAGGTGAGAAAAGGAAGAAGCGAGTGGAAGAGGAAGATGTGGTTGAAGGGGGAGAAGCAAAAACTCCCACCCTTTCGTCGTCCTCCTCCCTCGAACCTCCTCCTTTCCCCCTGAGCCCGGCATGGTTACGGAGGGGCTTGTTTGGTTCGCCTCTTTCCTCCTTCCCTTTCTTCCTTTGAGATCTCTTCTAGAGAGAGCGGAGCGGGACGCCGCCGTTCTTTGCATTGTATCTCGTGCGTCTCCTGAGCAGAGAGAGAAGAGGGAGAGAAAAAGAGATGAAACGCGACGCGTTCTTGCTCTTCCCGCTCACGTCTTTCCTTGAAGCTGGTTCTGCTTCTTTCCGAGTGAAGGTGAGATCCGAATATACAGACGGTCTGAGTAATCAATCAAACTGCGAGAAGATACGGGCAAAAAGCTAGCGAAACTGAACGAAAAGAGACAGAGATGGGACGAGGAAGGTCGAAGTTACGAGGAGGAGAGGTCCTGTAGGAAGGAAGCACGAAAGGGGACGTGTGAAGATATCCTAGATATCTAGAACTTGGAGAGAATCTCTCCAGCGGGAGTCCCGATCCTAGCCTCTTCGTGCTGTCCCTGGGGAGGAGAGGCGACGCGTTCGCCGTCGTGGACGGGGAGTTGGATGGGAGCTCGACCGTAGGAGTGTTCGTGCATGTTGCTAGTCCAGACCTGACAGAACGAGAGATGTTATAAACCGAGGGGTCAGCTTGTAGCGAGAGAGATAAAGCAGAGAAGAGAGAAAGAAAGGATCAGACGCACCTCGGTTCGTCCTCGTCTGTGCTCGAAGAAAGCGATCCCAACGAGGAAAGCGAGCTGGAACTGCAACGCAATCCAACCGATCCAGATAAAGGCACCGTAGGCGGAAGATACCGAGTGCTCGACGGTGACAAGGCAAGCAGTGACTGGAAGAGAAAAGAAGCGGAGGGGAGTCAGCGATATCTTCCTCTCGGCCGTCTCTCTTCGACTTCCCTTGAACTCACTCAACCACTGAACGGCGAGCACAGCAAGGATAGCGAGCTCGAATCGGATCTGAGTGACGATGTACTCGGGCCTGATGGCTGCGACGAAGAAACTAAACGAGTCGAGGACGAGAGAAGGTTCAGTCGACGAAGCGAGATCGAACAGCGAAGAAGAAGGATGAAAACTCACCCGTTGTAAGCTGAAGCAACGAGGGTCATCACTCCGAGAGCCATTCCGTATCGGATCATATCTCCATCGTGGTAATAAACTGTAGAGGAGAGACGGGAGAGGAAAGATCAGCTTGCGATCTGCGTCGAGGCGAAGCGAGGGGAAGGGCGACGGAACTCACGATTGGCCTGAAGCCGGGAAGAGAGAGGAAGTAGTTTTCGTCAGCAATCCGTAAAGGACTCAGCATCAATGAAGGAGGACTCACGGTAGCTGAGATGATGAGAAGGCTGAAGGAGGAAGCAGCGATAACGGCGTAAAGGACGGCTCGAACAGTCTTCGTCTTCCCAGGGAGAGGAATAGAGATCGTGAGGACGGGAGGGTTCTCGAGGAGGTCGGACATGCTGAGAGGAGGTCGGAAGAGTTGGTGATGGTTCAATGGAGAGGAGCGAAAGAGAAGGAAGTTAGCTTTTTGGCATCTGCTCGTCGGTCACCCAAAAGGGCGAAGCGAGCGTTCGGTTTGGACCTGCGGGAAAGGAAGCGAGGAATCTTGATGGAGGAAGTCGATCCTCATCCTGAAAATATGTTGATGACTGCTATAGAGGGTCCATCGCAACGCATGATTCAGTCCTGCAGCTCAGGACAGGGAAGGAAGACGATCGACGCGTCGACGACGTGGAGTCGAATGGGAAGGGAAGGATGGGCGTTGTGAAACAGAGAAAGACGTGGAACTCACAGTCCCATATGGGTCCTTGCGTTCTACTGTGATGTAATACGTAGTCTGTAAAGGAGGGAGAGAGAGGAAGATCAGGGAGCTCGGTCAGTTCGAAGTAAACGACGCGACGAGAAGGTGAAAGCACGCGTCTTCAAACTCACAGGGACAAAATGTGTAGACCTTCGAGTGCGGAACTAGGTCGAGTTGAAGAGGGAAGACGGCTGTAGTGGAGCTTCGAACGTCGCGGAGGAGGGGTCGAAGAGGTGGAGAGGGAACGCGAGCCGCGTCGAGGTCCGGATGTAGAGCTCTTCGACGGCCAGCGGTCGAGAACCTCCGGTGAGACGGTCCATGGAGAAGTGATAGACTCGATAATCTTGTTCAACGATGGTGAAGGTGAAGGATCGGACGTAGTAAAGGGAGAGAGATGGGGCTCGAGTTGAGGTTGGGAGTGGGACGACTGAGAGCGTGAGAAGAAACAGGAGATATAGATGAGCTTTTCAGATCTCGATATTCGAAGAAAACAAACCAGAGCGTACCAGTCGAGAGCCAAAAAAAAAAAAGGGTTTCCTCATCTGCTCGTATCGGTTGATGTCGACTTTCCTGTAGAGGAGAGGAGCTGTGAGTGAGCTCGAGGATGGCGAGGGACACGAGGGAGGTCTTTGCGAGGGTCGGAGTGTCACAGAATTGGTGGATGTGGTGGTGTAGTTCGATGGGAAGAGAGGAGAGAGGCTTGATTGAGGCCGATGACCCTCTTTGAAGGTGCTGAGGGGAGGACGAGTCGGGGAGATGAGAAGTGATGGGGACGAGGGACGAGGAGGAGGAGGTTGGAGGAAGAGGGTCCATTTCGTCGACTTTTGAAGCATAAGGAGAGGCGATGTGGGTACGAGGATGAAGAGGGGATAAAAGAGCAGTCAGAGGAGTGACCTAATAGGTTTCGAGAGTCGTAGGTCGCAATGGTCGTTCTGGAGGAAGGTGGGAGAGAGGAGGGAGGAAGAGGTCGAGCTCGAAAGTGAGCTCGACCTTCTTTCCTTTCTTCCTCCTTAACGACCAGCATCCCTCCCTCCCTTCCAATCTTCAAACCTTCGTCAGGATGCCATCCCCTTCTCCTCCCTTCCCTCTCCTTCCTCTTGAAATCAAGAATCACATCCTTCGATTCTGCGATCCCTCCACGCTCGCAAAGACGGCTCGAGTCTCACTCGCCTTCCTCGAGCTCTCCTCCCCGATCCTGTACGAGGACGTCCACATCCATGGGTTCGAGCATCTCAAGCTTCTTTTCTGCTCAAGGGTGAGTCATGTCCCGAGTCGCACTCCCGTCGTACTCTCTCTGATTGTCTGTTCACTTTCTCTTCTTAGAACAGAGCCGTCCTCTCTCCCTTCCAACCGCTCCCTTCCTCTCCCTCTCCCAAATCCGAGACCTCTCCTTCTGTTCTCTACTGGAAGATGTCTCTCCCACCACTCCCTCCGACTATCATCTTCCCCTCGACAGGATACCCTCAAAAACCTCACTCCTCCTTCGGACCTGCTCCTTCGACTTCACCTACTCCGCCAACCTTCACCCCCACTCGCATGATCCCGAACTCCTCATCGAATCCCTCTGCGACCTCGTCGATCCCCTCCACCTCTCTCTTCTCGGAACGGGCACCGGTGTGTGTGTCGCTACTGGAGTCTGTATGTACCCGGGAGGCTGGAATCGCTTGGAAACCCTGACTCTCGGCTCGGTCGACCTGAGGAATCCTCTCAGAAAGACGGTCGCGTCGTCGTCGAACTTTCGTCAAGTCACGTACGACGTTTCGGAGAGCGAAGGAATGGATTTGTACGGCCATATAGGGGATCTGGCCCAGGATTTGCCTTTGCCCAGAGAGGCGAGGGCGCTAGTCCTCGTTGGGTCTGAGGAGGGGAAGAAGAAGGTTTTAGAGCAGGTCGCCGAGGAGAGGAGGGACCTAGATTCCGGACAATGGACGGATAGGAAACGAGCACTTGCTCAGCTGGAGGTTCAGATCAAGCAGTCAACTTGGTAAGTCCATCACCAAGTCTTTACACCGAGTAGACCTCGCGACTGACGTTTCTCTCTTCTCTTCGTCTTGCCAGATCGACACGCCGAACTCTCCTCTCTCTCTCCCTCGCTCCGCTCTGACCATACTTCGATACTGTAGCTCGTACTCTTAGGATCTCGATGATTTTTGTATTCCCTCACTCTTCATCCTTTCTCTGAAGCGAGCCGAACCTTTCCTCGAGCACAATCCGAAAAGGGCACGACGCGTCCGACCGATTGCTCTCGACCTTCGGACCCTCGTTCTTGCTAAAGAACCGTGCTTCCAACTGAGCCTTGTTCACATTCCTCTTTCTCAGATCTATACCTTTAATCACGCCCTCGTCTACAAAGGCGGTCGTCGAAAGGATCATTCCTCAGCTCAAACTCTTTACAAAAATCCTCCCTCTCCCTCTATTAAACCCTCCTAACAACCTCCCCGCCAACAAACCTATGATCACTCAACTTCCCTCTCCACCTCCCTTTCCCCTCCTCCTGCTCTCGTTCATCCATCCCGCTCTCCACGACCCCGTACCTCTCGACCCCCCACCCGCCGCCGCCCTCTTTCACGCTCTCGTCGTACAGGAAGATGAAGTCGATCTCGCTGGGCGTGTCGAGAGGGAACCCGGAGAAACCGGTGTAGGTTGTTCTGGGACCGAAGGCGTGGGAGGAGGAGAGGCGGGAGAGGGAGAGCTGGGAAGAGGAAGGGAGGAGGGAGGGGAGGAAGTGGAACGGTGGGGTTGGAAGGGTGTGGGAGAGGGGAAGGGTGAGAGCTTGGTAGCCTGCTTCGTTGGAGGGGGAGTCTGGATAGGATAGATTAGCAAACGAACGAAAACGAAAAACGAAAACGAAAAGACCAAGTCAAGACGCGTCGACGCGACATGTCTCTCTCCTCCCCCAAAAAAACAACAACAGCATCTAAACCACTCACTCAAATCCCCCATTAAAACCACCACCCCTTCCAGTCTCTTCCCATCCCCTTTCCCCAACGTCTTCTCCACCCTCCTCGCCGTCTCGGGGACGATCCTCCTGAGCAACTTGCCGCTCTCGTGGCGAGCGACGAGACCTCGGTCGTCCCAGTGGGTGTTGGCGAGGTGGATCAGGACCTGGTCGCGGTGGTCGAACAAGGTGAGGAGGGTGGCTAGGCGGGGTTGGGACTAGGTAAGAATAACAAGCAAAAAGAGAGAGAGAGAGAGAGAAAGAAAGGACGTGGGGGTTTGATCAGCGAACGAGACGACGCGTCTTCTCTTCCTCCCTCCTTCGCCTGATCATCTTTTTGCTCACCGCATCCCAACCTCTACTCCCCACCTTCTCCGGCGTCTCGGAAAGCCAAACGTACTCGACCGAGAGCTCTTCGAACCGGTCCGAGTTGAAGAAGATCGGAGCGTACTCTCCCTGAGTGTCGCCGTCGTCTCGACCGACGCCTACGTGCGACCAGGAAGGACCGAGGAGAGCCTTAAGGTCGAGGAGTTGGGTGTGGAGGCATTCTTGGAAGCTGTGGAAAAGTGGAAGAGGTTTGTTAGGGAGGAGGGAGGAGAGAGAGGGAGAGAGACGGGAGGTTGAAAAGACGACGACGAACCCTACGATATCGTGATCGAGGAAGTAGAGTTGATCTCGGATGTGCCATCTTCGTTCTGACCAGGGCTGCAGTAACCTCGGGATCAAATTTCAGAGTCAGCTCTCTCTCTCTCTCGTCAAGAAACGAAACATCGAAGCTCACCCTCTCCCCTCTTCCTCCTCCTGCTTTCTCCTCCCTCCCGTCTCCCTCTTGCCCTACGGGAATGGTCTCCCTCCAGCTTCCATCGTACCGCAAGTTGAAGGTTCCTACTTTGAACCTCGCTACGATCTTGTCTCCTTTGCCAGGAGGAGGGAACGGTTTCTGAGGTCCAAAGGTCGAGTCCATTGCGGGGAAGCAGAAGAAGAGAGCGAGGAACGAGAGGCCAGAGAGAGCGAGCAAGCCCAGGTAGAGATACGAGCGTTTGGAAGTTGAGCGACGAGGAGGAGGGAGGTCTGAGGGTAGAAGAGGAGGAGAAGGAGATCCCATTTGGTTTCGGGTTGTTGTGGTTGAAGAGAGAAGGAAGGAAGAGGAAGGGATCGCATTGCGGATCGGGTATGGACCGAGCTCAACCAACTTCAGGTCTTTTCGTTCTTTGATCTTCAACCACCATCTCGTCGAAAGAGAAAAAGAAAGACAATGTCTGAATTTATCGGCAAACTCTCCAACCTCATCGCCCGAAACACTCGAAAATCCTTTCTTCTCACCTTCGGAGGTGAGTCTCTCGGCCCATCTCTTTCTCCCTTCTCTCCTCCTCCTTCTTTCCTCTGGCCCCGCCTCCCTCTCCGAAGCTCATCCTCCCTTTTCCTCGTTCGTTCGCTCAAGTGGGATTCTACGCCATCTCCGCCCTCGACTTCCGGACCCGAGACGAATCCAACACGTTCATCTCGGACCAAGCCTCGAGAGAGGACTCGTTCTACCTCACGCTCGAAGGTCAACAGGAGCTCGCCATCGCGAGGGAGATCAAGAGGAACGAGCATCGCCTCAGGATCGAGCAGGAGAAGGAGTTGGAGAACACAGAGGAAGGAAGGGAGGAGTTAGAGGGAAGGAGGGTCGAGAGGAGCTTGAGGTTAGTACAAAAACACTAAGGAAGGAATCGAATGGAATGGAGAGGGAAGGGGCGGAGCGCTGACCTCTTCATCTATCCTCCCTCTCTTCTTCGACCCAACACCAAAAAACCCGCTTCTATAGCCTCCGCTACAAAGCCACCAACCTCCAGTACGAACTCCTCAAACTCGAACGCGAGATCGACAAGCACGAAACGACGCAGAGGATGCAGACCCTCGACAAGGTCCGGATGCTCAGGAACGCGAGTTTGAAGGCTGGCGCCCAGCAGCAGCAGCAGGAGCCGTAGACTTTGATTGTTGTTGTGTTGTATTGTATTGTATTGGTTTTTTTGGGGTTGAAGGGAGGGGTTTGGTCGGGAAAGAGAGAGAGAGAGAGAGAGGGTGAGAGAGGGAGGGAAGGGAAAGATCAGGAGATGGGCTCGTATCTCGAGAGCTCAATCTTCGTCTGAAGCTGCTTATCGTGAGATCTCGAGAGCTAGAAGAAGTTCACGAGCGGCAGTTGTGGCTCGTCCCAGAGGAGAGGGGCCTCCTTCGTTTCAAGCGAGTCCCAGTCGTCTGAGAACGAGCTAGACTGGTCGCGTCTTAACTCCCTTTTCCCCTCCTTCTCTCTCTCTCTCTCTCTTTCTCTCAAACCGAATCCGAAAAAATGACAAGGCTGAAAACACGTGAATAAAGCCGAAGACCAGCCGAAAAAAAACTTAAGTGTACAACTGAGAGAGAAAACCGAACCGAAAGCCCAAAGAAAAAAACGACGTGTGTGAAGACTCGTCGCCACGAGACGTCCGTGTGTGTGCGAAACGAGCTCTCAGAAAAAGAAGAACTTCAACTCCACTCGGGAACCGAAAAACTCTACTACTCGACCCTAACCAGCTCTCAAAGCGTGAACCACCCACTCCCACCCCCGCTCCCACCGTTCGTCCCTCCTCCTCCTCCTCCTGCTGGTTCCACCAAGACCGTCTCTCCCTCCTTCTCCCCAGCTTTCAACTTCTGCAACGCCCGTCGCTCGAGGATCGTCAGCGTTTGCGCTGCTGGTCGGGTCGAGCACGAGTTGGGGAGGAGGTCGAGGAGGGGTTGAAGGGTGAGTTGAGGTTGAGGTTGAGGTTGAGGTTGGGAGGGCGGCGGTGCTGGTGCTGGTGCAGGAGGGAGTTTCGTAGGGAGGTTTTTAGGGAGGAGGAGAGAAGCGAGGGTTGTGGAGGTGAAGGTTCGGAGGGAGGATTTGTAGGTGGATAGATCGGGAGGGGAGGAGGAGGAAGCTGAAGTCGACGCGTTGGAGTTGGATTCGACGGGGGAGGGGACTGGTGGTGGTTGTTCCTCTCCTGCTGTTGCTCCAGCTCCGTCCCCAACGAAGGTATCAAAGATCCCTCTCCCACCCATCTCGAGATCCTTCCAGAGGTCGTCGCCTGAGATGGAACCGTCGACCAGACCACCGACGGCGCCTCCTCCGAAGTCCATGCTTCCGACTCCACCTCCTTGGAAGGAAGGGAACTCGAGAGGTGTAAAACGAGTGGTGTAGATGGGAGCGTTGTTGAGAGCAAGAGGATCGAAGGTGGAGAAGGAGGGTGGGAAAGGGAGGGCGAAGTTGGGGAGAGGTTGAGGTTGTTGTTGAAACTGAGAAGGTTGCGGGTTGGGGAACGAGCTGTAAGCTTGGTCGAGAGGTGGAGCGGGAGGACAGGATCCGGAAGGAGCGAAGGTCGTGGGTGGAGGAGGGTTGAAGGTGGTGGAGGAAGAGGAAGAGAACTTGACGGGAGGAGGGAGAGAGGGAGGAGGAGGGTTCGAGGAGAAGTCTGCGACGCGATCGAACGACGGGAAAAGGGGAGAGCAGTCAGGTTCCTGGTTTCGTCAAAGGTTCGTTGGTGAAGCTGAGGGTGGAGAAAGAGTGATACTCACTGGAGAAACCCGTCCATCGAGGTTCTTCGAGAGGAGCCGACGGATCGTCCCAGTGCTGCTCCTCTGATCCCTCGACGCTCTCCTCAACCGTCGAATCAGAGCGAGCTCTCTTCTTCCTTGGGGACGACGACGAGGATGTGCTGGATTTCCTGGAAGAAGTTGCGTTGCTGGTGGTAGAAGAGGAGAGGAGATCGTCCTGATGGAATTTCTGACGATGTCGAAGGAGCATGTCGCTGAGCGAACGGGAGAGAGGAGAGAAGAGAAGCGTCAAGTCCTGAGCTTTGAGATGTATGTTCCCCTATGTGTTGGGAGAAGACGAGGAGGCTCACTTTCTTTGGAAGCGTTCAGGGCAGAGAGGGCAGCCTGAGAGAAGAAGAAGAGGAAAGAACGAAAAGGAACCGAGATGTGAGCTGAACAACCAGTCGTGACGTCTTCGAGATCACCGAAAGCGAGTCGAAGAGGACGAGAAGTGTGCTAGAAAAGAGGTGAGGACGTACCGTAGGGCTTCTCTCCAGTATGAGTTCGACGGTGCCTCTGCGAGAGAAGGGAAGGAGGGAGGGAGAAGAGGGAAGGCGAAGAGGTCTGGTGAGCTCGGAGATGGTCGACGACGAACCGCTGTTTCCACTCACTTTGGCATGCTGAGCTCGAGAAAAAGTCTTGTCGCAGTCGGGACCTGGATAGGAAGAGATGAGGGCACAAAGGGGTGAGCTGCGTCGCTTCAAAAAGAGGAGAGGAACGAGAACAAGGGTCTAAAAGAGGTGAGAAAAGGAAGAGAAGGAGGGGGCTCTCTTTTCCAGAACAAAGGCGACGCGCTGGAGAGAGCGGAGGGAGAGAGGCTTACAAGGGTGAGTTCCTGCTTGTGGCATGGTCGAGGGAGAGGTGAGACGATAGCTGGAGGAGAGGAGTCTCGGATGCTGGTCTTTTGGAGGTTGGGGCTCTAGTAGAGGGAAAGAAAGGGAGTCTTGCTGTCTCTGGAGTCGGAAGACGTTTCCTTCTCCACTTTGACGTCATCTTCTAGAAGGATTCAAGGTTTTCTTCTGATGAACCAAATTTCAGGAGCCGGATGTAAACCTTTCAGGGAGGAAGTTAGTAACCATTGTTCGAGCTGTAGGCTATCTAAGCTTGGGCTAAATTATACCAGACATTGTTTTTTTTTTTTTATCGAAGCATCTGTTTGGTCTCCTTTGAGTTCGTCCTCCTCCCCCCTCCCTGCGTTCTTCGTGTTTCCCTCCGTTCTCGCTTCCTTCCTTTGCTCTCCTCGACCACCCCGGTGCTGGTAGCGTCCCCTCTCTGGTGAATTATCCGTTCAGCTTGCAGGCGATTCTCGAGCAAGAGTCTCGAAAAGCGAGCAGAGGGTGGTCAAACAACGACGACGCGTCGCGTTACTGACCTTTTGTCGATTTCTGGCTTTCATCTTGCACCCGCGAGCTGTTCATCCGCTTCCTATGTTCCAAGTTCACCATCTTCCTCTTCCTCGGCGCTTCATTGTTGCTGGATCAACTCGAAGCGAAGGAACCAGATCCTTGAACGCCGCAGGAATGGGGTGGGAGGATCGAGAGAAAGTTTGAAGCTCTGCGTGAAGAGTTTTCACCTGGGATTGCGTAAGGAAATTCGAGGTCCTACCTACCACTGACTTCTTTAAGATCCGACCCTCAGCATTTTTTTCAGCCCTTCCTCGGATCCTAATTCCTTAGTTGCCCCTTAAGGAGAGCTCTTCTCAACGGCCAAGTCGCCTCTCCCCTCTTCTCCCTCCACTCCACCTCTCCCTCTCCCCTCCCTTCCTTGGAGCTTTTTCTTCTCGAAAACAAGCGTCACAGCTGTATACACCAAACCCCCTATGGACGTGGCTTCTCGTTTCGGTCTTGTTAGCTTTGAGGAGGGTCAGTTTGCAGGGAAGACGGTGAGGTAAGCTCCTTCCTTTGAGAAAGCCAGCTCGAGCACTTCTAGGGATCTTGGTTTCGTCCCAGAGAAGGAAGGAGGACTGATACGTATACTTCTCCCTTTCTTCTTTCCCAGGTTTCGCCTGGAGCTAGCTCAAGAGCCCACCGTAGGAAGGAAGGTGAGAGAAAGCTCAGAGCTCTCAGACGCTCTTTCGTTTCATTCACTCCTTGGAATGACTTCATTGATCGCTGAAGCCCGCTTCGCTTCTCGCTCTCTTCAGTCTGGAGAGAAGGATCGTAGACCTCTCGCCAACGTCCCCATCGTTCGAGTTTGGATCTCAGAGGTTTACGCCGATGGCAGCGAAGCGAGGGTGGACGAAAAGTGAGTTGAGCTCAACCTTCCTCCTCCCTCTCCTTGGTTGGTTCTTCGGTTTTCTCTGGACTTCCTCCTTCGATCCGTCGCCTGACTGACCTTCTACGAATCGGCTGAAATCACAGCTCTATCGACCCTACGAGTCTACTATGCTCCGTCGACCTTTGCGCTCCTGTGTCGTCGATGAATCCTCTCTCGTCGCCCTCTGGCCAAAACGGACCTTCGGCCTCCTCCCAGCCTTCTTCCTCCAACCCCTCCTACGCCTCCTTCCCAATGCACCACCAAGCCTCTACACCTTCGTCGAGCAACTCTAGTACCTCCTACCCCTCCCACGGTCTTCCTCCTCCAGCACAGAAACGAAACCACGCCAGGATCCCAGCAGGAGGACGAGGAGCGAGCTCGTCGGCGTCTTCCTCTACTGGAGCGAGCAGCAGCAAGAACGGGAGCGTAGTTGGGAGCTTGAACGTATCCAGTGGAGGGAGTGGGAGTGGGAGTGGTACGATGGGTGGTTCGAGTGGGATGGGGAGCAACGGGAGTGGTGGTTGGCCTGCGGTGCCTGGAGGAGGGGAGCACGTCGCTGTTCCGTCGAAGACGAAGATGAAAACAGTGAGGAACATCTTTGGGAGTGAGTCTCGTTCAAACTCTGTCATCTTTGACTTCTCCTCGAACTTTCTCTCTGTTCGTATGGCGGACTCTGACGAGCTGACGATCTTGTCTCGACTCCTCGCTTGACGCAGACCTGATCGCTCCAGCAGTTTGCCTCACGGATCTCGACGACGAAGCTGGTCTTTGGTTCATCTATCAAGTGAGTTTTGTCTCAGCTCTTCGCTCTCTCGACGTACCTGAATCTTACGCCTTCGCCCGTATCGATTCACAGGACATCGCCATCCGAACGGAGGGAGTCTATTCACTTCGATTTTCGCTCGTCGACCTCGACTCTCGAACTCCCGACTCTCAAGCCCACGCTCCTATCCTCGCAGAATGCTTTTCGAACCCTCTCACCATCTATGCACCGAGAAAGTGAGTGCCCGATTCCGTTTCTCTCTTCGTCGTTCCAAATCGAAACCAATCGAGCAGTCGGATCCAGAACTGACCTGGTTCCTTGCTTTACCTTTCAGTCATCCTGGAGTACCACCATCCACGAAACTAGCAAAGGTGCGTCTTGAGCTTCTTCTCTCCGTCGTCCGTTCTCTCTCACGGCCGAACTGACGCGTTTCCTCTGCCCTTCTCTCGCCTCAGCACTTCGTCTCCCAAGGTTCGTCCTTTCCCCCCAGCAGCTACTTTTTTTTTCCTTTTCTGACTCTCCAACTGCTCTCTCTTCCTCTGCACTCATCAGGCTATCGACTCAGTCTCAAGAAGGGCGGCTCTTCCAGCTCGAGGAACAACAACCGCTCCCCTCCTCCGCTTCCTCTGTCTTCTCGAAAGCGACGCTTGTCCAACGGGTCGGACGCTACCGAATTGCTGGATGGAGAGGAAGACGATGCGGATGATATCGATGGCGTTGGAGAGGACGATGAGGCTGGAGGGAGTTTGATGAGTGGGAGTGACTGAGGAGAAGGAGGAGTTTTTCGTCGTCGTCGCGTCGTCTGTCTGTTTTTGTTGCCTTCTCTTCCCCTTTCTGTCGGCTCCTTCGTGCCCTGATACATTTGTTCTGTTCCAAGTGAATCGACTTCTACCTTACTACTTCTGTACTGCTCTATACCTTCTCCTTCGATTCCTTCGTCCCCACAGCATCTCCCTTTCCGCTCCCATCGATTACTGCTCTCCTTACTTTCTGACTCCTTGCATATCCCTATTCTCTTCTCTTCCCACGCATCGTTCGTAGCTCTTCGTACTAGTCTAGTCTACTTTATCTCGTTTCTTTCGTCCTCTCAGCATGATCGTCCCTTCTCGCTCCTCTCTTCTCTCATACATGTCACGTCCCCGTTATTTTGCTTCTATATTCAGCTTCACGACTTGAGTACTTTTTGGTTTCAGGGAGAATATAGCATAAGATCAAACGACGACGACGCGTCACAGCCCTCGACTCCTCTTCCTTCTCTCTTCATCGGTTTCCGACGAGGTTGTCCCTCTCGCAGAGAACGACCTTCTCCTCCAACGCAGGGCACTTGGGAGCTCGATGCCCGTGAGCCATTCGAGTCCAAGCTCTGCGAATCGAAAGGGGAGGAACGAAAAGCGAAGGTCAGCTCGTCGCGTCTCGACTCGCCTTCAATTCACAACAACCGCTCGTCGGAACATAAGCTCACCTCTCGTACTGAGCAGGACTCTTGACTACCACCCCGAGCTCTTCAGCTGATCTGAGAACGAAGCTCGAGTCCCTGAGGAACTCTCGAGCGGCAAAGATCACATCCGCTCGACCTTCTCTGAGAACTCCTTCGGCTTGGCGACCTGTAGTGAGCAGTCCAACGGTACCGACTAGAAGGTTTGGATGCGCTTTCTTGACAGCTTCGGCGAGAGGAACTGTGTCGGAAGAGAGAGACAACGACCAAAGAAGCACGACCATCAGCGACTCGGTTTCGAAAACGAAGACGAAAGGAACAGATTCACCTTGGTACCCAGGACCAACTCGGATCCTCTGATCAGCCCAGAGACCTCCCGAAGAGACGTCGATGAGGTCGACTCCGATCTTCTGCTCGTGTGAAGAGAAGAGGCAGAACAATCAGCCCTTGAACCGACGCGTCGAGGATTGAACGAAGAAGTTACTCACAGCCAACTCTCCAGCAAGAGCGACGGTTTGCTGAATTCCCCACTGCTTCCACTCTCCAGTCCTCTCGTCTCTCTCAGGTCCTTCAGCCCAGTCCGTTCCACTGACTCGGTAGAAGAGAGGTCCGTCCCAGTTCGTTCGAACAGCTTTGGCGATTTCGAGGGAGAGTCGGATTCGGTTCTCGAAGGATCCGCCGTAGCGATCGGTTCGGATGTTGCTGAGAGGGGAGTTGAAGGAGTGGAGCAGGTAGCCTAAGAAGACGACGAGAGAGAGCGGGAAGAAGGGGGGAGTAAGCGAAGAGATAGAAAGGAAGGAGAGGGACGGAGATGGACTCGCCGTGGGCACCGTGGATCCTTCGAAAAGAACGATAACGTCAGCTTCAAGTTTATCTCACAAGTGGTAGTTCGGCTCGGCTCACTCGATGAAATCGAAGCCAGCTTCTTTCGCTCTTCGAGTGGCATCGACGAACGCCTGAACGACGCGAGCGAGGTATTCCTCCGACGCTTCCTTGGGCGTAGCAGTTGCTTCGGTTTGAGCGATCGGACTGGCACCGTAGACTTTAACAAGCAACCAGACTTCGAATCAGCTCGGAATGAGCAGCTGAGCAAAGAAAACAGCGACTCACTCTCGTCCCAACCTCCCTGAATTCCGACGTGAGCAACTTGACTTCCCGATCCGATGCCGGTATTCTGAGCGAACATCGAGACTCCAGAGCTCTTCCTTCCAGCGTGCTGAAGTTGAATCCCGATGAGAGTTCCTGCTCGCCGACGAACGAAGAGAAGTCAGCGACGGAGACGCGTCGAGGAAACGAGGAAGGCAATTAGAACTCACCTTGAGTGTGAGAGAAGTTGACGATTCGTCTGAGGGGCTCGATCTGAGAATCTTGCCAGAGTCCTGCGTCCTCGGGAGTAGATCGTCCTGAAACAGGAAGAGGAGGAAAGTCGTGAGCTCGAGTCGGAAGAGAGGAAGATCGAACCTCTCACCTTCAGACAAAACAGCGGTCGCTTCCATACAAATCGCTCCTGCTCCTCGGACTGCGAGAGATCCGATATGAACGAGGTGCCAATCGGTGGCGTGACCGTTGTCAGAGGAGTATTGACACCTACAGCGAAAAATCGAAAAGTGAGCTCGAGGTTCCCTTCCTCCTCCTTTTCTCCTCCTTCCTCTCTCCGAGCGAGTGAAGGAAAGCTGCTCGACTTACATGGGTGAGACGAAGAGTCGATTCTTGAACTCAACACCTCGAATGGTGAGAGGGGAGAAGAGTTTCGTCTCTGGTCCACCAACGGCTCGAGTTCTGTCGACGAGTTCAGTTCCGACGGCGGGAGTGTTGAGAGGGATGAAGTCTGGATCAGAAGGAGGAGAGAGAATGAGGAATGTCAGCTTCGTACGAGGAAGGAGCAGATGAAATGAAGAAGAGCGAACAGGGAGCGTCAGGAACGGCAGGGCTGAGGATCTTGGTCCCAACGGTCGACGAGGCGGGAGAGGAGGAGATGGTTGGATCGATGGTCATCTTGAAGCAGCGGTCGAGTGAAGCTAGGATCTGTGGGTGGTTGAGAAGATGGTGGTTTGGATTGAGGGGGAGACGAAGAAGAGGGAAAGCTCAACCGAAACAGAAAGTCCGTTCCCATCCATCGCTGTCGCGCTCGAGCTGACGCGAGAAAGAGCGAAACCGACGGGTCCGAGGGGGTACCATCAGCTTTTGAAGTATTTTCTGAAGCTCCCGGAAGATCGGGAGCTGGAGTAATCGGAAAGAAAGAAGGAGCCGGTCAGCTGGGGCGAGGAAAAAAGCAGAGCTCGACGCGTCGAGTTTCGATCACGAAAACGCAACAACGCACCTTCTCCTCCGTTGGTGTTCAAAACAGTGAAGCCTTGGGGGAAAAAATTCTAACACTCGAGTCAGGCAAGGCACGGACGCGTCAGAGGCTCGACGGAACTCGAGACTCACTTTTTCGTCCTCCCTCTCTCCCTCTCTTCTCTCAATCCATCCCTCCTCTCACTCTCTTTCAACCCAAACCTCACTCAAAAGAAAGTACAAACATACCAATATATCTTCATCTACCGATAGACCAACTCCAGCACCCCTCCTTTCGCCCTCGCAAACTTCCTCATCGCCCTTTCCAACCCTCTCTCCCCTTCCCACCCAACCTGGAACCTCACACACAACGCGTCCGAGTTCGTCTCCCCATCGAGCATCTCGACCGTCAACGAAGGAGGGTACTCCTTGTCCCCCCATGAATACCGAGGCGGAGGAGGAGGGAGCTTCGAGGACTGTTTCTCTCGGTCGCCAGCGGAGCGAGAGGAGAGGTTGACGCCGATGGGTTTGGTAGAGGAGGTGGTGTTGGTGTTTTGGGAGAGGGTGGAGGTGAGAGGGAGGACGGTTGTCGGTTGTTGCTGGTTGGAGTTGTGTCGAGAGGGTGGTTGTTGGTGGCCTAGTCCGTGAACGGCGGTGGGGAGGTCGTTGAACGTTGTGCTGTTGAGGTTGGTGGAGTAGGGGTTGTTGAGGCTGCCGATGGGAGGGGAGCCTTGACTGGGGAAGGAGTAGGCCGATTGGGAAGTGTAGTGATGAGGATCGACGTGTTGATAGGCTGGGAAGCTCGTCGTCGAGCTGGCCGTCCGGATCGATCTGTTCGAGAAACCTGACTCTCCCGCGTCTCCTCCTTTTAGGGATCCTGCTCCTCCGTGACGAAGCTGTTCCTCCTCGAAGTCCAGCTGCTGCTGCTCCCACTCCTCCAGCTTCCTCCAGACTGGCCAGCGATGTACTCGACGAAGGAAGCCCTTGATGACTCCGAAGGAAACGAAACGACGAACGTCGATGCCGAGGGAGACAACGTCGTAGCGGCGCATCCATTCGGAGACGGTGAGGCCTGGACGGAGGTGGGTGTATAGGCGAAGAAGGGTTGGCCATGAGGGGTAGGGGAGACGAGCTGTGAAACCCCAGAGAAGAGGAGGGAGTGAGCTTGAGGAGACGAAGAGAGCGGAGGGAGAGAGCGGGAGGGGACGAACAGTCTCGCATCGAATAAGGAGCACACTCGTCCATGACGTGGGATGCTTCCGAGAGGTACTGAAGAGCGGGCATGACCGTGTACATGTTGGCGTATCTGAAAATGAGAAGGGAGAGAGACGCGTCAGGTCTCGAAAACTCGGAGGAAGAGACGAGACGAAGAGACGAACTGGAAAATGTCGAGCAGCATGGCTCCTGATAGAACGAAAGATGCGAGAACGGTCAGTTTATCTTCGAAGAGAACTGTGGGGAGGAAGAGAACGAACCTTGATAATATCTGCGAAGCGAAACAAGCCAAAGATCAGTCTCGAGCGTCGAGACGTCAGAGGGGAAAGAACGAAGACGACTCACAAGAGATGCTCGATGCAGATCCTGGTGAACGTACTCGTCGCATCGGCACACTCAGCAATCTTCTTGATGTGTCGAACTCCATCGATGTACTTGACAACCTGAGGAATTCCAACGAGCAAGAGGTCAGCTCTGTCGACGCGTCTCGACCCTCCTTCCGGCTTCGACCTCGATCTCACCTTATCCATCGTCAAATCCCAGTTCGGTTCCCTCATCTTGGCGAGATCAATCAAAGGCAGAGGGACATGCCAGTCTTCTACTTTTGGTGGGCTGAGAACGAAGGAAGAGGGAGAGAGTCAAGTCAGCTTTCGATTTCGTTTGGACGCGTCGAACGGGAGTTGGGTTGGGAAGGACTCACTTGGGCAGAAGAGGAAATATCTTGATCTCTATCGAGTTGGACTTGTCGATCGGTATACTCGTCTCGGCATAGGAGTTGAGATCTTCGAAGAGTTGCTCGAGGATCTGAGGGATCTTGTGGGACGATTCGGGGGAGGAGAGAAGACCTGATTCGGCCTGGGTTGGACGAGCGAAGATTCCAGCAGAACAGAGGATGGAAGGGGTCAGCCTTCCCTGCGTATCAAAACTCTGGCCTCCAGCGAGAACCGGTCGAAGAAAAGGAAGAGCAGACGCGTCGCAAAAAAAAATCAACTCACCTCACAAGCCCTCAAAACCCTCGCCACCTTCCTCACCACACTTTCAAACTCCCCTCCTTCATACTTCCACCTATCAAAAACCCAACACACGTTCCACCTGAACCTGTTCCTCGCATACTTGCCTTCGCCCATCATCACGACGGGGTAGGACTGAATCTTGTACGGACCCGAGGTGATGGTGACGAGTTGGTTGCAGAGAGGGTCCTGAGGAACGACGAAGTCCGAGATGGGAGCGAAGGAGAGGAGCGGTTGGAGGGAGGAGGATAGGAGCGAAGGGGTTGGTGGAAGAGAGGCAGAGGAGGAAGGCAGAGGGGAGGGGTGATGGGCGGAGAGGGAACGGACTCGGGATTGGGAACGAGAAGGTGGGAGGGAGTTGGGGAGGGGTGGAGAGTTGGTTGTGGTTGAGATGAGGTTGGCGGGGACTTGGTCTGGGGGTGAGAAGATGTTGACGAGGGAGGGGGGAAGAGAGGGAGAAGGAGGGAGGTGAGCTTCGACCTGTCCTTCCTTTATTCTCTTCCTTCACCTCCCGTTCCACCCACAAACGCCGTCGAAGTTCTGCACTCACGAGTAACCTTCGCTCCACCCGTCTGAGCTGGATCGAAAATAGCGAAGAAAATTCCTACGATTCTCGGAAGGAAGGAGCTGGCGAAAGCGAGGGAAGGAGAGGTCAGCTTGAGCTCAACCTTCTCCTTCCTCCCTTTCCCTCCCAAGCAGATCGGAGAAAGACAGTAGACTACTCACTCATCCTGATCAGCATCCATCTGAATATTCCCTACACCTAAATGCTCGTACGCTTCGTTCCGTAGTTCAACGAGGGTCGGAGGACGACGAGATCGAGGGCGAGAGGTTGAGGTCGAACGTCGTTCGTGTTCGGGTTCTTGGGGAGGAGAAGAGGAAGACGAAGAAGATACAGCTGGTCGAACAGGTTCTGAGCCGTGCTGTCGTGGGTGGCAGAGAGAGAGTGGGCGAAGAGCTGCTTCGAGAGAAAACATGGCCGAGGGAGAAGGGAGGGAGAGAGAGAGAGGGAGGTGAGGTGGTTCCAGTCAGCTTCTGGTTCCTCCTCGGCAGATCTTTTCAAGTGGACTCGCGTGATGTGCGAGGGGATCGATAAGAAGATGCACGAACCTCTTGGAGGTTGACTGATGACAAAAAGTCGGAGTTGGCGGTTCAGGAGAGAGAGGGAAGACAGGGAGGGAAGGAGTTGAGGAAGCTCAAGCTCGAAACCCAGGACGAGATTGCGACTCGACCGGCACGTTGCGCCTTTACGAGCTCTGAGCTTGCTGGAGGCTCTTTCTATAAGTCTTCTAGAGGCCTTCTCTGACTCTGACGGTTTGGCTTCAAGTCGCGGGGGTCGAAACAGAAGCGAAGCGAAAGGAAGGCGAGGAAGGGTTGAACGAAACAGGAGATCATCATCTTGGTTTCGCTCCTGTTCTCCCACGCCTCCTCTTCTTCGCGACGTGTAAAAAAACCTCGCAG
The DNA here is from genome assembly GCF_051309035.1 of Mrakia frigida. Classification (NCBI taxonomy): domain Eukaryota; kingdom Fungi; phylum Basidiomycota; class Tremellomycetes; order Cystofilobasidiales; family Mrakiaceae; genus Mrakia; species Mrakia frigida. The sequence goes on from NW_027481277.1 coordinate 843,460, forward strand.
GATGAAACTGAATCGAGAGGTTTTCGTATATCCGTTCAAACATCCCCTCGAAATCTAGGGCATCGAAGCGATGATGGCCTTCAACGCATCCTCCGACAGGATCTCGAAGCCTCCCTCCTTCGTCACCTGCAGATAACCAGAATTGTAGTAGTCAGCTTCGAGCGAGCGAAAGAAGTGGAAGAGAATCAGGAAAGGGGTCTGCACTAACCTGTGCCAGCTGAACGTTCTGCTCGTTCAGCTTCTCCTCCATGACCTGCTTCAGAATCTTGAGCGTCAAGAGCTGAGCTTCGACGATCGTCATCTCCTGTGAGAGCGAAGGCGGAAGAGCAAGAGAGTGGTCAGTTTGACGCTTGAGTGGCGAGAAGAGTGCGAAAGGATAGGACGAGAAAGTTGGGTGAATGGGAGGAAGAAGAGACGCGAGAGACGAACCTTGGTGTACTGATCCTGAAGCTCCGCCTGAGCAGCCTCTGATCCAGATCCGATAGCCTTAGCGTCGTGCTTCATGAAGGTTCCCGAGGGGTCGGTATGGAAGCTGGGGAGTGAGGGGAGATGGGGGGGACGGGCGTCAGCGAACGAAGGAGGTGGAGGGAGGAGATGGAAGGAAGGAGGGGAGGGAGGAGGGAAGGAAACGAACAGTTGAGGCCCTCGCTCGTCAACTCCAGCGATCAACAGCGCAACTCCGAATGGTCGACTCTGGAGAGGGTCAAGAAGAAGAGGAACGTCAGTCAACAAAGTCGAAGGACTCTCTCTCGAACGAGGAGGAGGGAAGGGAAAGAAGGAAGGGGAAAGCTCGAGCTCACCATCAAAGCCTCATCGTCCTCCACACTCTCTCCAAACCTCAACGCCAAATCACACACTGCCTGAGCGCAACTCTCCACTCCAACGGGTTCGTCGTACACGAACGAATGGTTCTGACTGGTGACCCTGGCGTGATCAATCATGGTTCGAGCGTCGGCGGTGAGTCCAGACATGGCGCATCCGATGTGAGAGTCGATCTCCATGATCTTTTCGATGGACGAGGATTCGAGGAGTTTGGAGGAGACTCGCTTCTCGACTCCGAGGACGACTCCGTGAGGAGTTCGGATACCGACGGTTGTGGATCCGAGCTGAAGGAGGGGGAGGGGAGGGAGGGAGGGAAGGGATGGAGAGCTCGTCAGCTGGGCCTATCGAATGGAAGCGAAGCGATGGGCTCTCATCTCTGAAGATCAGGGTTTGATAGACGAACCTTGATGGCCTCGATAGCGTACTCGACTAGATGTAAGAGGATGAAGAGGCAAAGGTCAGTGAAGGGCTCGAGAGTCGAAGGGAGGAGAACATCTCTCGAGGTCGAGCTGGAAGGAGGAGAGGCCACGCACCTTGGAAGAGACGTCCTGAGCGAGCGAGGAGATATGTCAAGAGAACGAGATCAGTATCAGTGGGCTACTGTGAATGCTCTCTTGCGATGTAGATCGAAGACTGACCTTCTGGCGAGAAGGTGTTGACTCCTCGATCTGAAAGGAAGGAAGGAGAGATGAGACGAAGGTGAGCTTTCGTCTTCTCTTGCTCCCTTCCGAACCAAGCAAGCGAGACCAACCGTATTCTGAACGTGTGGCGAACATGGAGAAGAAGTGGGAAGAGTGGAAGGGGAAGGGAGAAAAGTGGCTTGGGAGAGATTGATGGTGTTGGGGGGTGAGCTCGAAGAAGGCCGACTCGAGAGCTTCCACGTTTAAAAGTCAAGGAAAGGATTGTAAGGAGAAGGTCGAAATTCATTACAAAGTTGAGAGTGGACAAAACGACGTGATGATCCGAGGCAGCGACATGGGTATAGAACCAAACTTAGGGGTACCAAAAGTCTCAATTATAGATGAATTTTCGCGGTCGAGGGAGAGGGAAAGGAAGGGCAAAGAGACTCGTCGCGACGCGTCTTTCTGGAGGCCGATGTAGGTCCTCTCTGCGACGAAGACGCATCAGCTGACTTGTCAAATGTTTCAGGGGCTCGTATCTAGTTATCCGGAGAGGTTAGCGATCGTTTTAGCAAGAGAAAGGGGGCCATAGAGGACGTGAGAGCGAAAGACACGACGCCCTTGTTCGACTGTTTCCGGTTTTGTGATGATCTTCTCGACTTCTAGAAGCTCCCTAGTCTAGTTGTTTTGAGACAAATACACTACTCTGAGTATTCTCTGCCTTCCCTTGCGGCCTGCGAGGACACTGGGGCTCAGAGAGTCAAGGAAGAGGAGGGGAGGTCGAACAGAACAACCCCGCTCCGTTTTCCGACTCGACCGACGCGTCTCAAAATCTTCGGAACTTGACGGATCTCACGAATCAACTCCAGCGACGTTGTTCTTGATCCACAAGATAGCTCTACATTTCTCGCGTCGCCCTAGCCATGGGGGATCGGCTTCGAGGATGGAGGTGAGACAAAGGGAAACAGCGGGGAGACCAAAAACGCGCCGCCCTTTGTCTTCTTCTTCTGTACTTTCCTCGTCCGTTACTTGGTCAAACGCGTCGCTTGAGGGGACGAGGGATATCGCAAAGAGGTCAGCTACACGCTCGTGGTCTCGAAATGACCAGGAGAGGCGTGTGGGCGGCGGTAAGAGTCGAAACACGACGCGTCCCCCCCCCCCGCCGACCAAAAACTCTCGTTCGTTTTCACAAAAGATGAACATCTGTAAGCAGCTGGAGCTGCGCGGCGCAGCAAAAGCTGAATACAGGATTCGAACCTGTGCCCTCAAAGAGGATGTGATAGTTTTTGGGAACGCTCGAGAGACAGAGTAGAAGGCTCTGTAACCTGAGCGACCTGTGGTTCTAATCAAACACCGTAGACCACTTGGTTAATTCAGCTGGATGACAGAGGTTCACCGGTACCTGTATAGATTGGCTGCTGAGAAAAAGCGAGCGGTTTTGAAAGCATAGTTGAGCTCGAGGGGGGAAGGAAGAAATAGCGCGTCGCGGTGGTTGTGCTGGTCTTTTGCTGAGACTGAGCTCTGCCTCGTTGGGCTTATTCGGAAGTACGCTCACTCCCTGCTCTTCAGTTTGAGGGTCTTCCATCAGGAGGAGATCAAAAATAAATCGACGACGCTCCTTTCCTTCCAACGCGTTTTGCTTCTGCTGCAGTTCGAGACGCTTTCCTGCTCCAAGAAGGCACCTTCCGACAGCTTCTGAACGCACTGCATGCTTTAGAATCCAACCTGGGTATGCGGAGGAAAGTGAGCTGCTTGGGAGGTGCTCAGGGCTCGTTTTTTAAAGAAGAAGGGAAGACGCGTCGCAGTTGTTCGGGAACTTCATGTTGTATCGTTCTTGCTTTTCAGGTTCGCTGAAAATGTAGTGAAAGAACTCTTTCTGCCCTCGTTTTGAACGTCTCGATATCTGAACGGAGCGAGGAAGAAGTGGGTGGACGATGAGTCTCTTTCCTCTTCTTGCACTTCTCCCACGGGCTGACTTCTCAGCTGTACCTCTCAAGCTCTCTTTGTTCAGATACAGAGTGTATCAAGAAGTTGAGTTGTGCAGGAATCAATGTGAAGCCGGTCTTCGGCTCAAGAAAGAGCGAGACGAGCATCATCGTGAACCCGCGTCGACGTCGCTTTCGATCGCCCTCGTCCCTTCAACTACCTTTTCTTACACCCAATCTGGAGGGCACGCACTGCTGCAGAAGCTCAAAAGGTTCTCCAAGCCAGATGTCTCCTAGGGACCTGCAAAGTGGAAGCTGAGCAAACAGAAAGACTCGTCATCTTGCTACTCACCGTCGTCCGAGAGAAGTTTCTGCAAGGGATAAACTTCTTGCAGGGGCTGATCTAAGCTAACGAAAGCGTACTTTCGGTTTCATCTGGGCTCTGCAAAGACCACGAGAGATGAGACGCGGCTTGAGCTTCGACGGACTCTCCTTGTTTTGTTGACGCGTTTTCCACCCAGCAACCCTCGTTGTCGGTTCCAGGAATCGCTTTTATACGAAGTCGCAACCTAACTCTAAGAACACTACAGCTCATCAGCTCGAGGCAATACATTTTACTGAGGCATCTCGAGGAAGAGGGCTGAAGACCAGCCGTCGTCAAGGAGCTGCTCTGCTTCTGTCAGAGACTCGCCATCGATTTCACTTCGAAACGACCTAAAACTAGAGCTCGTTCACACCAAACCCGCCACAGTGGAGAAATGTTGGTCGTGAGACGGCGAGGAAGCTGAACGAGCACCAAACGAAACGGCAGAGGACTCGCTCGATTCGAGCTCACCTCCAACTCCCTCCTTCCTTCCCACCAGCCCATCCCTCCAAGCAGCAAACCAACTCCTCTTCCTCCCTCCCTCATCTCGGAACCACCATGGCCATCCAATACATGCTCCTGATCTCCAGGCAAGGTTAGTATCTGTGCTCTTTCACTTGCTCGCTGGTCGCCGGGCCTCGTCCCTCCTTCAGCCCTCTTCCTTCATCTCTTGCCCACCTTCTATAAGCTCAGAAGCTGACCTCTACCCTTCACCATTTAATCCGAAACGTATTCCTCATATCTTCCCCAGGCAAAGTCCGTCTCGCCAAGTGGTATCAAACGCTTTCGAGCAAGGCCAAAGGCAAGATTGTGAAGGAGGTCACTCAGCTTGTGTTGGCTCGACGAACGAGGATGTCGAACTTTCTGGAGTACAAGGGTGAGTCAAGAGCTCTCGCGTTTTGTACACGAGGCTGTGGGAGGTGGAGGGACGGGCTGGAGCGACGGGAGATGGGAGGGAGGGAGAGAAGGAAGGAGGTCGAGCTCACCAAGCTCGTCCTTCTTCTTCCCTTTCCAAACTCTTCCACTCTTCGCTTATGGTAGAACTTCTTCTCGTAGGATGACGATACACATACTAACTATGTATCCGTTGGCTTTCTAGGCGACAAGGTGGCCTACAGGCGCTACGCTTCGCTGTTCTTCGTCGCGGGGATCTCAAACAGCGACAACGAGCTCATCACCCTGGAGATCATCCATCGATACGTCGAGGTTCTGGATAGATATTTTGGAAACGTGAGTTTTTGGCCATCTATCTACTCGTTGGTTATCGTTTAGTAGCCGACAAAGTGGCGAAGGAAGCTCGAATCACTCGGGCGACCTCCGTTTTCGTCGCTCTCACCTTCTTTCGCTGATCCCCGACCCTCTGGCTCCCTCTTTGCTTTCTATATACTCTCCTAGGTCTGTGAGCTCGACCTCGTGTTTAATTTCGCGAAAGTGAGTCGTCTACAGCCCTAGGAACATCTTGGAGGGGTTGAAGGGGTCGGGGAGGAGGAGGAGAAGTCTGAGTGGCGACGCGGTGTTCCGCGCTCTTCTCTCCCATGTCTTACGCCTCTCTTCTTTAATTTCCTCACCTGTAGGCCTACTCCATCCTCGATGAGCTTATCATCGCTGGAGAAATGCAGGAGAGCTCGAAGAAGAGTGTGCTGAGAGTTGTGAGTCTCCTTGTTCCCTCTCATGACTCCTTTCTCTTTAGATTCTCGCATTAGAGGCCCTTTACGCTGACATATCTGCTCGTCGATATTCACATGCTGTTTAACTAGGTCGCTCAATCGGACGCCCTGGAAGAGGCCGAGAACTCGTCAGTCCTCGTTCGCTGTCACGTCGCGACGCTGGGCTGAACGCTCACGCTGACTCCTCCTCCTCCGCCCTCGTTTATCCACCTCTCACAGGGAAGATACTCTTGCTCGATTAGGATCTCTGAACCCTCGAGGCTGAACACCACCAATATCTCGCTCTCCTCGCCTCACCCATGGTCCGTCGCCTGGATCGCTCGTTCGGACGTCTCACCTAGCTTTGCTTTCTCCTCCCTCGCGCCCGTCTTTATTTTTTCTCGCTATCTACACGACCCCTATACGAACAGCTTAGCTTCATCTACTCTCCCGATTCTTCATCTCCATCACTTTATACGAGCTCGGGCCCAGTCAACCTGCCTTCAGCCTCCGCTCTCTGAACTCTCGAACTCGCCGAGTCCTTCGTTCTTTCTCTCCTCGACTCTCACCTTCCCCTCCCCTCCCCCCCCTTTCCCTTTCCCCCCCCACCTACCCTAAAAAGCTATCATGGCTCCCCCACCCTCTAAGAAGGCTGCTGCTCCCGCCGACAAGGCTGAGAAGCCTGTGCCCGGATCCAAGAAGGAAAAGAAGGAGGGACACGAGGAGATGGTTGGACGACCTGACCAGGCCGTCTACAACAAGGAGCAGGACGCTATTCGAGCTGAGATTGAGGTTCTTCAGGGAAAGCTCGTGAGTAGAGTCCCTTTTGAACTTGAATTGGCAGCAGGGTCGAAAGAAGGAAGGAGTTGAAGGCGACGAGAGAAGGAGGAGGAAGGAAAGGGAAGCTCGCTGGCCTTTGCTGGCAGGAAGGAAGCAGTCGACCGAGCTCGTTCCTCGTCGACTTGGAAGACTTTGAGCTCTTGGAAGCCTCTTCGCAACCATCGGGCATGCTGGGAAGAACGCTCTATCGGTTTCCAGCTCATGGAGACGTCGTTATCTCGCCAGACCAATCGTCGTCCCATCCCTCCCTCGCCGTCCGAGCTCAAACTGACTTCCTTCCCTCGCTCTTGTTTCTGTTTCTTCAGAACGAAATCAAGAACAAGATCGCCCTTGCTACCAACTCTCCTACCTCCGGATCAGGTTCTCCTGACGCTACTCGACGAAGCCAGCTCAAGGCTGAGCTCGATGGACTTCGAGGACAGCAGGCTGAGACGAAGGGAAAGAGGGGAAAGATCTTGGACGAGCTCAAGAAGGTCAGGGAGGACGTAGGAAAGAAGGTACGTCTGATTCCAAGCTCTGAGAGCGTTGCTGGGTCTGTGTGAGCTGTTGAGCGAAGGTCGACATCAAACGGACGAGCTCTGGAAGGGAGAGGACTGCGAGAGCTGACCTTTCTGTCCTTCTCTTCGCCTGCTCTTCTGGCTGCTGCATCGAACAGATCAAGGATCTTCAGGCTTCCAAGTCCAAGATGAACTTCAAGACTGTCGATGAGGTTGATGATCAGATCAAGTTCGTGCCCCTTTCGTCTCATCCAAAGCTCTCATCCTCGCTGCTCCTCGACTCTCTGGTCCTTTCCTTCCCTCCGACTTCCTTCATCCCCCCAGAGCTGACCTTCGCCCTCCCCCACGTCGCCTCTTTTACCCTCCAGGAACCTCGAGAAGCAGGTCGAGTCCGGATCCCTCACCATCGCCGCTGAGAAGCGAGCTCTCAACGAGATCACCACCCTCAAGCGATCGCGGAAGAACGTCGAGGCCTTCGGAGACATCCAGGAGTCCATCGACGCCGACAAGGCTCGTTGTGATGCCCTCTCGGCTCAGCTGGACGACCCTGCTTCCAAGGCTGTTGGAGATCGGTTCGATGCCATCAAGGCTGAGCTCGGAGAGCTGCAGAAGGAGGGAGATATCCTTTACGAGGTGAGCTTTCGCTTCCCTTCTCGTCGTCGTCGTCGTCGTTGTTTCCCTGGAACAGAACTGTACCTTCATCCTACGAGGGAACTGGGCTGATACTTTCTTTTATCTTCTACTTCTTCGTCTCCTTTTCAGTCCCGGAACAAGCTTTTCGAGGAGCGACGAGAGATCATGGCTGCCCTCGACGAGGTTCACGGACGGCGTAAGGAGGCTTCCTCCAAGTACAAGGAGGCTCAGGACGTCTACTGGAACAAGGTTACCGAGTGAGTCGTCTTGCCTCTCGCTTCTGATAGCTTTCGGAGTCTTGAAGCTCGTCGAAACTGACCCGTTTCTTCGTCGCGTCTTTCAGGGAACGAGCTCGAAAGGCTGAGAAGTTCAAGGCCGACCGAAAAGCCTCGGACGACGCCAAGCGTCTCGAGACTGCTACCCGACTTCGAGAGGAGGCTAGGATCCCTGCCTACGGATCCCAGATCGAGGATTGCCAGACCATCATCGATTTCCTGTGAGTTTCGCTTCCCTCGCTCCGTTTCACTCATCCCTCAAACCAGCTCCGTTGACTGACTCCCGCTCTCTCCTCTTACAGTACCGGAAAGTCGTCCGTCACCCCTGGATCAGCAGCTCCCCTTCAGGAGAAGAAGGTCATCGAGGGAGTTCAGAAGCTCGAGGGAAGGAAGGTCGAGGTCGACGAGACCCTCATCGTTCGAAAGAAGAAGGGAGACGACGACGAGGCCTACTTCGGAGGAGGAGGAAAGAAGAACAAGTCTGGAGGATCCAAGAAGTCGACTCCCGCTCCTGCCGCCTTTGGATCCAAGGTCACCGCTCCTCCACCCGACAAGGAGAAGATTGTTGACGGAAAGCTCAACCTGCCATTCTCCGTCCTTTCCGCCATCCTCGCCCTCTCCATCCCTCCCCCTACCTCCTCGGCCGACGTTCCCAGGACTGTCGAGGATCTGAAGACCAAGAAGTCGTGGTTCGAGGCTAACAACGACAAGGTTACTCGTGAGAGAGAGTGAGTTCTCTTCGTTCACGCGTTCTCTTCCCGTCTTCATTCCTGCTCGTCTTTTCCCCTCAGAAACAATGACGCTGATTCCCCCTCTCTCTCCGTCTTGTTGTTTTTGTCTGCAGGGAGAAGGCTGAGAAGGAAATCCGACGGCTGGAAGCCAAGACCTCCGCTGGAGAGGACGACTCGACCGCCGACGCTGAGGAGAAGGCTGAGACTGCTGGAGCTAAGGAGCCTCAGCACACTCCTGCTGTTGGATCGAACGGAGCCGTCAAGGGTGCGTTCATGTTTCTCAACTTGACCACATCCTCACGGCGTCGACGCGTCTTCAGATCCCGAATCGCTGACCTCTCCTCCTTCCCGGTCCTTTCTCGTGTTCTCCCCACAGTCGAAGGAGCCGTTCTCCCTACCGAGCCCTCGATCGCCGAGGGAGAGGAGGAGGAGAAGGTCGCTGCTCTCGACGAGGAGTTGAAGGAGGTTGTCGAGGAGGAGAAGAAGGTCGAGGAGGACGCTTAATCGTTGGTTCTCCGTTGTAGCTCTCTCCCCTCTTTTGCTTTTCGTCTCTCTTTTTTTTTTTTTTTGGTTGCTCTCAGCTTCGTTTTACCCTCTTTGCTTCATCCCGTTACTGCTCGCTACACTCCCACTTGGGAGATCGGGTCTACTTTCACTCTCGCATCTCTTCATCACATCTAACTCTTCGCCCTTCTTTCGTTCCTTTTTTATTTTGCTTGGGGGACTTTCGAGGGAGGGGATATTGGAGGAATCACAAAGTACTTTATGTATCTCGATAAGTCAAGAAAAAGGATCATAGATCTCTCGACGACTCGTTCAAAGAAAGAAAACGGACAAAACGACGACGCGCCGACCGATAAGGAGAGTAGTGCGAGAGCGTAGGAGGAGCTTGAGGGTGTGCACGAGGAGAGGGTGTTGAAGTAGTAGGGTAGATGATGGAGTAAGGAATGCTGGTTGTTGGAGAGGGGGAGGAGAGGAGAGGAGAGTTCGGCGCGTCGATCTGGCAAAACGAAGAGAGGAGAGAAAACGTCAGTCGCGAGGTCTACTCGGTGTAAAGACTTGGTGCTGGACTTACCAAGTTGACTGCTTGACCTGAACCTCCAGCTGAGCAAGTGCTCGTTTCCTATCCGTCCACTGTCCCGAATCTAGGTCCCTCCTCTCCTCGGCGACCTGCTCTAAAACCTTCTTCTTCCCCTCCTCAGACCCAACGAGGACTAGCGCCCTCGCCTCTCTGGGCAGAGGCAAGTCCTGGGCCAAAGCCTCTACATGATTGTACAGGGCCATCACGTCCAGTTTCGAAAAGTCATACGTGACTTGACGAAAGTTCGACGACGACGCGACCGTTCTCCTCAGATCAGGTACTTCCAGCTCGGACCCAACCGAGACGAGCGTCAGGGTTTCCAAGCGATCCCATTCGAACGATCCCAAGTTGAATTCGGTGCCGAAGCATGATCCGCGAAGACGAAGGTGAAGGGGATCGACGAGTCCGCAAAGAGATTCGGCGAGGAGGTCGAGAGCCGTCGACGGGTCGAAGTTGTGGTTGAAGGCGAACTCGAAGGAACAGGTCCGAAGGAGGAGGGAGGTGTTTGACGGTATCCTGTCGAGAGGAAAGTGATCCTCGAAGGAAGTGGCGAGAGAGAGATCCTTTGGTAGAGTGTAGACGGAGAGGTCTCGGATTTGGGAGAGGGAGAGGAAGGGATCGATCTGGAGCGGCGGAGGGTCGCTCTACATATCCGACGACAAAGGAGGAGGGAAGAGTCAGAAAGGGCAAGTTTTCAAGAAAGAGAAGGAATACGAGCTCACCCTTGAGCAGAAGAGAAGCTTGAGATGCTCGAATCCGTGGATGTGGACGTCCTCGTACAGGATCGGGGAGGAGAGCTCGAGGAAGGCGAGCGAGACTCGAGCCGTCTTTGCGAGCGTGGAGGGATCGCAGAAGCGAAGGATGTGATTCTTGATTTCAAGAGGAAGGAGCGGGAGGGGAGAAGAAGAGGATGGCATCCTGAAGAAGGTTTTGAAGATTGGAAGGGAGGGAGGGATGCTGGTCGTTAAGGAGGAAGAAAGGAAAGAAGGTCGAGCTCACTTTCGAGCTCGACCTCGTCCTCCCTCCTCTCTCCCACCTTCCTCCAGAACGACCATTAAGATCCACGACTCTCGAACCCTATTAGGTCACTTCTATGACTGCTCTTTTATCCCCTCTCCATCCTCGTACCCACATCGACTCTCCTTATGCTTCAAAAGTCGTCGAAACGGACCCTCTTCCTCCAACCTCCTCCTCCTCCTCCCTCCTCCCTCGTCCCGACTCCCCATCTTTCCCCAGCTCCTCCACCCATTCCCCCCTCAGATCCTCCAACAAACGGCCTCAACCTCGATGAATCCTTCCCATGGAGCTTCACCACCATATCCTCCGATCCTTGTTCTCCGCTCCAAACGAAGCCAAAAGGAAAACGACGCGTCGAGCGAGTCGCCGAAGAGATGGCTGGTCCTGAGACTGAGCCCTTCAAAAAAGCTAACACGTCCAGGGAGAACCACATAAACTACTCAACGCAGGAATCGAACCAAAGTCGTATCTACTTTTCTTTTGTTTTTTTTGGGGGGGAAGGAGGAAGTCGGAAAACGGGAAAGGGACGAGGTTCGTCGCAACGAACTGAATGGGCCAACCAAGTCCCTGTTTATAATCTCTCTTCCTAGTTGTTATACCCTGATGAGTCAACTTCTGGCCACCGAAACCCTGCGCCAAAGGGAGGAAGGAGAGAAACGTCTCGGGCGTGAGGATTAACGATCGCGACGACGCGCGTTGACTCTCTCTCGCCATCCATCTCCTTTCGCTCGCTCTCTCTTTTGAGCTCCTAGAACGAGAGATCTGTAGAGTTCAAGTTCACATGTACGAGGAGCATTTTTTAAAAAAAATCTGCCTAATGCGCACCCTCTCCGAGCTGGGATCGTTATTAGATTGCTTTCTCGAGCAAGGGTCGCGTCTTTGTTTTCCCGGCTGCTGAACAGAACACTCAAAAAAACAAACCGATTATCTATAGCTGCTAGACTTTCCGTTACCCCTTCTCTCGTCGATGGCTCGTCAAAAGAGGAACGAGAAAGAGATCGGATAGACTATCGGGCGCGTAATGAAACCTACCTATGTACCTGGCCTCTTTCAATCGCCACCTTCACCTTCCCCCCCCCCCCCCCCCCCCCCCCCCTGTCTTCTTCTTTTCGCCACCACCATCCCCATCCCCAGCTCCCATCCTCAATCATAGCATCCTCTCATCATGGCCACGTACCGCTGCCAGTGCGGTAACATCAAGCTACGGAAGGAACCAGCTCCGTCGTCGGGCAAAGAAGAAGAAGAAGGAGGAGGAGGAGGAAGCGAGGACGAGAGCGGCGGAAGGAACCCTGTAGCTGTTGAAGTGGTGAGTCTTCTTCTTCTTCTTCTTCAGGATCTTGTAGAGAGGAGACGCTGCTTTTCTATAGAGTGAAGGAGAAGGGACAAGGAGGGAGGGAAGGAAGGGGCTGGCTGTCGTGGGAGTAGCGAGCTCTGCTGAAAGCTGACCTCGTTCCCTTCCCCCTTCGTTCTCCTTTCAGCTCTTTCCTTCGTTGTCCAAGACCTACTCGAACGGTACGACTCGTTGTCTCGTCTGCAACGTCAACGTCTACAAGACTCTTGATGGCGACAAGTCGGTTCAGGTGCTCGTCTCAGCAGAAGGAGAGGGAGAGTGCGATCATGAGGTCAGTTTCCCATCCCTTCCCTCGCCACCACTCAACAACAACAACACATGCTGACATGTTGACTCGCTCTTGTGTCTCCTTTCACTTGTTTCGATTCGATTCTTTGCAGTCTCCTGCCTTCTCTCCTTCGCTCGGTCTGCTGCTCGTCCCGTCGACTTCGTCCACCTTCTCCTCCCCTTCCCGCCCTCGTCGGTTCCCTGCCCCTCCAGCTGTCCCCTCCTCCTACGCTCAGCCCACCACTCTCCTCCAAACCGCGCCGGAACCTTTCTTCCTCCCTCCGCCCTTCAGTCCTTCCCACCCAGCGTTCCACTCGCTCACGCTCAAAGTCGACGACCATCTCCGACTCGAACGTCAACACCTCGTCGACGAGATCGCCTCCTTCCTCGACGCGAAGAGGCAACAGTTCCAAGATCTCCAGGACAAGACGAGACAGGACGTAGAGCAGGTTTGGAAGCTCTACGAGGACGGACAGAGCGAGCGAGAGGAGGAGGAGCAGGCTCAGGCTCGGACGGGAGGGGAAGGGATCGGAGGAGATGGAGGAGAGAAGGTCGTTGAAGGAGTAGCGACTCCGATCAAGACGACCGAGAGGTTCCCGAAGGAACTCGAGATGAACTCTTCCACGCTCCCTCGACCTGTCTCCAGCACCTCCGTAGGAAGCTACAAAGCAGGATTCGTTCTTCCTCCGCTCTCCTCCACCACCTCCAACTCGAGCTCAACCCTCATCCCTCGGCAAGTCACCTCCCCTTCCTCCATCCTCTCCCCAACCTCCTCCACCAACCTCCCAGCATCCACTTCCCTTCTCCCATCATCAGCATCAGCATCAGCAACCGCAGCCGCAACCGGAACCGGACCTCCCTCCCTCCTCTCCGCCTCCCTCTCCCGAGGTTCCTACCTCCTCAGCCGTCCTCCAGCCTACTACGACGACCGTCCTCCTCACCTCCCTCCCATCCTCCCTTCCCCACCCAACAGCGGCTTCACTACTACTCGTCGTCCTTCCCCACCCAGAATCGAAACCGACCTCGATCTCGCGTCGTCCATGATCGCTTCCACCTGGCAGGAACCCGCCAACCTCATCTTCCGCTCGTCGTCGTCGATCAACAACAACAAACAACATCATCCTTCGAAACCTCCTCCTCCGAAGCGGAAAGGATCGCAGTCGCAGTCGCAGTCGCATCAGCCTGAGACGGTGAGGGAGGAGAGGATGGGACAGCAGCCGGTGGCGAAGACGCCGCCTCAGGAGGGAACAGGGAACGGTGGGGGTGGTGGTGGTGGGGGGGAGCAGGAGGTTGGGTTCATTGAGGAGGAAGGGAGGAGGAGAAGGGGAGATAGTTTGAACGATGGCGGGAAGGGGAAGGGGAAGAAGAAGGGAACGACGACGCTGAAGAGTCCAAAGAGGAAGGTTACGTTTCTGGAGCCAGCGACGGCTGCTGAGGAGGAGGAGGAGGAGGAAGTGGAGTACGGGGAGGGAGACGAGGTGGTGATTCTGGATGGGAATCACGAAGAAGGTGAGTGTGTTTTAGTAGTTTTCCTTTTTCGTTTCGACGTCGGAATCGAGAGGTCGCGTTCTGTTTCTCGTTTTCTCGAAAGAGCTGACTTCCCTCCCTCTTCTTCCCCACCCAGTCTTCGACTTTGAAGAACCCGAACTCCCCTCCTCCTCCCCCTCCCCTTCCCCTCTCCCCATCGACGAATCCTCCTCGACACCTCTCCCACCCTTCACCCTCCTCCGATCAACCTCGTCCTCCTCCTCCTCCACCACGACCAACCACGCCAACCTCCTCACCGCCGGTTCAGCTCCTTCCTCCTCCACCTCCACCTCCCTCCTCCCCCCCGAGTCCGAAGCCGACGGCCGACCCTCTCGATCGGTGGCGGTCGAGAAGGAGGAACCGATGTACACCCTCGACGGACGATCCGCTCTTCGACCTGTTCCGACGGCAAAGTCGCAGCACAACAGCAGGAGTCCGAGCGTCGACAGGAGAACCGAGGCGGAGAAGGAGCTCCAAGGGGAGAACAACAGGGTTTTGGTGTCGATGAAGAAGCTGTGAGTTGGTTTGAGGAGAGAGAGAGAGAGAGAGAGAGAGGGACTGACGCGTTTGATTGGGTTCGTTTCTTTCGCCCTTCAAGGACCGCCGCCGACCTCCCTTCTCACCGAGCAGCCTGGAAGGACAAACCTCGAGAGTGGCAGATCTTTGGACGGTTGGGGGGTGGGAAACGTGGGGGTCGGTCGTCTTCGTCGGAGGAGGGAGGAGCGGAAGAGGGTCAGTCGAGTCGAGTCGAGTTCTCGGGTTTCTCTCTCTCTTCCTCTCCGCCCTCGTTCTCGTTCTCGCCCACTGACCCTTCACCACCGCTTTCCTTTTCTTCCTTTCAGAAGCTCCCGAAGTCCACTACGGACAATCCCTCCCCGTCAACATTGTCCCTCCCCCCGGATCCATAGCAGCCGCTCGAGAACCGCTCGAACTGAAAACGTCCCTCTCCGACCGCCACGGCGTCCTCGTCCCTCCTCTCAAACCCGCCGTTCGAACCACCACCACCACCACCACCACCAACCGCTCCTTCGCTTCGTCGTCCAACGTAGGAGACGGGGTGAGGAGGACGTCGTCGTCGTCGGGGACCAAGAGGAGGGCGGCGTCGAGTTTGGCGGTCGTCGTCCCGCCGTCGATGATGGATCCGGGACCTGGGCTGGTGGAGGAGGAGGAGGGGGAAGAGGAGGAGGAGGAGAGTGGGAGGGCCGGGGAGAGTGGGTTTGTTCCACCGCATTTGAGAGGAGCGAGGGAGGAAGGCGAGGTGCTCGGGTGGGCGAGCTCGGTGGTGGGTTGAACGTCGACGTCTCCTCTTTTCCCTTTTTGGTTTGTTTTCTTTTTTGCTTTTGCGTCTCCTCGTTTTGTAATGCTTTCAGTTCTTGATTTAAAAAAAGCTCGGTTTTTTCTTGATTTTGTATGGTGCTCTTTTTTTGGGGCTTCCTTGACCGAGGGAAAAGAAAGGGAAAGGGACTACGCGACGAAGAAAAACCAGAGAAACGAGAGACCTTTTCTTGGAGTCGGTCGGAGGTCCTTTCCTTGCAGTAGCATCAGCTCTCTAGCACATTTCTCTCTCGAGGGAGGGTAAGAACGACTAACGAGGAGAGAGAGAGGTTTGTCCAGAAAAAACAGGGGAACCTTTGGTTTGGCCCGATTCAGTTCGTTTGCGACGTCGGACCCTCGTCTCGTCCCCTTTTTAAAATTTCCGAAGGCCGAGTTCGACGCGTCTCGAGCCGGAAGATGGGGGGAGGATTGGGGTGTTATGCCGATATGAGCGTGAATCGAACGCTCGGGGGGGAAAATCGCCCCAACACGACGTTCTACTGTACTGCTCGCCAGAAATCGAAGGAGAGAGCGGAAAACATCAGCTCGTCGTCTAGAGCGGGTTTGGTCTTGACCCTGACGTCCCCCATCCTTTCCCACCATCACCGAGAAGCACAGACGCCTTCCACCGAAGAGACGAGAGAGGAATTGTCGATCAGCTCCGTAGTCTAAGGAGCTTGAACTCGAGCTTCCCAAAAGACCAGAATCGTGGCTCGACGCGTCGACCGTTTCCGTCTCGCTTCCTCCTAACACACAGAGCGCAGAAAACAAGATCCAGATCACACGAACTAACGAAAAAAAAACCCCGAAGTCAAACCTACTCCTCCTGTCCCTCCATAGCAGCCATCGCCTCCTCCTGGGCCTCCAACGCCTTCTCCGCCTCCTCGATCAAAATCTCCTCCTCCCTCCTCTCCACCCTCGCCCGCCTCTCCCTCCTCTCCTCATCCAACTCCGCGTACCTCATCTGCAGATCCCTCTCCCTTCCTTCCAACCTGCTCACCTCCTTCTCCAACCCTTCCACCCTCTTGGGCAGCGTCGCTCGTTCGTTCTCCCACAACCTCGTGAAACTCTCCAGCTCCCGCTCGACCTTCTGAAGCTCTTTGTAGCCCTCGGTAATCCTCGTCGAAACCTTGGAAGCAACCATCTGGTACCCTCCGAGTTTCTTGTTGAGCTTCTGCTCGGTCTTGGCTGCTTTGGAAGCCTCCTCGGACATGAGTTGACGGTCGCCGTCGAGGAGGGCGGCGTAGCCTGAGATTCGATCCGAGGGCGAGAGGGAGTCGGTTTCGAGCCAGGTGGAGGTGGATCCGGAGAAGGAGAGGGTTTGGCGATGAGCGGCCCAGGAAACCTCGTCGAGGGGAGCGATGGGGGAGGAGAAGGAAGGGTTGGCCTCGCCGACGAAGGCGACGATCCCACGTTTGACTTGGAGTTCGTTGGCTCCTGGGAATCCGAGGGCCGTAGCAAGTTCCGAGTGGACGAGGGATCGAGCAGTAGCGAGGGATTCGTCGTCTGGCATGTCGTAGTTGGATCTCGATCCTCCTGCTTTGGACGTTCCAGGGAGAGGGTGGGCGATGGAATCGTGTTCGACGAGTTGAGCGAATTCGACGTCGACGAGCTTTTGAGCGAGGTCGAGGTCCGAGTCTCCCGTCGAGGTGGAAGCGAGGGAGAGTTCGTAGAGGAGTCGGTGAAGGTCGACGTTGAGAGGTCGAGGAAGTCCCTTCTGAACGGCCATACTCCTCCTGGCGAGAGCCTTGACGATCTCCTCCTCCTTGACCTTCTGCTCCCTCGCATCCCTCTCGGCCGCGTCCTCCTCACTCTCCTCGACGACCTCCTCCTCCTCGGGCTCGTCCTCGGGAACCATGATCTCGAAGTCGTTCTGCGCCGAAGGAAGTCGAGCGAATCCATCTCGAAGGGCGTTCTTTGCTCGTCGACGCGCCTGAGCGGGAGTGTCTCCCATGGGGGTCATGGATCCGTCGGGGTTGATGCTGAGCGAGTCTCGCATGGGAGTTCGAAGAGGAGTGGCTCCCATCGATCCAGCGTCCGACCGAGGGGTGGCTCCGAACTCGACTCCGTTGGTTCCTCGGAAGGGAGTGGCGAGGGGGTTGGGAGTGGCCGAGACGTGGTGTCGAGGGGTGGCTCCTTCGAATCCAGTTCCTCCTGCGACCTCGTGGAGGGGAGTGTTCTCGTCTCCGAGGAGGGGAGTCTGGGTGTGGATCATGTTTCGGAGGTTTCGAGCTTCGGCCATGACGTTGTCGGCTGAGAAAAGAAGGCACGACGGAAAGGGAAGGAGAGAGAAAGGTCAGCCCTCGTCTCTCACGTCGAGGGCACCAGAGCCGAGGAAAGAGCAGAACGAACCTTGAGGAGCAGTCCTAGGCGTCCTAGCCATCTTCGCCTTCCCCAGACTCTCGTAATCTCCCAACAACCTCCCACTCGCCTCGTCCCCATCCTCCGTATCGACCAGCTCCCTCGACCTCTCCCCAGCCTGCCCGATCTTGACGATCTCCTCCAACTCGGCCTCCCCGACCTGAGCTCCAGGGAGCACCAACCTCCTCCTCGTTCCAATCTGCTCGGCCTCCTTGAGCTTCTTGATCTGAGCGTCTCGAGCGGCGATGAACTGAGAGTTTCCGGGTCCGTCCTGCTTGGGCTTCTTCTTCTTCTCGGCTCCCTCGTCGTCCTCATCTGGAGCTTTACGCTTTCCGGCGGCTTCGATCTTGGCGAGAGACTGTCCGACGGGAGCGTGGTGGATTCGGTTCTTCTCGTCCGAGGTGTCGTAGAATCCAGGAGCGGGCTGCTTGTTGAAGGGGATGTCGGCGTTGTACTGAAGAAGGGAAGGAAGGAAGGAGTCGAGGTCAGCTTGGTCTCGAAGCTCGAACTTGTATCGTTTTGAGACTCACGTCCATTCCGTTCTTCTTATTCTTGGGCTTCGACTTCGACCTGATCCATTATCGAGCAAGCAGCAGTCAGCTAGACGTTCTTCGACTCAAGAGACGGAAGGAAGGAAGGGAGGGAAGGACGAACATGATTCCAGCGGCCTTCAACTCCCTCTTCTTCTGCAAGACGGCCAACCTCCTAGCCTCCTCGAGTTGACGCTCACGAGCCTTCCTCTTGGCCTTCTTTCCCTGGGTGTTGGCGAGACGAGCTCGAGCCTCCGAGAGCATCTCCTTCTCTGTAAGTCGAAACGAAAGCAAAAGGTCAGCTCGTTCGCTCTCTCCTTCCTTCCCTCCCAGCTCCTCCCCTCCCTCCTTCCCCCGCTCCCCACCAACCACTCCAGCACTTCCCTCCGGCCCTCAAGACAAGCCCAAAATCGACTCACCATCCTCATCCATATCAATCGGATCCGGCCTAGCAGGCTTCGTCTCAGGATCCGGATCGACCTCTCCAGGCCTCAACCTCCTCACATCGTCCGCACTAGGTCCAGCCTCAGGTCCTCCAGGTCCAGCCAAACCGAGTTCGTCGTTCTCCTGAGCTTCAGCTTCGTCGAGGAGTTTTTGATATCGTTCGAGGCACTGGGTGGCTGTTCGACCGACGATTGGAGCGATGGTTCGCCATTGGGTCGGCATGAGTTTGGCGAGGTGGAGGAGCTTCTCGTCTTCCGTCTGGAGGAGGGTAAAGAAGCAAGGGAGAGCATGAGTGTGAGCTCAAAGAGGGAGGGAAAGGTAGAGGTGGATGGAGAGGGAGAGACGCACCTTTGACCACTCGACCTTCTTGATGGAGGGATCGAGCCATTCGTACCATCTAAAACACCAACAGAACCTAGTCAACACTCTACTCTTCGCATCTACAAAGACCATCAAGAGTCTACTTACCGAGCTTTGCACTGTTTGGGAGTCTTCCTAACGAGGAGAGACGAGATTCGAGCCCATTGCTGAGAAGGAGAGAAGGGAGGAAGGAGAAGGGGGTCAGCTCTCTCTTCTCTTCGAGCTCTACAAAACGGACGAAGAAGGTATGAACTCACGTTCTTTCCGTACTTGGAGATGGCGGCTTTCAGGATCTCATCTTCCGTGTTCCTCCTGAGAATGACGAGACAAAGCAGCGAAGGCAAGACGGGGGGAGGTGGTGGAAGGAAGGGAGGTCAGCCATCGTCCAATTCAGCTCCTCGGGAAGCCTCCAAACCAGAAACAGAGAGGAAGCCGACTTACCAGATACTGAGCGAAACGAGGACATCCAAAACGGGGTGAAGAAAAGGTCAGCGAAACGAGGGATGGACGGAAGGAGGAGAAGATGCTCACCCTCCCTTGATGATGATTCTCTGTGAAAACGAGAGTCAAAACAGGGTCAGTTCCTTCGCTTCGACTCTCCAGAAAGGACTCGGTGTGACTCACGACCATCGAGAGCGAAGATTTGACCGAGAAAGGAAAGGGAGGGGAAGGGAGAGAGGGGTGGGGGAGAGAAGGAGAAGGGAGAGCTCGGGCGACGAGGCGAGTCTCCTTTCGAATTCAGACTCCGCTCGTTTCCTTTTGCGGTCAGGAAGTTTCTCTTGCAACTTTCGGACTTCCGAAGTGGGAAAAAGTTCAAGCCAAGATGCGTATTCAGATCAAAAGTAGACTAGAAAACAAGCGTCGTTCGTGGGGTACGTAGAAAAAGCGAGAGCGAGCAGAGAGAGAGATGCGAGATGGGGAGGTCGAGAAGGGTCGTAAAAATCGTTTAGAGGACTCGATCGTCTGCGAAGAGTAGAAGGGGAGGGATACGGTCAGTACAATGAGACTTCGGGCGGAGTCAAACGGACGAAAAGAACGCACTGGAGGTAACGGGAGCAGGGTAGTGAGCCGAGGCAGAGTTGGGCGAGAAAGCGCTGGAGTCCCTCTTGACCTGCTTTCCTCGAGCGAGAAGAGGTCGGAGAACGTTGTCGTAGAGCTGAGCGGCTCCTCGGGTTCCAGGGAGTTGGAGGTCTGGGGGAGAAGAAGAGGAAGGGGGAGTCAGCGACGCGTCTCCGAAGTCGAGATTGTTTTGAAGGGTGTACTCACAGACGATGAGGACAGTCTTCAAGACGAACCACCAAGGGATAAACTTCTGGATGGCTTTTCCAAAGATGGACTCGATGAGGGTGAAGGAAGAGAAGGAGATCCAGTCTGAAGAAAGAAGAAGCGCGTCAGATCCAGCTCGAACTTGAGGGGGTTGACTTCGAGGGAAAAAACGTACAGGTGAGCCACTGCTTGTCGTCGGTGGTTCCCGAAGACTCGAGAGCCTGGATGGAGAAGTAAGCGGGGAGAGCGTAACCCTAGAGAAGACCGAACGAAAGCAGAGAAGTCAAGTCAGCTTTCGTCTCTTCAAGCGGGAGGGCAGAAAGCGAGAGAGTACGAACCAAAACGTTGGTTACGGCCGGAGCCATTCCGAAGGCGTTGAAGAAGATGGTAACGAAGAGAGTGGCGACGAGTCCGAGGAAGGTGTAGGCCTGAAGGGAGAGTGAGGAGGAAGGTCAACTCGAGCTCGAAGATGGGGCTCTGAAGCGAACGAACCTTGGGAACGTGAGTCTTAGCCTCGAAGTCTCGAGCGAACTGATGCTTTCCGAGCTCCTGAAGATGAGGAACAACAGGGAAGAAAAGTCAGCGAAGAGAAAGAAGGAAGAGGAGGAAGAAAGGGGCGACGCACCTTGTCGAGCGCGGACACCTGTCCCTTCACCGAATCGGTAGCTCCCTGAACGACAGGGTGGTTGAGAACCTGCTGAGCAACTCCCTGAGCCTGAACCTTAGCGGTCGAAGCAGCGTTGGCAGCCTGGACCTTAGCGTTCTGAGCGGCGTTGGAAGCCTTCTGGGAAGCGGTAGGGTTGACGCCGGAGGAAGAGGAGGGAGCGGTGGCGGAGGTAGATCCAGTAGATCCAGCGGTAGGGTAGACGACGTCAGGAGAGTTGGTAGCGGCTCCAGTAGAGTCGTAGACGGGCTGAGGGTAGGTTCCTTGAGCGTTATCCATCTGAGATGGGCAAGGGAAGGGAGGGAAAGATGGAGGGGAGGAGAGGTTTGGTGAGCTTCGATGCTTCTTTCGTTCAAACCCTCGACCGAGCGAACGGTTGAAGAAAAGCGATAGGACTCACTTTGAGTTGGTGAAGAGGTGTTAAGAGTGTGAAGGAAAGGTTTGTTGGTTCTTGTAGAAGGTGAGGGTTAGGGAGAAGGAAGGAAAGAAGAGGAGGGGTCGCCTTTTGGAGGGAGCTCTTCCCCTGACGTTTCTCTCGCCGTCATGACCTTCGCTGGGGCTCGTTCCGTTTTTTTTTCACCCTTTGAGAAGAGGGATCATGAACAGACACCCTTGGGGGCGGAAAGTGGGTCAAGCAGACGGGGCAAAAACGCAGGGGGAGAGAGAGAGAAAGGAAAGGAGGAGGATGACGTTCGTCGCGAGCAGTCGAGCGTCTCGCTCTGATGTAGACTCTGGAGGAGATGTCAGCGAATGAGGCTTGCTAAAGGCTGATGAAGGCTGTTATGTCGCCTCGAAAAAGTGGGGTGAAAGGAACACACTCCTGCTCGAAGGGACTCTCAGCGGCGGACGCGTCGCGTTTCATGTTCGTGGTCGCTCATTTCCTCCGTTCTTGATGCCTCTCCTCGCATCTCGATAAGCAGAACTCAACAGTGCGGTCTATCTTGACGATGCGCATTCCATAGAGCCAAAGAAAGGCCCTCCCAAGCTCTCATCCCCTTCTTCCCTCTCCTCTCCCCTCTCCCTTCCGTCGTTCAGCCGCCGACGACGAAACAAGACGACTACTCGACTGACGCTCCTGGATAGAATCTCACTTGATGCGTAGAAGCTCCTGCTTCCATCGTGTGCGTCGAGGATATAGGACGCGTCTTCCCGCGACGTTCGAGTCTCGTCCTCCCGACGAGTCTTCAACCATTTCCCTGCCCACCTAGCCTCTCTTCAACACTCCCTCCCCAACCGCTGCAGCATCCTTCACGGCTACTCGTCGTCCGAAGCGTTCCTGTACGCTGTGCGAGAGTCCCTCGGTCCATTCGTTCAAGGAGGGTGGGAGAGGAGGGGAGGAGATCGTCGAAGGAGAGGTTGGAGAGGCGAGGGAGACAGGGAGGGCTCCAAGACCAGAGGATGTTGATGCTGAGAGAAGGGAGGTGAGATGAGTGAGAAGGGATTGGTAGGCTTCTGTGGACGTGAAGAAGAAAGGGAGAGGAGAAGGAGGGAGGAGGAGATTGTGAGCTCGAGCTCAACTCTTCGATCAAGGAACCGAAGTAGAGGGAAGGAAAATCGCAGGCCGACTTACCAGCTTTGGAGGCAGTTGTAACACCTGTTGTTGCTGATGGGTTGAGGGAAGAATCACTGAGGGTGAGAGAACAGAGAGGAGGGAAGAAGGGAGGTCAGCTCGAGCTTAAAGGCGAAAGGACAACGAGAAGGAGAGACGTAGACCTACACGCCGTCGAAGTACTGATCAGCAAGAGCCTCCAGTCGGTTTAGGTGCTCGTTCATAAAAAGATCGAGCTGTCTGAAGGAAGATTCGAAGTCAGCTTAAGGTTGTAGGAGGACGCAGAAAGCGGGGAGGAAGGAAACGAACCGAGCGACCTCGAGCGGAGGAGAGAGAACGGAAGCTGCACTGGCGCTAGGAGGGGCATGTTGAACGGACGACGGTGCTGGAGATCCTCCGTAAGATGGTTGGTAGTGAGGACGAGAGGACATAATCGAGAACGAGCAGAAAGGGGAGAGGAGGAGGCTCGTCGAAGTTGGGAGGGAGGAAGGATGAAAGATGAGCTTCGTCTCTTCCCCCTTCACCGTTCCTTTTTGGGCGGCCTCAAAAGGTTCTCAGAGAACTTTTGTCAAGATTATATTTCCTGGGACAGAGGATACGGATCTGAAAGGGCGAAATGCTCAAGACTCGTCTCTGAAAAAAGTCTTCTCGGACCCATCAGCCCTCTTCGACGAGGCGACCTCGACGAGCTCGCCTCCACCTCTCCTCTCCTCTCCTCCCAACTCCATCAGTCGATCCTTCCTTCCCTTTCCCTTCCTTGGCTCCCATGTCCGCTTCTACGACCCACAGTGTTCACTTGGCTTCCAAAGTGAGTACTCCAGCAGTTTGTTTCTCTGGGGCTCTAGCGCTTCTCAAGCTGACTCGAGCTCACCTCTTCCGACTCCCTTCCCTCCCTTCAGCCTCCTCCTCTCCTTCGAGTCAGTTCGCCTTTCCAGCTTATCTCAGTACACCCTTAGCTGAACTTTGGTTGTCCTCTTCAGACTCCTACGGAAATCATCCTGCAAATCTTCCAATCGTCGAGGCCGAGTGACCAGATCAGCTTATCCTCGACCTGTTCCCTCCTTCGAGAGGTGAGCGCTCCAGCCTTCTCCTCCTCGCTTTCTCCTTCTGACCAGCGATGCATTTCTGCTTTCAGATTGGAGTCTCAGAGATCTTTCGTCACCTCTACCTCGGAACCAGGAAGGACCGCACCTTCGACAGCTTTCGTGCTCTCGCCTCCTCTCCTCTTCGCGTCCACGTCAGGTTCGTCGACCACGCTCACTCCCTTCTTCTTCCTTGGTCTTTTGAACTGACTGAACTTGGTTTGAATATACTAAAACATATCCTCTTGACAGATCCCTCGGGTCTTACGTCTACGATGGGCCCCAAGAACCTCTCGACCTGTGGATTGTGGATCTCGCTCTCGACTCCTTTCCCAACCTCTCCGCCCTTCAATGCGACGTTACGGTCGAGTCGTTCCTCCGAATCTATCACACCTCTCGCATCGAGTTTATCTTCTTGGATTACTTGGAGTGCATGGCCTTCATCAAAGTCTGGCGAGAGACGAACGAGTCTCACGGACTTCTTCCTCGCCGCGAGGTCCCACTCTCCTTGGGTTCTCGTTTCAGTCCAACTTCCTTCCACCTTGAAACCTCGAACCAAGGCTCTTCCAACTGGGACGTTTTGGGCCACGTGTCGGAGGACGCCATCAAGCTCGACTGGTTCCTCTCCTCGATCCTCGCCAGCAACCTCGTCTTCCCTCACCTTCAAATCAGCGGGAACGCGTCGGCTCCCATCCCTTCCTCGTCCTTCCTCTGCACCACCAAACTTCCTTCCCTTCGGGCCTTCACTCTCAGGGGGATCGGCGAGCCTTCCGCGGAGTTCCTCAAGTCAGCGGGAGCAGTCGCCTGCGTTCAATCTCCCTCCTCCCTCTTCTCCATCCGTCTCCTCCAGCCTCACGACCTCGCGTCTTCCCTCGGAATCCTCGGAGGCATTTCGCCGTTCGGACAACTGGAAGGTGTTGAGGGCTGGGGAGATCTCGGTCGGGGAACGTTCTCGGTCGAATTCGATGCAAGGAATTGGACCGTTTCTTCGTTGGACTTGTCGTCGAGTCGAAGGAACTCTACCTCTCTCCTGCCTTCGTTGGGCTCAGCTCTTCGCAACCTTTCCTCCTTGACGTTGTCGAGCCCTGAGGATAACTTATCTTGGCCGAAGGACTGGGTGAGTTTGTTGTTTTTCCGTTCCTCCGCCTTGCGACTTCCTCGACGACGCGTCTGACTTTGTTTCTTCTTTCCCTCCAGAACTCCGTCGTCGAATCCTTCAAATCCTTCCCTTCCCTCACCTCTCTCAGACTTTACGGCTCCCTCACTCCCTACTCCACCGACGACAACGCTATCGCGTGTTGCGACGAGAGCTTCGACTCCCTCGCCGACT
Organism: Mrakia frigida; assembly: GCF_051309035.1. Taxonomy (NCBI): domain Eukaryota; kingdom Fungi; phylum Basidiomycota; class Tremellomycetes; order Cystofilobasidiales; family Mrakiaceae; genus Mrakia; species Mrakia frigida. The sequence goes on from NW_027481277.1 coordinate 867,956, forward strand.
CTCATCCGATCCTTCATCGTCAATCGATTCTCGTAGGAGGATACTGGAACGCTTGGAAACGCTTCGGCCTCCTCCTCAACCTCTTTCGACTTCGTCGACTGGGTCCATCGCTACCGGAAGGATGCACCGTTTTTCGGGCAGGGAGATTGGGATTATGGTCTGGGAAGGTTGTAGTGGTGGAGGGCGTTGGAGGGAGGACGATCAAAGGGGTGGTCGGAGAGCTTGATCGTGACCTCGACGAAGGAACGGACGACACTTGGCGTGCACAGGTGGATACAGAGGAGGGATGTGGAGATGGGTGGCGAGAAGGGTGGGGTGGTGAACTGGTTCCATGGACGTGCTTTGCTTGCGGTGAAGAGGAGGAGGAGGAGATGAATCTGTTGGAGTCGGCGACGGAGTGCGGAAAGGAGGAGTTCGAGAAAGCTCTGAACGGGGAGTGGAAGACGACTTGGACTGAGTGAGTACTCTCTCACCTATCTCTTTGAGCTTCTCGCTAACTTTCTAATCTGTTCTCCCTCAGATCCGACGTCAAGCTCGAATACGAACTCGCTCAACGATCCCTCGACGCGTCGAACTCGACGTCCGCCTGGTGAGCCTCTCCCAGCTTCTTCGATGGTTCTTCTCCCCTCCTGTACAACCCTGATACTTATTTCTATCCTTTCCCTCTTTTACAGATCTTACCTCGACGTCTCTCTCGCTCACATCGTTCGTTCGACGCCTCGTCTCGTCCCGTCTTCCACCTTCGTGTTTCTTCTCCCGCTGACTTTCGTTCTCGCCCTTCTTTGCTTCCCTCTCTCACAGGAGCTGGAATCGAACTAGCTTGGAATCAGGACGGATGAAGAGGAGCTGGAAGCTGGAAGGAACGACCTACTAGGCATCTTGATGAAACTTGGGCAACAAAATTCCGAAACGACGCGTCCCTGACGAAAGATGCTTCCCTCTGTTCTTCTCTTCGATCTCGTTCCTCCGTCCTTCCTGTTGCCTTTCGAAGAGATCGGCCAAAGTCCCGACTTCAAAGCTTCAGCGACGAGCCAAAGCAAACCCGTAAAGCGACAACGGAAAGAACGCGTCTTCTCCCTCTCCTCCTCCATTCTCCTCTCGATCTCTCCTCAAACGAGCTCCACAAAGTGAACGAACCCAAAAGACGAGAATATGTATCATACGTAACTAAAAAATCAACTCGATCTCGTCCCTACCCTCGCTCCCTCTCCCTCTCAATCCCTCCCCAAATCGAACCCCAACCCCGCTCCCTTCTTGTTCAAACTCCCGTACTCGTAGCTCCTCCCTTTCTCGAACGGTCTCGGCGGTGGGAAATCCCTCGACGTAGGGAACGTCAGATGACCTTGCTGAGCTGGTGGCGAGGGCGCTCTCGCTGGCGCGGGCGCGGGAGCTTGACGTTGAGGAGCGGGAGCCTGACGGGAAGGAGGAGGAGCGATGGCAGGAGCCAAAGCGACGGGGTTGTAGTTTGTGTTTCCGTTGGTAGCTGCTAGGGGAGAAGGAGCTGAGAGCGGAGGAGCTGGTGGTGGGGCGAGAGAGGAGCGGGAGGGAGTTCGCTGTGAAGGGAGGGAAGGGAGGGAAGGGAGGAGGGGGACGCTTTAGCGAAAGGAGAGAAGGACAAAGGGACGGAGAGGAGAGAGCGGGAGCTAACGTTGTGACCTGAAGCAGCAGGGGAAGGACCAGGAGGAGGAGGAGGAGCTCCTTGAGGCTGAGAAGGAGGTGCTCGAGGTGGTGGCTACGCAAAAATACGAAATGAACGAAAAGTCAGCAACCCGTTTCGACTTCTCGTCTTCGGTCGTCGTCGAACTCAAACTCACCATCGATCTCCCAGGACTCGAATCCGCCGAAGCCGATCCAGGTCTACCCGAAGGTAGCGGGGGAGGAGTAGAAGATCCAGCGTTGGACGATCCTCGATGTCTTCCTCCAGGAAGAGGAGGAGGAGCTCCTAGGTTCGACTGAGGAGGAGGTGAAGGAGGTTGAGCGGACTGAGGTCTCGCTGGAGGAGGAGGAGGAGCCATGGAGGATCTTGAAGCTGGTGCAGGAGGTGCTGAGCCTCGGTTGTTGCTGGATGAGGTGGGTGAAGGTCGAGAAGGGAGCGAAGGAGCTGGTGGAGGTGGGACTGGGAAGGAAAGGAAGACGCGTCGAGGACGAGAGGTCAGCGATTAGTCGACCCAAAAAATAAAGCTGGCGACTCACCTGCACGAGAGGCACCAACGAGAGAGCTAGCTCGGTCTCTGGGAGGCATAGGAGGAGCCGACAGGCGGGATTGTTGGCTTTCGTCGCTTGGGGTTCTCGAGGGAAGGGTTGGAGGGAGAGATCGACCTGGGAGACTGGGAGCCGTAGGTCGAGTAGGGAGAATGGGAGGAGGACTGAAAGGATGTCGAAGAGAAGAGAGTCAGCTTGAGCTGAAGGAGGGAGCTTGACGTAATGAAGCTCACGGAGGTCGACTGCGAAAGGAAGAGAAAGGAAGGGAAAGTGTCAGCTTCGAATCCGACGCGTCGTTCGTCCGTTGCGAACTCGAGACTCACGGAACGCTTCGACCAGGAGGTGGTGGTGGAGGTGCACTGTTTCGAATCCAGAAAGTAAAGTCAGCTAAGTTTCTCAAGCTCGAAGATCGCTCGAAGAAGCTCACGGAGGTCTGCGAAAAGGAAAACGAAACCAAAGTGAAAGTCAGCTCTCCCGCTCCTTCGTTCTCGCCTCTATCTCTTCAGAAGGTGATATCGAACTCACGCAGAAGGTCTTCCAGGCGGCGGCGGAGGAGCTCTCGAGTTCTGCGACTGGGGAAGCGGAGGAGGTCTCGCCGGAGGAGGAGCAGCTCTCGAAGGAGGAGCCGCTGAGGGAGGAGGAGGAGGAGCCGAGGAGGGCGCTGGTTTCCCGAGAACGAAACGAAACCCAGTCAGCAATCAGCTCTTTCTCATCCTCTCTATCTTCATCTCCTCGTCCCTCTACAGCTCCTCGAAAAGATGCAAGACTCACCACCAGTCTTCTTCAACGTCGGCATCCCTCCCGCAAACAGACCTCCCAAGTTCGGAGTCGCAGCAGCACCTCCCACTCCTCCTCCATTCCCACCAGCTTCGTTCCCTCCTCCTCCTCCTGCGCTGCTCTTCTTCAACGTAGGCATCCCACCAGCGAACAACCCACCCAGGTTCGGCGGCCCTCCTCCTCCTGCTCCTCCTCCACCACTCTGCCTTTCACTCTCCCCACCACCCCCAGAGCTCTTCAACTTCGGCACTCCTCCAGCAAACAGTCCACCCAAGTTGGGTCGCACGACGGGGCCGTCCGTCGCTGACGATGAGCTCGCTTCTCTTCCCTCGTTGGTCGAAGAAGGCTTGAGCTTCGGTACTCCACCAGCGAACAGACCTCCCAAGTTCGGCCTACTCTCTCCTCCGGGTGCTGACGAGGGAGGAGCTGGTGGAGCTGAAGGAGGAGGCCTCGGAGGAGGAGGAGCTGGAGCTCGAGAGGGAGGTGCTGGAGGAGGAGGCGGAGGAGGAGGTGCACCTCGAGAAGGAGGTGGAGGAGCTCGTGAAGGCGGAACGGAGGGTGCTGACGAGTGGCTGTTGTTGTTGTTGGTCGAAGGCGAGTTGGAAGAGGACTTGAGTTTCGGAACTCCTCCAGCAAACAGGCCTCCGAGGTTGGGACGCTCTGGAGGTGAATCGTCGTTCGAGCTGGCGTTGTTTCCTCCTCCTCCTCCTCCGGACGACTTGAGTTTTGGAACTCCACCAGCGAAGAGACCTCCTAGATTTGGACGACCTTCGGGTGGAGGTGCTGAGGAGGAGGAAGAGGGAGGAGCTGAGGAAGGAGCTGGTGGAGGAGGAGCTCTCGAAGGAGGAGGAGGAGCTCTGGAGGGAGGAGCGGAAGGTGGGAGACGAGGTGGTGGAGGGGCTGAACGAGCTGGTGCTGACGAGGACGGAGCTGTACGAGTAAATTAGAGAGCAGGAGAGAGCGAGAGAGAGAGGTCAGCTCGACACGAAACGAAGGAAGAAGAGAGATGAAAGGGAGCGATCGTCCAACCCAACGCACCATCTCCTCCTCCTCCTGAGCTCTTCAACTTTGGCATCCCTCCAGCAAACAATCCACCCAGATTCGGTTTCCTAACAGGTTCATCCTCGTCACTCCCACCTCCACCACCTCCTCCTCCTCCTCCAGTAGTTTTCTTCAGCGTCGGTACTCCTCCAGCAAAGAGGCCTCCCAGATTAGGTCTCCTCATCTCTTCCTCCTCTCCTCCTCCTCGTGTAGGAACCGGCGGCGGAGCAGGTGCAGCACCTCTTCCAGGCGGTGGTGGTGGTGGAGGAGCCGGCGCAGACCTCCCAGGAGGAGGAGGAGCTCTCGATGGAGGGGGTGGAGCTGAGCGAGAAGGAGGAGCAGACGAGGAGGAGGAAGGAGAGTCGTCGAGCACTCGTCCTGCTACGGCTGGAGTGGACGCGTCTTTGGTAGGTGTACCCTTTTTGAGACGGGCGCCGGCTTGGATGTCCGCTAGAAAGGCCATGGAATGAGAAGGGGATGAAGGTTTTGGGGTGGATGGGGGTTGGGAGGAGAAGAGAGAGAGGTTCGAGCGGTGCTGCTGGCTGGCGGAGGGCGAAGCGAGACGACGAGGCTGCCGTCTTCTTTTGCCTCGGTAGTTTTTTGTTGTTGTTTTCGTGAGGGGAGAAGGATGGGATAGGATTAAAGCTTGCGTTTCATAGTGGTAGTAGTGAAAATCTAAGAGCGGAAGTCGAGAAGGGAACCGACAAAAAAACAACGCGTCGTCTTCTTCATCGAATCGAAACATCCTTTACTTCACTTCAAGTACTGCTTCAGCTTCTGAAGTCGAGCCCCAGCGGCCTTGAGAGTTTCGGGGTCCTTGCACTGCAGAACAAGACGCAGTGGAGGAAGGGATCAGCTTTCGATACGAAGGGAAAAGAGAAATCGAGACGCCAACTCACGAAAGCGAATCTCGCAAAGTTTTCTCCAATGTGCACATGATCCTTGGAGTAGAATTCACTTGGAGGGATAGCGACGACTCCGACTTCTTGGGCGATGAACCAGCAGACCCTGAGTGAACGAAGCGGTTGAAAGACGGTTCAGCGAGAGAGAGAGAAGAGAAAGGGAAGGGGAGCGGGAGACAGGACTGACCTGAAATCCCTTCCTCTTCCATCGAGAATGGCAGGGAAGTCGTAGTTCTCGGGCAGGACGATCCTCGAGATGTCGACGAGGAGGAAGTAGGATCCGTCGGGGATGGTGTACGAGAGTTCGAGGTTGTCGAAGACCCTGAGGTCGGAAACGAAGGAGCAGGAGAGTCAGAATTCGAGGTCTGCTTGGTCCTTTCAGAGAGGCGAACGAAAACTCACTCCATGAGAACGTCACGTCGCTCGGCGTACTCCTTTCTCTGCGTCTGGAAGAAGTTCTTGGAGTCGGCGAGCTCGAGTCCTACGGCGGCGGCTTCCTCTGTTCACGTTCGAATGAAGAGGAAAGGGTGAGCTCGAGCTAGGCGGAGAGGAGAAAGGCAAAAGAGAACGAACGAAGAGGTCCGTTGACACAGAAGATGATTCGAGTGGAGGCCATGAGAGCGGTTTGGATGAGCTGAGGAGGAGCGATGAGCCATCCTGCGAAAAATGAAGAAGGAAAACGAACGCGTCGAGAGTTGGGTCAGATTTCCTGACTCGAGCTCGAGTTTCAGTCGCAGTCTTGAGCATGGGACAAGTAGACTCACCGATTCGCCAACCAGTAGCAGCGAAAGACTCTGCAGGAAGAAAAAAGGTGAGGAGAACGGACGGTCAGTTCAGGCTCGAGACGAAGGAAGGAAGCGAAGACGCGTCGAAGTCGAAGGAGTCAAGACGAGGGAGAGCAGGCCACTCACTTCCAGCCGATCCAACAGTGATCGTCCTCTCCCACATGCCGGGAAGAGTGGCGATCCTGATGTGCTCGTGTCCGTCGTAGGTGAGGCAGTCGTACTGAAATATGAAGGACGCGTCGGAGATCGATCAGTTTCGAGGCTTCACTCGATTTCAGAACGTCTCCGAGGACTGTCCGAGGCGCAGCTGGTTTGATCTACTCACAACCTCATCCGAAAGAACCAGCAGGTTGTTGTCGATGGCGACCTTAGCGAACTGCTCGAGCTCCGATCGATTGAACATCTTTCCGACGGGATTGTGAGGGGTGTTGAGGATAATGACCTTGGTCTTGGGGGTGATGGCAGCTCTTTAGACGTGAAATCAGGGAAGATCGAGGGATGAGACAAGGAAGGGAGGGGAATAGGTTGGGAGGGAGACGCGTCGAAGGACGGACGATCAGTTCTCTCCACTCTCCACTTGAGATCGGTCGAGTTGACATGACTCAATCTTCAGTAGACATGCAAACTCACCTCAGCTCATCGAAATCAACCCTCCAATCCTTTCCTGTAGGCTTCGCTCCCGTCTGTCCGGCGGGAGGAGGATGGAGAGGGACGTAAACGGGGACACCGCCGTTGAAGATGATAGATGCGGTGTATTGATCGAAGAAGGGCTCGATGCAGATGACCTCGTCGCCTGGGTTTAGGTAAGCCAGCAAAGCGGCATACATCCCTGAGACAAGCAAACCGATCAAGAGGTCAGACGCGACCGAGGGGAGGAAGTAAGGAACTCGAGCTGACCTTCGTTGGCGCCAGCAGTAACGAGAATCTCAGTCTCAGGATCGAGTCCCTTCTGTCCGAGGTGAGTGAACTCCTTGGAGTAGTGAGAGGCGATGGCGTTTCTCAGACGAGGTCGTCCTCGAGCGGGACTGGGGAGGGAGGAAGAGTGAAGATGAGCTTCGTCGCTTCTTCAGAAGAGCACGAAGATCGGGGCGACAACTCACGAGTAGTGGTTGGCCATGACGTTGTTGGAGATAGCATCGTTGGCAGCCTCGAGGATGAAATCTGGAGGAGCCCAGGACATGAACTGATGCAGGAAGAGGGACGAGAGAGGTCAGCTTCGACTCCCGACTCCCTACCTTCGACAACCGTCCATTCGTTCACCAGCTCCCCGACAGTGCTTTGCATTGCTCGTAAACAGTAGTAGACCTTGACTCACACCTCTGCAAGTCGAACGAACCCAGGAATAACATCGCAAATCGAGTCAGCTTGTTGATTTGGCGTCGCAGGAAGCAGGACAACTGTTCGAGCGCTCCTCCTTCTCGATCGGCCGACCCGGAGTAGCTTCAAAAATGCAAGGAGAGGCAGGAACTCACTGTCCGAGGTTGATAGAGTCCTTGGGCATGTTGGTAGGGTTGAAGATGGACCTGCATAAGCGAAGAAGGAAGCAGCGGAGGGGTCGAGTCAGACAGCTGAGGGCTGAGGAGGAGGGCAAGGAAAGGGTCCGGAGCGGAGGATCTCCCGCTCTTTCTTTGAGGCGATAAGAGTGAAAAGTTGATGAGACTTGCCACACGTCCAATCTCTCAGCTCCAGCTTGACGGAGGGAGTCTGATTTGACTAGGGAGGCCATGGCTCGGTGTTGGTGAGCTTGAAAGAAGGAGGGGGAAGTGGAGGAGAGGGAGCGAGCTGGGGTCCGGTTTGAGAAGCTGCTGAAGGAGAAGTTTCCTGTTGCTGAGGTTGATCTGTTGAAGAAGGGAAAGAGTCGAAGGGCTGGTCTCATACACTGAAGAGGAAAAATTCGAGAAGGTGATGGTTGGGATCTCAACTGGTGAAACGAAAAAAGGAGGGGGAAGCAGGGCGAATCCAACTCGCCTCTGTCGTGCTCGTCGGTTCGTCGGCCTTCTCCAAATCCTTTCCTGCTAACCATCAACATCGGGTTTCATTCTTAAACATGCTCCCCTTCCAAACTCTTGTCCTACGACGCTACTTCGAGGCTACAGGATGGGAGGAAGATGCTCTATACTCTGCTCTCACTGCGTCCTCCTCCCGTGAGCTTTCCCTTCCTTCCTTCCCCTTCCCTTGCTGAAACTCTCGAGCTCATCCCTTTGTCGCCATCGCTTCCTTTCGAAATATCAGGCATACTTGATTTCTCCGTCCCTACCTCTCTCCATCTAGCCTTCAGCAAAACTCCTACGCCAGGCTTTCACAACAGCTTTGAAACGACGGTGCTCAGGGAGATGAACGGATCCCTCGGTTATTTTGCGAGCTCAAGAGATCTCGACATAGGGAGCTCGGAAAAGAGTGCTTTCAGGGATGTCGTAGATGGATTCAGGGTCCATGATATGCCAAGAACCCCAGAGCCAGGGGAGGACGAGATCTGGCAGGGAGGCGAGAGAGTTGACACAAAAGGTGAGCTCGAGCTTTCCTTCCTTCCCTCCCTCCTCTCCTTTCCTGGCTGGTTCTTGAGCTTGATGAGCTTGTTCTCCTCGGTTCCTCGTTCGAAGCACTCTCTTACACTGTCTTGATGCGTTTCTGCAGATTTCTTGATGTACGGCCGCTGCCATCTCCCCTCACGAAGAGTCGATGGTCTCTTCCTCCGCCGACACTCCCCGACCCTCGTTCGTTCTTCTTCCTTCCTCTCTCCCTCCCTCCTCGCGACGGTCCCTGTGTTTTGTATTTGGCCTTGGCCTCTACAGCCCTCTGTCTAATAGTTCCCCTGACTCTCATCTTTTTCACGCCCTGTGTCTCCCTCAGCAATCCATCCTAGCCTTCGTCCACGTCCCTCCTCAGCCCATCACCCCTCCCTCGACCTCTCCATCATCGTCCCACAAGCCTTCCTCCTCCTCTTCTCAGTCACCATCTAACAACAACAATCAAGCTCTGTCCTCCTCACCTCACTTCAAAGGAAACGCTCTCCTCTCCCTCCAGCACTCCGTCGGACGCTACTCGACCGAAACCTCGTTCTCCTTCTCGGACGGGTTGCTAGGAGTGAGAGGGCTGTACAACTTTGCTCCTAGCTCGAGTACCAGTTCGAGTGCTCTTGCGAGTGGTCTGGGTTTAGGAGCTGCGGAGGAGATGCTGGGGGCAGGCTCGAGGAAGGCTGGACGCGTCGACGAGGAGGAGTCGCTGCTTCCTGGAGTGAGAGGTAGACTGTCGATGGGAGGAGAGATCTATCTATCTGGGAAAGAGAAGAGTGCCGGAAGTGAGTTCGATCGTCCACTTTCCTCAATCACCTCGCTTCCTGCTTGCGCAACCTTTTCTTCGCGGCTCCCATCGCCAATCGTCGACGCGTCTCGCCTCGTCTCGTCTGGTTGTCTCCTCTCTGGCTGACATGTTTCCCCTTTCGTCTCTTTTCCACGCACACAGTGTCCATAGCAGCTCGATTCTGCACCCTCCCAGATCAAATCCCTCCGCCTTTCCCGTCGTCCAGCTCGTCCTCCTCCTCCCTCCTCTCCCCCTCCGCCTTATCAACACCCTCCGCAATCCAATCCCAAACGCCCATGACCTTCACCCTCGTCGTCAACCCTCTCATGGGCCACACCTCAGCAGCCTACTCCTCCCAAATCGGCAAAGACGTCGCCGTCTCCTCCCGCTTCGACCTCAACTTCTACTCGTACCAATCCGAATGGACCATCGGTGGAGAATGGTGGCTCCGGAAAGCGGCAGTATCACCGGGGGAGGGCAAGGGAGGGTTGGGAGAGAAGGAGAGGGAGTTGGGAGTCCTGAAGATGAGGACGTCAACGGCGGGCGACGTGAGTTTGCTTTACACGACGAGGGTGAGCAAGATGTTGATTTCGGCGGGGGTGGTGAGCGATCTGGGGAGTAGATTGAGTCCGGTGAAGGCGCTGGGGGTGGAGATTCAGTATTTTAGATGATCGTTGAACTCATTCTCGCTTAGGAAAGGGCGAGGGAGGCGCGACAGTCTGCTCTCGGTTCCGTTGCGTCTTCTTTTGAGCAGTTTCGTCTGAAAGCAGAACTCGTGGATCACTGATTTCTCATTGATCTTCAAACTTCACCTGTTTCAACGCTCGCGATCGGCCGTCACTTCAAGCTTTGGCTGCTGTTGATCTCCTTCACTCGAGAAGGAAGGGCGAAAGTTGAGGTATTCAGAAGATCCAATCGAGATACTAGAGAGAGGAAAACAAAGGGAAGTGAGAATGGGTGTGGAGGGAACTAAGTAGAAAGGTAAGAAGGAAAAGGAGAGGCAGGAGCAAGGTGGAGAGGGGCATAAGAACCGACGCGACGCGTCCGAACGACGAAGAAGAGAAAGGAGAGAGAGAGAGAGAGAGAGACGCGAAATGAACTACTGCTCTTCCGAGACGTAGTTTCCTGCAGAGAAGGGATCGAGAACGAGAGGGTTAAAACAGGTCTATTGAGGAGCGGTAGCAAGAGAAGAAGAGGAGAGTTGAGAACGAAGACTAACCGGGGAAGACTCCCTGCTTTCCATCGACCTTTCCAGTCCACCAGTCCTCCGTGCTCCCTGTCCTCTCGACCAGCTCGATTCGATCTCCTTGCGAGAATCCCAAATCTCCAGCAGCCTGAAGGTCAACCGAACAAAGGTCGAAAAGTCAGCTCTTCGTCTCAATCTCTCTCTTCTCTGCCTCGTGCTCATCTCCGACATCAAGGACTCGAGCGAGGAAAGATGTAAAACATACCTGAGCCTCGAAATCGAACAACGCAACGACGTACTTGGGAGCAGGAGCTCCGTAGCTGGGCTTCGCCTTGAGTGGAGGAGGAGGAGGAGGAGCTCGTTTGGTCTCCGCAACGGGGGAGCCGCTGTACGCTGGAGGAGCGGCGACGACGGGAGATCGAGCTGGAGGAGGAGTGGATTTGTAGGAAGAGGTGGAAGCGGTTCGAGACGGAGGGAGTCCTCCTCCGACAGGTCGAGTGGAAGAGGCAGTGGAGGAGGCGCGTCCGAGGGATCCTCCGCCGTGCTGGGACATGATCTTGGCTGTATGGAACGGAGGAAAGAGACGGGAGTCAGTATCGGTACGAGAGAAGGCTCCTGGAGGGTTATTGCGAGATGAGAAGAGAACAAACCAGTCGAGACCTGTCGTTGCACGACTCCGAGAGACTCGACTCGTTCAGAGATGTCTCCGATGTTCTCGTCGTAGATGACGTCCACGTCCAATCGAGAGAGGTCGTACTTTCCGTCGGCGAAAGACTGGATCTTCTCGAGCATCATGTAGAAGATGTTGAGCCTGAGGGAAAGAGAGGAGGAGGAGAAGGAAGGTGAGCTTCGATTCGTCGAACGAGGAGATGGAGATGGCAACGAGGAAGTGGAAGACTGACTGCATGAAGTACTGAGAAGAGCAAGGAGCGGCTACGTTAGTAACTGAATCTCGTACACAAACGCAGAGGCGGTGCGACTCACGAAGCTCTGGAACATGGGCTCAATGAACTGAGTCGACATTCGAAGGAACTGAGGAAGCTCGTTCTTGAGAATGGTGTTGTAGTGCTCGTACTCGGCCGAAGCAGCCTCGAAGTCTTGCTCGTACTGTGAAAGGAAGCATGCGGAAATCGCAAGTAGTCGTCAGCGTCGATTCGGGCGAGAAAGAAGGTCGGGGGAGGTGGGAGGAGGAGCGAGAGGACTGACCTTGAACAGGTTCTTCTCGTCGCTGAGCGACTTCTCCTTCTTGTCCCTGAGCTTGTTGAGAGAGTTGTTGTGTCGGTCGTAGTCCACCAGCTTCACAAACAAAGACAAAGAACGTATCAGCTTCGAGCTCGACCGAGGAAAAGAGGACGAGGAGAAGGAGATGCGGGCTGACCTTGTGCTCCCTCTTGGTGATGGTCTTCCTGATCTTTTTAAGAACCTCGGTGAGATCCTTAGCAGGCAAGACGATCCTCGAGTCGATCAGCTCGATTTCCGGACTGAGAGCGACTCTGAGCTCCTCCATCAACGTCTTGTACTGGCCGATGTTCTTGATCGTCGACTCAGCCTGAGGGTTCTTGCCGACGAGGTCGTATTCCGTTCCGATGGGAGTGAAGAGGGTAGCGAAGGAGACGGCGAAGTGATCTCCAGACACGAGGAGAGCTGAGGAACGAAGAAGGAGAGGAGAAGAGGCGGAGGAAAGGTCAACAAGGAGCGTCCGGTCCAACGAGATGGAAGCGAGGGAGGGGAGGAGAGGAAGGGGAAGGAAGGTGACGATGGTGAGCTCGACTCACAGAGAACAGCATCCCTGAAGACTTTGGCATCCTTGACGAGCTTGTCACATCCCTGCTCTACAGCCTTGAACTTTCGCTCGTGGTCATCCTGGAGGAAAAGAAGCAGGAATAAGTGATCAGAAACGAGCTCGGAGGCCGTGGAGAGGAAGGACACCTACGAATTCAGGATCGTTGCTCTCTAAGATAACGAGAAGATCAGCTTCCGATTAGAGTACCCGGAGATCTAGCTAATGTCTACTTACTCTTTGACATTCCAACCCTCGAGGTGAAAGCGTGAGGAGTCCGCTGAACGGCCTTGATCATTCCCTGGAGGTCAAGATGGAGAAGGAGAACGTCAGCTGCTCGTCTTACAGGCGCGACTCTTTCCCGAGAGCACAGTACGAACCTTCATCGTGTAGAGATCTGAGTGGGGTGGGTGGGTGGGAGTGGATGAGTTTGGGTGGATGGAGGGTGGGGGAGAAGAAGAGGAGGGAGGAGTAGGGAAGGAGGACAGCCGAAAGAGGTCGTCGACTCGCAGCCCTCGTCACCCTCCCTCGAACTTCCACCCTCTCTTCACCAAACTTTCATCCTTCGACTATACAAGAGCTCGTATACCGGAACCTAGGATCCCATCTATCGAATCGTGCAAAAACTCCTCGCTCTCAGCTCTCGAACCTCGCCCACGAGCCCTTCCCAATCCACCTCTCCCTCCCTCCCCGCCAAGTCGAGCTCACCTCCTCCTCCTCCTCTGCCCTCTATGTCGTCGTCGCCGAAGGACTTGAAGCTCTCAGATCTTCCTCCAGAGGTAAAGCCGTCTCTTTAGTCGCTCGTCGGATTGCAAAGCATACAGCTGAACTTCTTCTTCCCCTTCCACGCAGGTCCTCTACCTCCTCCTCCACTGCCTCCCTCTCTCCTCCCTCCTTTCCCTCGCCGCTACCTCGTCCCTCTTCGCCGCTCTCTACAACCAGGCGTCAGGATCAAGCTCGCTCTGGGAATGCCTCTACCTGACCACCTTCGACGATCCTCGTACGAGCGCCTGGAGCGATATCGAAGGAAGGCTCGCTGGGAAGACGAACCAACGTCTCCTCGTCGACGCGTCAGGTCGCGACCAGATCGATTGGAAGCAGGACCTCATGAGATCTGTCGTAGCTCTTCACCATGCTAGGATCCAAGGAGGGTGCTGTGAACGAGTAAGTCCTTCTTTCTTCTGTTCCACCTCACTCCTCCTCTCGCTCGTTCCGACCCCTTCTTCTTCTTCTTCCAGCTTCCTCCCCTGCCGCTCTCGAACCACTACACCTCGCTCCTCCACCTCATCAAAACTTCTCCGCCAGAACCTCACCCTTCGCTCAATCGACTCCAACTCGGATCGCTCGACGTCTCCACCTTCCCCGTCCCACCTGCCTCCTCTTCCCTCGAAACCCAACACGCCTACCGTCAACTTCGGACTCTCCTCCTCAACTCGACGCAGTACCCTCTCACCCACAGCAGGGATCGACGAGCAGCCGCTCGAGCTGCTTGGACGCTCGTTCCTCCTCATGGCGGATTGCTTCTTCAGGAAGGAAAGGTGAACTGGGAGAAGTTGGAGAGCGTGAGGAGGTTGCTGGATCGATCGGTGAAAGCCGCTGAGCTTGCTGGATTGGCAGAGCACGAAGAGGAGGTTGTGGACGAGGAAGTGGATACGGAGGATGGGGAAGACTGGGCGAAGATCGGAGGGGAATGGAAGTGGGTGTTGAGAGGGGTGAATGCTGAGGCGGCGGAGAGTTGGTGAGTTCGACGCGTCGCTGCCTTCAAAACCGACTCGAAAACTGACTCTTTTGTTCATTCTACTCACTTTTTGTAAACCTCTTTTATGTAGGAGAATGCATGTACAAAGCCCTGATTCAGTCCCTAGACCCGCTTGGAGCGAGGAAGTCGCTGCGAACGAGAACTGGGTGAGTTCGACTTCGTCTTTCTTCCCTTCGTCGATCCCGTCTTTGTAGTTGTCCCTCCTTCTCAGCCGACTAATTACTGAATTCTAACATATCCTTCACTCTCCTTTATCGCCTCCTCCTCTACAGACCTTCGGCGTCAAGAAACTCACCCTCCAACGCGTCCCCACCTCGCCCGACTCAACCTCCCCTTCCTCGTCGTCCCTCCCGTTGCTCCAGTTCGAAGTCGTCTCCTCAACCTCGGACCATCCCTTCTCTTCTTCCCACCCTTCCGCCCATTCCAGCAAAACCCCAGTATCAACCCAAGGCGAAGTCACTCTCACCAAGGACGCTCAGATTCTGGTCAGCTTCACTCTTCAACATGCGAATCTCGCTTTCGAAGGAATCATGCTCGGAGGTCCTGGTGGAGTTTTCTATGGGACGATGACTTCGAACAGGAGAAGGGAGGAAGGAGGTGAGTTCCGGTTTTCTTCCTCGTTCTTTCTCAGTCGGGCCTTGAAACGGTTCTGACCTCGACGCGCTTCTTCGGTTCGCATCTTTCTTGCTCTCTCTTCCTCTCGATCAGAAATCACAGCATTGTTTAGGATGTGGAAGTAGACAAGTAGCATCTCAGTATTGTATATCTGATGCAGATGTCTTCTCGATCGGTCGTCTTGAGGCAGCGAAAGTGCGAGACGACCTCGTCGCGTCGTTTCCGTTTTTCGTTTTCTCTGAACCTTGTGCGAATCGAAGGCAATGAAACGAAACGGGGGGCTCATGGTCTTCATGCTAGAAGCGTCGTGGTAAGGAAAGATCGGGTACTAGGGGCTGAGCTCGAGCAGCTCAGTCTGACGGAACGAAGAACAGGGGGGGGGGGGAAGTCAGCTCGACGTGAGGGTGCAGAGATGGGACGAAACACTCGCAGTTGAGCTGGTTGATAGCCTCCTCCTTAGCGTGTCTCTTGGCCTTCTCCCTGTCGAGGCTGTTGGAAGAAAGAGAAAAAATAAACGAAGGAGTCAGAGAAACCGTCGAAAGGACGACTCACGCGCGCGGGAGGAAGAATCGAGCTCACAAGTCGAGTCCCTTGGTCTCGAAGAGCTTATCGACCTCGGCTCCAGCGATGCCAGCCATGATCTCTTTAGCCAGTTCATGGGATTGCTGAGAGGACGGGAGAAGAACCGGAGGAAGGTCAGAAAGGGAGAAGGTCGAAGAGGGGGACTCGGAGATCAGGCTGTCGGACGACGTACGGGCTTTCCGTCTCGAGCCTCCTTCTGTTCGTAGAGTCGAGTAGCTTCGAAGGCGGCAGCTGAGAAGAAGAAAGTCGACTTGGAGTCAGAAAAGGTCGACGAACAAGCGGAGGGGAGCGAGCGAGGAGCAAAGAGAATGATAAACTCACCTCCCCCGACGAGCTCGTGAGACCAAGACGGCTCGTGAGGCTCTCCTTCGTAGACCTCTGGAGGTTGAGGAGAAAGAGCGATGCAGGTCAGTGGGAGAGCGAAGGGAGAGCAACGGGGACGGGAACGTGGCCGAGATCGAGACGACGTTAGAAGACTTAACGAACTGTCTCTGTGTTCGTTGGAGAAGAATCCCATTTCAGAAAGGTGCTGATGAGAGGTCGAGAGTAGGATGGGGAGTGGGAGGAGTGGAGTCGGAAAGAGTGGGGATGGAGTGGTGGTTGGAGGGAAAGAAGGCGAAAGTCAGGTCTCGATCCTTTTGACCGTCGCCGCAGACTTGAAGAGGGGAGAAAGACCTCGATATAGAAATCGCTTCAGAAATAGAAAAGAAACCCTCCTCCTTGCATCGCTTCGTAACTTGATCGAGGTCCGTGGAAACCTGTGATGTCCTCGCAAGGGGAAGCAGGTTTTGCCAGAAGAGAGTGAAGAGAGTTGGAGTCGGAGGGACCGCGAGGAAGACGCGCCGCGAGGATCGGCTCGATTTTTTCAAGCTGACTTTTCCTCAGGTGCTACCAAAAATCTGTCTACGTAACTCTTCATCTCGAAGTATTTACGTCGCCTTAGAAATGTCAACATCCGACGCGCAACCCCTGGACTGCTTTGAGACAAGGTCCTCTCGACGCGTTTGGCTCTTCCCCGCCACCCTCCTTCTCCCCCTCCCTCCCCTTCTTCCCTCTCCTTCCTTCATCGCCCCTCCGCCGGGCCCTCTCCACTGACCTTGCGACTCAGAAGTGTTCGCTGTGACCTTCTCAACTGCTTCTAGAAGCAAACTCCGCCCAGGGAAGAGCACTGGGAGAAGCGGAAAGGCAAAACGATCTCCAAAAGATCGTCCCCTCCCTCCTCCCCTTCGCACTCTACTAGCCCTAGCTCCTTTTCGTCTGCTTCACCTCCTTCCCACCTTTCTGCTCCTTCCCTTCCAACCACCACCTTCAAGCGAAACCATGCTTTCTACTCTCGTTGTATCCTTCTTGCTCGCCACGTCCTCCGTCTTCGCTGGTCCAGGTGAGCTCTCCTCCCTCCCCTTTTTCCTTCTCCCCTCTCTCACTCCTTTTCCTCCTTCCTTCTCTCCCTGCTTCCTCTTCAGCCCACCTTCATCCTCATGGGAAGCGAGCAGACCTCTCCGTTGCTCCTGTCACGGCGACAGCAACACAAGTCGTCCTCGATGTCTCTTCAACGGGAGCCGGTTTGAAACTCCTCACGACTCAAGCAGCGGCAGTTCAGTCGACTGGTGTAGCAGGATTAGACATCACAGCGATTCTTGAGAGTATGGTTGGGACAGACGCAGCTGCTTTGGCGTCGTGAGTTTCGTCTTTCTGAGGGATGGAAAGAGGGAGGGAGAGGGAAGACTTGAGCTCACTCACCCCTTCTTGTTGTTTTGTGCTCTCCTTCTCAGAGCCTCCGCCTACGCCG
Source organism: Mrakia frigida (assembly GCF_051309035.1). Classification (NCBI taxonomy): domain Eukaryota; kingdom Fungi; phylum Basidiomycota; class Tremellomycetes; order Cystofilobasidiales; family Mrakiaceae; genus Mrakia; species Mrakia frigida. The sequence goes on from NW_027481277.1 coordinate 884,674, forward strand.
CTTCCTACGTCGCTGGAGGAGGAGACCTAGCTTCACTCCTCGGCGGTACTGCTACTGCTCTCGCTACTGCTACTCCCGCTGCTTCAAGGTGAGCTTTTTGCGCTCTTTCCCTCCAAGCTCGAGCTCACCTCTCCTCCCTTTCCTTCTCTCTTCCTTCCCTCAGCGCCTCCGAACCCGTCGCCTCGGCTCTCAACTACCCAGGTTCCGTCGCCTCCTCCGGATCAGCCTCCAGCTCGGTCAACGCTGCTGGACTCGTACTCTCTTCGGCGGCAGCATCAGCATCAGCCTCGTCGTCGTTGACTGGTTCAGCCCACCACTCGTGGACCCAGGACGGAGGATTCCTCGCCCTCGCTGCTTCTGGAGCCCTCGCCGTCTCTCTCGTCCTCCTCTAGTCTATAGAAGTACCATATCCATCATCATACTGTATCTCCTGCGTTCCGTTCATCAGTTCTTCGTCTCTCGTTTGCCCTACATCGTCGCGTCGCGCCTCGGAAATCTCTGAAAACACTCCTTTTGCTTCTCGTCTGCCTTTACCACCTCCTTCCTACTTTTTTAATTTTGACCTTTTCATACCCCATGTATCGATATCATCTATATCATCTGCGTCTTCTGGGAGAAGGGACAGAAAGTTCTAGAAACTCGTAGAAAGAAAGAAAAAGGAAGGGAGGAATCGGTGAGCTCGGGTACCTACCTTCCCTTTCCTCTGCAACTACATCCTGCTCTTTCAATCCAACAACAACAACAACAAAAATGCTCCCAACTCGGACTGCTCGATCTTCACTCCTCTCTAGAGCTCTCGCTCAATCCTCACGACCTCCGCTTTCTCTGGCAGGAGCCGCTCTCCGTTCGAGCTCATCGCGAGCTTCGATCCCTGCCTCCTCCACCTCGACTCCCTTTCCTACCCCTTCGCTCCTTCGGACTCCAACCTCCATTCGATCCTACGCCAGTGCTGCTACTCCAGGAACAGGAGGGGGCAAGCTCAATGGTTTGAAGATGGCTATGGGAGGTGGTGGTGGAGCAGGAGAAGCTCTGAAGGAGTTTGTGAGTTCGATCTCCCTGCCCTTCCTTCCTCCTCGACGCAAGACGACCCTGGAGCTCCCGCTGACTCTGCTCTTCGCTTTTCCTCCTCAACCAGAGTGTCGACTTGACCCAGCTTGCTCGAGACGGAAAGATGGATCCCGTCATCGGCAGAGAAGAGGAGATTCGTCGGACGATCCAAAGTGAGCGCGAGCTCAACGCCTCTCTCCCTTCCCCTCCCCTTTCTGATCTCGTCCCTTCCTTTTCTTACCAGTCCTGAGTCGGAGAACCAAGTCCAACCCAGTTCTTCTCGGTCCCGCTGGTGTAGGAAAGACAGCTATCCTCGAAGGTCTTGCTCAGCGAATCATTAACAAGGAGGTTCCCGAGGTCGGTCTCTCCGTCCCTCCCTTCTTCCTTGTCCTTCCTCAAATGCGAGTGTTGACGCTTCGTCTTTGGTCTCGATAAACAGTCTCTCTTCAACAAACGTGTACTCTCGCTAGACCTCTCGGCTCTGCTGGCGGGTGCTGGTGTTCGAGGAATGTTCGAGGAGCGATTCAAGGCTCTGCTGAAGGACATCGAGGAGGAGAAGGGAGGTGTCATCTGCTTCATCGACGAGATTCACACGCTGCTGAACTTGGGTGAGTATAGCTCTCTCTAGATATGTTTCTCAGTATTTCTCCCCGTGCTGACATCGCTTCTCGGTCCTCACAGGTAAATCCGAGGGCTCCATGGACGCCGGAAACATGATCAAGCCGGTGAGTCGACTCGTCTCTTCGCAAACTCCTCGAGCTTCTCGGAGTTGACCTTTGATCTTCCCGCTCGTACAGGCTCTCGCTCGAGGACTTCAGCTCGTTGGAGCTACCACTTTGGATGAGTACAGGAAGGTTCGTTGCTTCAATCCTCGAGCTTTCTTGCGATCTTCTCGTTGACGCGTCTCGTTTCTCGTTCAGACTATCGAGAAGGATCCCGCTCTTTCTAGGAGGTTCGTAGCCTTCTTTCGACCTTCTTTGACACCAGTTCAACTAGCTGACCATTCCGATCCACCTCAGATTCCAACCCGTCAAGGTCGAGGAGCCAACGGTCGTCGTGAGTCGTCCCTCCTTCGTCTTCTCTTTTCGCGTCGGTTCTGACTTCCTCCTCTTTTCGATCACCAGTCAACCATCTCAATCCTTCGAGGACTCAAGTCCAAGTATGAAGTTCATCATGGAGTTGGAATCGCCGATGCTGCTCTCGTTACTGGTGAGCCCGTCTCAACTCCCTTTCGTCGGTCGAAAAAACCTCTGCTGAATCTTCGCTTTTTTTTTCCCTCAGCTGCCGTCTACTCTCAACGATGTCAGTAAAGCCTTTCATTCTCCTTCTTTCAGAAACTGACATCGCCGTCTCTCACCTCAGACATCCCGGATCGTTTCCTTCCCGACAAGGCTATCGACGTGAGTCGTCAGACGCGTCTTCCTCGCCTTCAAAATGCTGATCATCCTCCCCTTCTTTTGCGCATCTACACAGCTCGTCGACGAAGCTGCTTCAGCTCTTCGGATTGCTCAGGAGTCGAAACCACCTGAGCTCGAAGCTCTCAACCGAGAGATCGTCACTTTGGAGGTGAGCACGACGCCTCCTTCCTCTCTTTTCCTCCAGAGCTGACTGTCCCCCCTGCCCCCCTACGCCTACAGATCGAGCGAGAGTCTCTGAAGAACGAAACCGATACTTTCTCTCGTGAGAGGAAGGAAGTCGTCGAGGCCGAGCTCCAGAAGAAGAAGGAGGAGGCGAAGGAACGTGACGAGATCTGGATCGCAGAGAAGCAGTGGCTCAAGAACCTCAAGGAGGTTAAGGAGGTTCGTCTCTTTCTTCCTCGTATTCTTCTCTCTTACCTTGCCGTACTGACGCAGGTGCTTCGTCTTCACAGGAACTCGAAAAAGCCAAGATCGACCTCGAGATCGCTCAGCGAAACAACAACTTCGAAGCTGCCTCTCGGCTTCGATACGAGGTCATCCCTACGCTTCAGTCTAAAATTCCCAGAGACGATGGAGGAGGAGCTACTGGAACGGGTGGAGGAGCGACGAGCTCGGCGATGAGGGATCGAGTAACGAGTGAGGATATCGCACGAGTCGTTGCTCGAAGCACTGGGATCCCGGTTCAGAACCTGCTAAAGGGAGAGAAGGAGAAGTTGATCCATGTGAGTGTCTTTCTTTATTTTTGCTCGAAACCTCTGCTGATCAGCTTCCTCGATTTCGCAGATGGAGGACTCGCTCAAGACTCGTGTCGTCGGTCAGGATCAGTGTGTGACGGCGTGAGTTCTTCTGTTCCCTCTTCTGCCCCTTATGCTCTCGCTGACAAATTTCCTCGAATGAATCAGCGTCTCGGATGCCGTTCGACTCTCTCGAGCTGGACTTCAGAACCCTCAGCGTCCTCTCGCTTCGTTCCTCTTCCTCGGACCCACTGGGTGAGCTCGACCGTCCTCTTCCTCTTCTCTCCTTCTCAACCGTCGTTGACCTTCATCGCTTCTCTCAAACAGTGTCGGAAAGACCGAGCTCTCCAAGGCTCTCGCTGGTTTCCTCTTTGACGACGAGAAGAACGCTCTGTGAGTTTCGCCCTCTCTTTCACTCTCTCCTTCTTTTTCTCACTGACGCGTCTCTCCCGACTTCATCTTTCGTTTGATCAGCATCACCATCAACATGTCCGAGTACCACGATCGACACACCGTCTCTCGTCTCATAGGGGCTGCTCCTGGATACGTCGGGTGAGCCGATCTCACCACCTCTCTCCTTCGAAAAGACGACGCTCATTGCTGACTCATTCTCCTTTCCTCGACCTTCAAGATACGAGGAGGGAGGTCAACTTACTGAAGCTGTTCGACGAAGACGTGAGTCCCAACGATTGATAAGAAACTCTGTATCTCTAAATACTGACATTGCCTTCTCCTCTCAGCCTACGCCGTCATCAACTTGGACGAGGTCGAAAAGGCGCATCGAGATGGTGAGTACCCTTTCGCACGAAGGCCTTCTCTTTCGCTACGTCCCACTAAACTCCTCTTCTTTCCTCCTTCTCGTAGTCTCCAACATCCTCCTTCAGGTCCTCGACGAAGGAAAGCTCACCGATTCTACTGGTCGGCTCGGTGCGTCTCTCTTCGTCTCTCCTCGCCTCTCTCTCTCCCAAAGCTAACGCGTCCTTCTTCTCTTTCTCCCTTCAGTCGATTTCCGCAACACCATCCTCTGCCTCACCTCCAACCTAGGCTCCGAAGTCATGGCCGACCCAGCCTCCACCGATTCCGAAGGTCAAGTCACTCCCGAAGCTCAAGCGCTCATCCTCCAAGCCGTCTCTCGTCACTTCCCTCCCGAACTCGTCAACCGTCTCGACAACCTCCTCATCTTCAACAAACTCTCCCACTCCGCCATCCTCTCCATCGTGGACTTGCGACTTTCGGAGATCCAGAAGAGGTTGGACGACAGGAGGATCAGTTTGAGAGTGACCCAGGAGGCGAAGGCTTGGATTGCGAAGGAGGGTTGGAGTGAGGTTTACGGAGCGAGGAGCGTGGCGAGACTGTTGCAGAAGGAGGTGCTGAGCAAGTTGGCGAGGAAACTCGTGGAGGGGAAGATCAGGTGAGTTGCGAGTTCTCTGAGCGAGCCGAGAAGGAGACGGACGCGTCGAAACTCGAAACTGATCCTCTTCTTTTTCGTCTTCCTACCCTATCTCTCCAGAAACGGCGACACAGCAGCCATCGATGTCGCTCCCGACGGGAAGAAGCTCCTCATCGAGGACAACCACGAGGCCGATGCGGATGTTCCCGTCTACAACCCTATGCGACAATATGAGGAGGACATCTTGGAGGAGGGAGACGAGGAGGACGAGTTTTCCCTTCCTGCTGAGCGACGCGAGTAGCTAGAGATTTTGCATAGAAAAATTCCTCCCCACACCCCACTCTCTTACTTTTCTATCTTCTGCTTTAACGATTTAATGCTCTTCCCAACTTTTGCGCCCACGTCATCCGCAAGACTGGCTGTTCTCGAAAGAAGCGAGGTCCAGGATCGACTCGATTGAGGTGTGGTTCCACCCACCACCCACCCTCCCCCCCTCCCATCCTCCCTAAATCAATGAAGAGCTCTCTCATCCTCGCCCTCGCGGCTGCTTCATCGGCTTATGCTGCTGTTCACAAGTGAGTCTCACGATCTCGATGAAGGAAGGAAGGAGAAGCAACGAATCGCTGACCCTCCCTCCTCCACCTCCTCCCTCTCTCCCTTCCTTCCCTCTCCTTCCCTCTCTCCCACCTCCTCTTCGCCATGATCGTTTCAGATTCCCTCTCAAGAAGATGCCTCTCGAGAACCCTACCGCTCAGAATGTGATCCACTCGACCGACTACCTTTCCCAGAAGTACAACGGCTTCCAAGGAGGGAAGCAGGCCGCTTTCGCTGGAGCTGGAGGACAAGGAAGGAAGATGAAGTCCGAGCAGGGAGAGGATCTCTTCTGGACTCAGAACCCGGTGGATAAGAACTCCAAGGCTGTCGTCGAGAACGAGGAGGCGTTGGCAGGAGGACATGGAGTGCCGTTGTCGAGTGAGTCCCCTCTTCGATTCGCCTGTTCTCGATCCGGAAGAGACAGGGAGGAGAGCGGTTCGAGCTTTTCGATAGGGTGGGCTTAGCGAGAGGATGTATATAATCTTCTCGCTAGCTTGGGTGTGTATGCTGGGATGGGATTCAGTCGAAGGAACGAATCGAAACGAAAGCTGAGACCTCATACACCTTTCCCCATCTCTTCCCTCCTTCCTCCCCTTCTTCCAGACTACCTTAACGCTCAGTACTTCGCCGAGATCTCCCTTGGAACACCTCCTCAGCTCTTCAAGGTCGTCCTCGATACCGGATCCTCCAACCTCTGGGTCCCTGGAGCTAAGTGCACCTCCATCGCTTGCTTCGTGAGTCGTCCCTCCTTCTCGTTCGGTCTCGGTCCGTTTTGGGAACGACGACTCACCTCGTCCTCTCAACCCTTCCCTCTTCTTCCGTTCCCTGTTCTTGTCCTGTTTTTATCGAACAGCTCCACTCCAAGTACGACTCGACCGCCTCGTCCACCTACAAGCCCAACGGATCCACCTTCGAGATCCACTACGGATCGGGAAGCCTCGAAGGGTTCTTCTCGCAGGATACCCTCGCTATCGGAGACCTCACCGTCAAGAAGCAGGATTTCGCCGAGTCGACCAAGGAGCCTGGGCTCGCTTTCGCTTTCGGAAAGTTCGATGGTATCCTTGGTGAGTTTTGGCTCTTCTCCGATCTGAGCTTGAAAGGAGAGAGGACGAGAGCTGACCTCGTTGGCTCGACGTTCGTTCTTAGGACTCGCCTACGACAACATCGCCGTTGGACGAGCTGTTCCTCCTTTCTACAACATGATCGATCAGGGTCTCCTTGACGAGCCCGTCTTCTCGTTCCGAGTTGGATCGTCCGAGGAGGATGGAGGAGAGGCCATCTTCGGAGGTGTGAGTCGATGAGCCCATCTCTCACTCTTCGACGAGAGCTGACCTTCTTTTGCTTTGTTTGCTGCTTTTTGGTGAATGCTCAGGTCGACAAGACCGCCTACAAGGGCAAGCTCGACTACGTTCCCGTCCGAAGGAAGGGATACTGGGAGGTTGAGCTCGAGCAGATCGCTTTCGGAGACGAGGTCCTCGAGCTCGAGGGAACCGGAGCTGCTATTGATACTGGAACTTCTCTCGTGAGTTCCTTCGCTCTCGTTCATTCTCTCCTTTCGATCCTTGTCGCTGATTTTGGCTGTCTTTGCTCTCTCCAGATCGCCGTTCGTCCCTGTTCCACGTCTTCGTCGAACCAGCCTCGTCTCACATCGCCAACGGCTGACCTCTTTCTCTTCCCTCGCTTTCTTTTCCCTCTGTGAAACAGATGCCCACTGAGATCGCTGAGATGCTCAACAAGGAGATCGGAGCTACCAAGAGCTGGAACGGACAGGTGAGCCTCTCTTCTCCGTCTCCATCTCCCTTCTCGATCCGGACGTGAGATCTGACTTTCGCTTTCCTCGTTCCTTCGTTCCTCCAGTACTCCGTCGACTGTGCCACCGTCCCCGACCTCCCCAACCTCGTCCTTCAGTTCGGAGGAAAGCCCTACACTCTCGCTGGATCCGAGTGCGTCCCATCTTTCTTTCGCTCTTCGTCCTCGTCGAGACGCGTCCGACTTCCGAGGACTGACTTTGTCGCCCTCGTTTTTCGTTCTTTTTCGCAGCTACATCCTCGAGGTCCAGGGAACCTGTCTCTCCGCCTTCACCGGTCTCGACATCCCTCCTCCTCTCGGACCCGTTTGGATCGTTGGAGACATTTTCCTTCGAAAGGTGAAATCAACTTCGCCACTTCAACTCCAACCTCGAGCTCGAGCTCGAACGAACGCTGATCTTGCCCTCGTTTTTTACATCGTTTTTCTCAGTACTACACCGTCTACGACCTCGGCAAGAACGCCGTTGGATTCGCCACCGCTGTCTAAACGTTGCGCGTCCTCGACAAGACGAGCTCTCGCCCATCCTTCCTTCATCACCACCAACCCCTACTTACTCACTCAACTCATCCTTCCCTTCGCCCTCTTCTCGTTTCGTGCCTGTTCCTTTCTCGGTTCTCGGACTCGATTTTTTTTGATCATGTAGGATAGACGCGTAGCTGGGTGGGACGAGAGGGGAGAGCGAGAGGGAGGGAGAAGAGGAGAAGGAGAGGACGAGACGTGGGGGTTTGGGAAGATTTGAAGAGTGGATGATGAAGAATATTGTTACATTTTCTACTGCTTCGGTCGGTGTTCAGCGAGAGAGAAGGTCGAAGGCGAATCGAACGAGACAAGGTTTCCGACGCGTCTTTCGAGGGAGGGCTCAGTAATTTCGTTCGTTAGAAGTTCATGATCGTTGATCCAAGCTATCGACGCTCCGACGATGGGGTGTTTACGCTGACGAGATGTGCGGCCTGTGAAAGTGAAGAAGATACAAAAGAGGGAGGAGAGGAAGTCAGGTTTGGGGAGAGGACGAGAGAATGACGCGGTGAAACGAACGAACGAGCTGGTGAGGTTGTAGGTTTTGACGTCGAGGTCGGCTCTAGAATAAAGAAGAAGATCATAAGTTGTCGGGAGAGGTATTAGAGGAAAGAGCAGTGAGACTCACCAGGCGGACGTCGAGTTCGACGCGTCGAGGGATCGTTGAGCGAGTTCGTATTCGAGTTTGACGTCGGATCTGAGGGAGAACAGATTCGAAAGTTAGCGAGGAGATCAAAGAGATAGGTGAGAGAGTACTCACTCAGTCCAAGTCGTCTTCCACTCCCCGTTCAGAGCTTTCTCGAACTCCTCCTCTCCGCACTCCATCGCCGACTCCAACAGATTCACCTCCTCCTCCTCTCCACCGCAAGCAAAGCACGTCCATTGAATCACTTCGCCACCCCACCCATCTCCACATAAATCCTTGATTCTCGCCCGTGCACTCCGCTCGTCGTCCGTTCCTTCTTCGAGGTCGCCGTCAAGCACTCCGACCATCCCTTTGATCGTCCTCCCTCCAACGCCGTCCACCGCTACAACCTTCCCAGACCAACCTCCCAATCTCCCTGCCCGAAAAACGGTGCATCCTTCCGGTAGCGACGGACCCAGTCGACGAAGTCGACGAAGTCGAAAGAGGTTGAGGAGGAGGCCGAAGCGTTTCCAAGCGTTCCAGTAGCAAAGAGAGCGAAGGTCAATACGGTATCTAGAAGAGAAAGGGAAGATTCGAGTAGCACTCACCGTCGAGCTCAACTCCCTAGGATCACTTCCTCGAACCTGATCCTGCTCTTCATCTTCTGAATCATTCTCGGGCTCAGCCCTTCGAACAACATCTTCTCAACGACTTCTGCGTTCTTTCCTCTCGCATCTGAGCCTCCCGTCACTCGGAACACAACCTCCTTCACCGCTCTTCTCCCAGTCGTCCACGTCTTCAGCCCTTCGAACGCGCATCATTCGACCCACAGCAGCAACGATCCATTAAGCGTCCTAAACGACGAGAGCTCGAAGGTGATCTGAAGCTGATCGTTACTGGTGCAGAGGGTTGTGCAGGCATCTGGAGTAGTCGGAACCCCAACCGAGAGCGAGGGCGATGTGAAGCAGGTCGAGCTTCCCAAGTCGAGGCCAGACGAGGACGGTAGTCTTTTCCCGTCCGTCGTCGTCCGAGAGAGATGTCGTCGAGGAACTTGAAGTTCCTATGAGGATGCAGGAGGTGGGATTGAAGAGATGGAGGGGTAGGACAACTTGACGCCTGACTGTTCTCCTGAGCTCCTCGAGTTCCAACGGTTCCCTGTGAGGTAAACGATCGAAGGAGACCCTGGTGCGTATTTCCGGTTCCGACGAAAGATCGATGTGGAGGAAATGGATGTTCTTGAGGGAGAGGAAGGGGGCGAGATGAGGTTGGGAAGTGGTCTCGAAGGAAGAGAGAGGTGAGGAGGCCATGAGAAACAGCGGAGACCGTAAGCTCCTTCAGTTCTCCGGCAAGAGAGATCAAAGAGTTTGTATACTTACGAGACTGCAAAGAAGCTTCCTCAGTTGAAGCAAGCTGGTGAGAGTGACCTCTCGGTAGAGAGGAGAGAGCTCGAGGAAGGAAGGGTGCCGTAGTCGCAATGCTGGAGGATTTCACCGATGACTTCGAGGGGAAAGCACCTGGAGAAGGGAGTGATGAAGTTGGAGGTTCGAGGATCCATATTCGAGGGTTGAAGCAAAGAGAAGATGGTGGCCGTCAGAGGGGAGGAAGGAAGGAGAGGGGCGTTTCGTTCACAGCTTGCAGATTTCGGAGAAGTCGAGCTGACCCTTTCCTTTCCTCTCCTCCCAACCCTCACTCAATTCTCGGAAGATGAAGAGTAATTTCCAGGTCAGTAGAACTCTTTGGACTGCTCTCTTCCAGAATCTCCAGAAAGACTGACTCGAAATCTTGCTCTGTTCTCCCTCCAGTTCTCCAACCTGATTGGAACCGTCTACAGGCAGGGAAACGTCCTCTTCACTCCCGATGGCAACAGCGTGCTCAGTCCAGTAGGAAACAGGGTCTCAGTCTTCGATCTCGTAAAGTGAGTCCTCTCGGATACACTCTCGAGGTCATGAAGCGAGGGAAGCTCGGATAGCAGAGGAAGGAAAAGAGAGAAGGAAGGAAAGAAGCTGACCTTCGACCTCCCTCCTCCTTTGCTTCCCTCCCTTTTCAGCAACAAGTCTCGAACTCTGGGATTCGAAAACAGGAAGAACATCGGTTGTATCGCTCTGAGTCCAGATGGGAACGTTCTTCTCTCGGTCGATGAAGGTGAGTCTCGAGTCTGGTCGAACAGAAAGTGAGCTCAAAACGAAACGAATGAGCTGACCTTCTCTCCCTTCCCTTCCTCTCTCCTCTCTCTCAGACGGTCGAGCCATCTTCTCCTCCTTCCGACGAGGAACTCCTCTCCACCACATCAACTTCAAGGCTCCCGTCAAGTCCATCGTTTTCTCTCCGGACGGAAAGTGAGCTCAGATCGCCTGCTCGAGCTTCCTTCTTCTTCGTTTGTCGAGCTCACACCTTTTCGACTTCCTCTTTCAGGTTCTTCGCCGTCACCCACAAATCCCACCTTCAAGTCTGGCAGACTCCTTCCCATCTCGCCCGAGAGTTTGCTCCTTTCGTGCTCCACCGAAACTACACTGGGCACCGAGACGAGGTCACCAACATCACCTGGAGTCCTTGTTCGAGGTGAGTCGTTTCGCGTCGTCCCTTCTCTCGACTCGTTCGTTTTGGACGCTGATCAACAACTCTTCGATTCTCTCAGATACTTCATCACCTCGTCGAGAGATATGACTGCTCGACTCTTCACTCTCCACCCCGTCGAAGGCTTCAGACCCAAGACTTTCGCTGGTCACCGAGACATCGTTCTGGGAGCCTACTTTTCGGAGGACAGCAAGACCGTTCGTCCTTCTTCTGTCTTTCCCTCTCGATACTCTTCTCGAACTCTCGCTGACGTTTCGCTGTTTCTACAGATCTACACTGTCAGTCGAGATGGAGCCGTCTTCGTTTGGGCGGCCAAGACGATCGCAGGAGGAGACGACGCGGAGGAGGACGATTTCGACGGACCTGAGACGGACATCCTCGACGCTCCAGCAGCTTCCTCGTCCAAGGAGGACAACACGGTCGCCTACACTCGATGGGGAATCGTCGGTCGACACTACTTCTCCCAACCAGGCACCAAAGTCGTCTGCTCCACCTTCCACCCCTCCTCCTCCCTCCTCGTCGTCGGATTCTCGTCTGGAGTCTTCGGACTCTGGGAGATGCCCTCCTTCACCAACGTTCACACCCTCTCCATCTCCCAGGAGAAGATCTCGTCGGTCGCCATCAACGCTACCGGAGAATGGCTCGTCTTCGGAGCCAGCAAGCTCGGACAGCTCCTCGTTTGGGAGTGGCAGTCGGAGAGCTACGTCCTCAAGCAGCAGGGTCACTTCTTCGACATGAACACCCTCACGTTCTCCCAGGACGGACAGAATGTCGCTACGGGAGGAGACGACGGGAAGGTCAAGGTCTGGAACATGACGAGCGGGTTCTGCTACGTTACCTTCGCGGATCATTCAAGTTCAGTCTCGTGCGTCGAGTTCGCCAAACAGGGACAGGTCCTCTTCACGGCGTCCCTCGACGGAACGGTTCGAGCCTACGATCTCGTCAGATACAGGAACTTCAGGACCTTTACCTCCCCTACCCCCGTCCAGTTCTCCTCCCTCGCCGTCGACCCCTCAGGAGACATCGTCTGCGCCGGATCCCTCGACTCGTTCGAAATCTTCCTCTGGTCCGTCCAAACGGGGAAGCTCCTCGACATCCTCACCGGTCACACCGCTCCCGTCGCCGCTCTCGCCTTCTCCCCAACAGGAAACCAACTCGCATCGGCGTCGTGGGATCGTACGGTTCGACTCTGGTCCGTCTTTGGACGGTCGAAACTCTCGGAACCCTTCCTGCTCAGCTCGGACGTCCTCGCCCTCGCCTTCAGGCCGGATGGGAAGGAGCTCGCCGCTTCGACGTTGGACGGACAGATCACCTTCTGGGACGTCGCCGAAGGCAAGCAGACGGGGATCATCGAGGGAAGGAAGGACATCTCGGGAGGAAGGAAGGTGGACGATCGAACAACAGCCGCCAACGCGTCGTCCGGAAAGTCGTTCAACTCCCTCGCCTACACCGCCGACGGATCGTGCCTCATCGCAGGAGGAAACTCAAAATACGTCGTCATCTACGACGTTCGGGACGGAGTCATGGTCAAGAAGTTCCAGATCTCGGAGAACCTCTCCCTCGATGGAACCCAGGAGATCCTCGATTCGAGGAAGATCACCGAGAGTGGACTCTCTCTCGATCTGGTGGACACCCGAGGAGATGAAGACGACCTTGAGGACCGATTGGACCAGTCGCTACCAGGAGCCGCTCGAGGAGACCTCTCGAAACGTCGATTCAAGCAGGAGGCCAGGACGAAAGCCGTTCGATTCTCTCCCACCGGACGATGCTGGGCCGCCGCCTCGACGGAAGGACTCCTCATCTACTCCCTCGACGACACCATCGCCTTCGATCCCTTCGACCTCTCCATCGACATCACTCCTCAATCCCTCCTCGAAACCCTCGGAAAGAAGGAGTACCTCCTCGCCCTCGTCGTCGCCTTCCGGCTCAACGAGAAACCCCTCCTCCTCCGAACCTACGAGGCCATCCCACCAACGGATGTCAGGCTCATCGCCAAGCAGCTCCCGAGGGTGTACGTCCCGGCATTGTTGAGGTTCATCGCCGGTCACGTCGAGAGCAGTCCTCACGTCGAGTTTGACTTGATCTGGGTGGGAGCGATCTTGACGGCGCACGGGAGGTGGTTGAGGGAGAGGAGCGGGGAGTTTGCGAGTGACTTTAGGGCGATTCAGAAGGGAGTGGCGGATTTCTCGTCGACGATCTCGAGGCTGTGAGTTTCCTACGTCTCCTCGAACCTTTCTTCGACGCGTCGAGATCGAAACTGACTTCTCTTTCTTTCTCCCCCCTCTTTCCTTTTTTTCCCCTTTCCTACAGGTGTGACGAGAACTCTTACACCCTCTCGTACATCATCCACCAGCAGGCCGCTGTCGAGGCTTCGTCGTCGTTGGAAGGGAGGGAGGAGCAAGGAGGGAGGATGGAGATCGAGGCTTGATCTAGCTTAATTTAGTGTAGGTGCGCCGTAGATTTTGTAATGAGTAGGAACGTATGTACGAGAGGGTCATCGAAAGTCTAGAGATCCGGGAAAACGGTAGCGTGCTTGATGGGGGACCTGGAAAGGGAAGGGGAGATAACCTCGAGTTCGACGAGTCGTTTCCACCAGATCCTCAGCTTTTCGTCTCAGGGTTTTTTTTTTTTTTAAAGTTGGGATCCCTCGACGAACGACTCATTTCACAATAGCTTTCCGAGTCCACTGCAGCAAAGAACGACAAGGAGAGGTCGATTCTACGTTTTAGTTTCGGCCCAACGTTTTCAAGATCAAGCTCGCCGTCCTCCCTCCTTCGACCTCAACGTCTCGCTTCACCTTCCCCCTTCTTTCGCCCCCTCCTCCCCCACTCTCTTTCTTCTCTCCTCCGATGGCTACAGCTCTCGGATCTGAATCCTTCGTAGCTTTCGAGCTCTCTCCTGAGCCCGAGCCGATCCCTCAACCTCCTCAAGCCTCCTCCTCAACCTCCCAAGCTCACGCCCTTTCTCCTTCCGCTCCAAACTCGGCACGAGGACCGACGCCGTCCACGAAGGGCAAGGAGACCGAGTTCCGAGGTGGCAAGTTTGCTCAGAAACGGAGTAGGGAGGAGAGGGAACGAGAGGAGAGGGAGCAGAGGGATCCGAACGATCCTGAGGCTTACAGGAACAAGAAGGAGCAGGATAGCGCGAGGTCGAGAGCGACTCCTTGGACGGAAGGGATGGACTGGGAGTGAGTACGACGGTCCCTCTGTACCTTGAACAGGCTCTGGTAGGACTCAGGGCGTCGTTGATTCCAAAGGTGGTCGAGTCGAAGGGAATGAAGGAGCTCAAATGAAGGAAGGAAGGAATCGAAGCTGACACTTTCCTCCTTCTCTCTCTCCTTCCCTCTCCTCCTTCTCTCAGAGCATGCCGAAACCCCGCTGAGATGTTAGTCAACGTCTGGAGGAGTTTCTAGGAGTTTCTCTTTCCATATGCTGAACTTTCGAAACGGCTTCGCTCTCTTCTTTCGTCCTTCCTCCCTTCAAGGCTCAACCGAGAAATCCTCGCCTTCGTCAACTACATCTCCCCTTCGCCAACAGAACACGCCACTCGAACCCACATCGTCGCCTTGATCCGTAAAGCAGTCGTCACTCAGTGGCCAGATGCGAAGGTCATGCCTTTCGGAAGTTTCGAGACCGGACTGTATCTTCCAACAGGGTGAGCTCGACGCTTCCTTCCTTCCCCTTCCTCTTTCTCTCTTTCCCTTCGTTTTTCTTTGCTCGAAAGAGAAGCTGATGCCATTCTCGCTTTGACGGTTGCCTTATCTGCGAGCAGAGATATCGATCTCGTCATTCAATCGGACAGCATGGACAGGCAAAACAAGGTCACCGTCCTTCACACCCTCGCCTCCGTCCTTCGTCGAGCCAACCTCGCTGAGAGCATTCAGGTCATCGCTAAGGCCAAGGTTCCTATCGTCAAGTTCGTTTCGGCATTCGGTGAGCATCGTCGTCTTTGTTGTGAACACCCAAATCCCTGTCGCGAGAAGCTCAACAATCCTCGTCGTCTCGTTCGCCTCTCCAGGTCGTCTTCCCATCGATATCTCCCTCAACCAACTCAACGGAATCTCAGCTGGAAAGATCGTCAACTCCTACATCGCCGCTCTTCCAGCTCTCAAGCCTCTTGTTCTCGTCATCAAGGCGTTCCTGAGTCAACGAGGAATGAACGAGGTCTACTCGGGAGGGCTGGGGAGCTACAGTGTGATCTGTCTCGTCGTCAGCTTCCTTCAGGTGAGAACCCTCCTCTTCCCTCGTTCTCCAGCACCTTTCAGACCTCTGACTCTGCTTTATTCATCTCCTCTCTCAGATCCATCCCAAGATCCGACGAGCAGAGATCGACCCGATGCAGAACCTCGGAGTCCTCCTCATCGAGATCTTCGAGCTCTACGGAAAGCATTTCGGCTACGACGAGACTGGAATCACGCTCAGAGACGGAGGAACCTACTTCTCCAAGGTAGATCGAGGATGGCAGAACGAGAGGCAGAAGTACTTGCTCAGCATCGAAGATCCTCAGGATCCGAGTGAGTCCTCTTTCTCCTCCGCTTCGTCGTTCGAGCTTCTGGTTCGAGACGCGTTCTGACCCCTACCCTTCTCCTCTCTTCTATCAGCAAACGACATTTCGAGGTCTTCGTACGGAATTATCCGAGTTCGTTCGACGTTTGCAGGAGCCTACGAGGTCTTGACGTCGAGACTGTACATCCGAGCCGCCGAGATCGTTAGCAGGCGGTCTGGAAGACATGGGAGGCTGAGCATTGGGCGAGGAGATGACGGAGCGATGAGTATTCTTATCGGGATCATGGGAGTCTCACCAGAGGTTCGTTCCACCTTGAATTTACCGAAAGAGAGGCTGGAGCCTTCGTTGAGACGCGTCGCTGATCTCCACCTCCCCTTCCCTCTTCTCAACTCCCAGGTTTCGAAACACCGAGTCCTCCTCTACGATCTTCACCGATCAGGAACCCTCCAGAACATGCTCGGCATCCCTCTCGAACTCGTCGCTTCCAACCTTCCCGCTTTCACCCAGAGCCTCCCCACCCCCAGCTCCTCCACTCGTCACAAACGCTTCTCTCGATCCCCCTCCCCTCCAGCTCGAGGTGGATCCTCTTCCCGTCGTTCCCGCTCCCCTCCCTCCATCGCTCAGCCTAAACGAAGTCTCGGAGCCATCCACGTCGAGGACGATTCAGGATCGGATCGAAGACAAGGAGCATCAGGCGTGCGTCGAGAGGACGGCTACTACTCGTCGGATTCGGAGGTCTCGTTCATCGAGCAACCCTTCAAGGACAAGCCCTTCGTTCCCTCCTCCAAGAGGTCATCCGGAGCAGCATCTCTTCCTCCCAAACCCTCCACCACTGCCGCTTCCTCCTCCTCCTCCCTCGCCGTTCCTTCCACATCCACCAAACGTTCCTCCTCCTCTCGCAAATCCCCCTCCCCAGCACCTCTTCCCCGTCGATCCGCCTCCCCAGACGACTCTCGCTACTCGGTCGGTCAGACCCCAGCAGCCAAACGTCTTCGTCGTTCCCGTCAACACTCCTACTCTCCCGCTCCGCACTCGACGAAGGAGGACGCCGTCGTGATCTCGGACAGCGACGACTCCTCGTCCGAGGAAGGACAGGTCAAGGAGATCTACATCGAGGGACAGGATGAACTCCTTCCTACGGACGAGGACGAGGAGGACGAACTCTCGGAGATCTACGGAGGGAAGGGCAAGGCGAAGCCACCAGTCGCTGCTGCGAAGAAGACGGTGCTGGAGCAGGAGGACGAGGAGGACGAGGAGGAAGGGAAGGGGAAGAGTCAGAGGAAGGCGGATAGGAGGAAGGCTAGGGAGGCGAAGAGAGCGTTTTGGTCCGGGAAGTCGGGGACGTCGGGGAGGATGGAGGGAGGGAGGTATGGCGGGATGGAGAGCGATTGATTCGGAGTTGAGCTTTTGAGGATCAGAGTTGCTTGCTTCGATTTCGTTCTTTTGTCTTACTCTCTTTCTTTGACTACTAGCATCTTGCATGACCCGTGGGTTTCTTCTTATCTGGTCCGAAAGGAGGAGAGTCGCTCAACCTCGTGAAGCGAGAGTGAGACGCGTCGAGTCGAGACGAGGAGCCAAAAGCAGAGAGAGACTTCGTGAATGGATCTGTTCGTGAGTTACGTAGTTGAGCCGAGGTATCTATGGGAGGAAGGAATCGCAGCGTGCCCTATCGAAAGTTCAGAGAGGAAGAAAAGGAGGCAAGCGCAGAGACCTCAGCAAATCCCGAAATCAAGACGAAGCTACGGTCCATCACCGGCATTGACCCTGCTGTTCTTCCTCCTCCTCGTAGATAGTATCTTCTCCTGGGTTCACTGATCGAAGGAGATCGTTGGCGTATCGGAGAAGCTCTGAGGAAACGAAAAGGAGAGGAAGTCAGCGTCGCAGAAACGGAGACGCTGATATTTCGAGAAGGAGAGGGACCGACCTGCTTCTTCTCTGAGTCGTGAGAGTTCAGTATCTAAGGAGTAGGAAGAAAGGACGCAAGTTAGATATGTGCGCTCTCGGCGAGGAGCAACGAGGGAAGAAAGACGGAGCAGGAGGTCGAACTCACCTCGTTCGTCGAGAGACTGCTGTTGCTCCTTCAGGAGGATCTTCCTCCTCAACCTGAAAGCTTTAGCCCTGCAGCATTCAACCGAGCATCAGTCATCCCAGGTCAAAGCTATCAGCAAAGCTCTAAAGACTCACGAAGCTCGATTGGTAGCCTTCCTCCTTTCTCTCCTCTCCATCTCCGTGTCTCCGTCGAACTCAGACGACGCCCCACCTCTTCCTCCTCCATCGTCAGACATCCCTTCCATATACTCTCCGTTGCTGTCCTCCTCCGAAGCTCCACTGTAGCTGCTCTGTCGGTGGCGGTCTGGAGACGAGAACAGGTGAGCCGGAGGGATGTAGATGGTGCGAGGATCGAGGACGTAGGAGGGTTCGTCGTAGAAAGGGTGTTGTTGCTGCTCGTTCGAGTTGGATTGAGCTGTAGGAGAAGATCAAAGAGAAGTCAGCTTCGGATTTTTGCATGAAACCGAGAGAGAGAGCTCACGTTCTTCAAACGAGGGCCAACCGGAGGAGGAGGGTGAGCTCAGCCCTCCCTCCTCGAACCCTTTGTACCCCTGATGTTGCTGCTGCTGATCTTGATCATCGGTAGGGGATCCATCGTCTTGGAATCCCTCAAAGGGAGACTGTTTCTCGAAATCTTGATTGTTGGGGTAGTGGTTGGAGGGAAGAGAGGAAAAGGAAGCGAAGCAGCTCGGCGAATCCTCCGCGACGTTGAAGAGTCCTTGAGGGTCCCAATTGTTCTCGTAGAACATTTTTGATGCGAGTAGAAAGGTGAAGTTGAGAGGAGGAAGAGCATGTCCCTCCGTGAGCGGGATTTTGAAGGCAGGGCGAGTCTGAAGAGGGTCATCTCAGAGGGTGAGAAGGGAGGGAGTTTCAGTAAGCAGGGGACGCCGTGGCCCGTGAGGGAGCGGCCTCGAGGCTGCTGAGTGAAAGGGAGATACAGAAGCGCAGCATGCAACCTCTCCGAAGGCCGATGTAGACGAAAAGGCAAGGATGATGTAGAATTTCAGTCAGAGACGGCTGAAACGTAGAAACCAAAGTCGTGGAAGAAACGAGGAGATGTCCAGCTTCCTGCTCTCTGCAACTCTTCTCCCTCTTCCCTTCTCGCAATCTTCCTTCTCGCCCTCGTTAGTAATAATTATTCATGCAGACAGCGCGTCCGATTGCGTCCGACTCGAAGCTCGAAGGGGAAGTTTTCGGTATCATTCCTCACAAACGACGCGTCGCTTTCATTTTTCGACGTCTCTCGTCCACCAGCTGGACAGAAATGCCCCCAGCGTCCCGTCTCACAAATTAATCTATGAGCGACAGCCGCAAATTCGTCTGCTCGCTGCTTGATTCGACCCAACGAGGCGAAGGGAATCGCGTCGCGTCGACTCGACGTGAACCCTTCGCCGTCTGTGCTCACTTTCCGACTCGAGGGTCTCCAGGTGAGAGTCTGTGGAGCTAGCTCTGACGAGAAAAAAGAATCCCAAACTGTAAAACTTTGAACGCACTTCAACCTCTCCCCCAACAGCTCATCCACCCTCTTCGTCCCAATCCCCCTCCCTCCCCCTCCCTCCCAATTGCTCCAAAGACCTCCAGAACGCTCATCACAACATCCGCAAACTCCCTCTCATCTTTCAGCCTCGGTAGGATCCGTTTTCTCTGCTGATAACGAGCTCGGGGTTCATTCCTCATCCTCTGCGTCGGGAGGGAAAAGAAATCGAGAGCAACGACGACGAAGAGCCGCAGGACGAGGCTCGCTCCGGGGGAGAGTTGTGGGATGTTGAGGTCGAGTAGGAAGTGAGAAAGGAGAAGAAAGTTGTACGTTAGCGAGCGAGAGTCGGAGGTGGGTTGAAGGAGGAGGAGGGAGAGGTTTGGAGGAGGAGCCATGGCTTCGTCGATTCGGGTTTCGAGGGCTATGCCAGTGTTGCTTCTGAAGGAGGAGGTGGGTGTTGGGCAGCAAGAGTGAGCGAGCTGCGACCAAGCCAGACTGCTTAGTCCAGTAATGAGGTAAGACGACCACGCGTGCTGACGGATCCGGTGCTGGCTGGCCCTTTCTCGACCGTTCGCTTCGCTTCGGTTGGGTCGTGTCAAGTCATTTATAATCTGAAAAGAAACAGATGGTTTACACCTCGTCGGGGTAGAGCATGACTGAGAAAAAGAGAGAAGAGAACGAGTCAGCGAGGAGACGGGACGAAGAGGGAGGAAAGGAAGGGAAGTCGACTCACGCTCAGGTCGAACCTTCTCGTCGAACTGCTCAGGAGTCAAGAGTCCAAGGGCGACGGTAGCCTCCTTGAGGGTGGTTCCCTCCTTGTGAGCCTGCAGATCGAAGGTGAAAGAAGGAGCGAGTTAGCGTCAAAAAGCAACGAGGAAATAAAAGGGAAGACGCGTCGAGACTGACCTTCTTCGCACACTTGGCG
Source organism: Mrakia frigida (assembly GCF_051309035.1). Classification (NCBI taxonomy): domain Eukaryota; kingdom Fungi; phylum Basidiomycota; class Tremellomycetes; order Cystofilobasidiales; family Mrakiaceae; genus Mrakia; species Mrakia frigida. The sequence goes on from NW_027481277.1 coordinate 904,338, forward strand.
ACGTCTGAGGGAAACGACGAGTTGAAAAAGGGTCAGTAACGGTCGGAAGGCGGGGTAGAAAGAGAGGAGGGACTCACTATCGTATCCAAGAACGGAGTTGAGGATGGTAGCGAGCATGAGAGACTCGTTGAGGATGGTCTCGATCCTCTTCTCGTTGGCCTCGATTCCGACCACACAGTTCTTGGTGAAGGACCTAGCTCCGTCGGAGAGGAGTCGGATAGACTGGAGGAGGTTCTTGATCAAGACCGGCTTGAAGACGTTGAGCTGAGACGGAGAGAGGACGGAAAAAGGGACGCGTCGAGGGAAAGGCAGAAGAAACGATCAGCCTCAGCTCGTTCTCAGCCTTCCAGGAGCTTCTCGTCCTTCGACGACGACTGTGTGGATCACAGAAGGGTTGTCAACTCACCTCGAACTGTCCGTACGATCCAGCGATGGAGATGGTGGTGTTGTTTCCCATGACCTGGCAAGCGACCATGGTCAAAGCCTCGCACTGAGTAGGGTTGACCTTTCCGGGCATGATGGAAGATCCAGGCTCGTTCTCGGGGAGAGAGAGCTCTCCGAGACCACATCGAGGTCCGGAAGCGAGGTATCGGATGTCGTTGGCGATCTTCATGAACGAGACGGCGATAGTGTTGAGAGCTCCGGAAGCCTCGACGATGGCGTCGTGGGCGGCGAGGGCCTCGAACTAGATTGGTAGCAAATGGGGAGTGAAGAAAGAAGGAGTCAGCTGGAAGGAGGGGAAGAATGAGAGAGGGAAGAAGAAGACGACGCGAAAGAAGAGGAAGCGATACGAACCTTGTTGGGAGCAGTCTTGAACTCGTATCCAGTGATGTTGGAGATCTCGGCGGCGACTTTGACGTCGAATCCGACCTTGGTGTTCAATCCCTACAGAACCAAAGGAAGATCGACAAGTCAGGATCAACGCGTTCGAGTTCGAGCTTCGAGCTCCCTCCTTTCCTCGACCCAACCAGCTCCGCCCCCCACCCAACCTATCCCGATCCTCTCTTTCTCTACGTCGAACAACGCAGAAACAAGGCTTCTACTCACAGTTCCAACAGCGGTTCCTCCTTGTGCGAGCAAGCTCAGCCTGGGAATGACATCCTCGACTCGAGCGATGGCATTGGTGAGCTGCTGCACGTAACCGGAGAACTCCTGTCCGAGGGTAAGAGGAGTAGCGTCCTGGAGATGGGTTCGACCGATCTTGATGATGTCCTTGAAGGACTCTCGCTTGACCTCCATGGCGTCTCGGAGCTCGTGAAGGGCGGGGAGGAGCTGAGCGTTGAGCTCGGTGATGGCGGCGACGTGCATGGCGGTGGGGAAGCTGCAAGAGAGAGGAAGATGGAGGAGGTGAGCTTGTGAAGGTAGGAGAGCAGGGGATAGTTACGAGAGTTGAGTTGAAAGATGGAGGAAGGGAGAGAGGGAGGAGGGAAGAACGAACGTGTCGTTGGAGGATTGGGACATGTTGCAGTGATCGTTAGGGTGAACGGGAGTCTTGGATCCGAGCTCTCCGCCGAGGAGCTGAATGGCTCGGTTGGAGATGACCTGAACGAGCAGCGAAGCAGAGGAAGAGACGAGTCAGAGAAGAGCGAAGGTTGAGCTCAACGAAGGGGAGAAGGACGGGTTAAGTCGGACAAACCTCGTTGACGTTCATGTTGGTCTGAGTTCCAGATCCAGTCTGGAAGACGACGAGAGGGAACTCATCGATGAGCTTACCGCTGATGACCTGTCGGAGGGGAGGGAACGGAAGACGAAGGAAGAGACGGAGGAAGGAAGGAAAGGTCAGCGAGCTCGTTCACCTCCTTCTTTTCCATCTTCCTCTCCTTCCCACGAACTCCTCAGATCGCGACAACTGCTCACATCATCGGCGGCCTCCTGGATAGCCTTAGAAACAGTAGGGTCAAGTCCTGAAGATTACAAAAGCAAGCACGGGTGAGCTTAAGCGGAAAGAAGGTGTCATCTCCTTCCTCTCTCCTCTCTCGTTGGACTTACCGTAGATCTCGTTGACTCGAGCAGCGGCCTTCTTCAAAACTCCAAAAGCCTTGATGAGAGGAGGAGGCATCCTCTCGGTCTCTCCTCCGATATCGAAGTTCATGAGAGACCTCTGAGTCTGAGCTCCCCAGAGTCGGTGGGAGGGAACCTCGAGAGGTCCAAAAGTGTCCTTCTCGGTTCGGAATGAGGGAGCAGACTGGAGAGAAGGAGGAAAGACGATCAGCCTCAACTCTTCAGATACGTAAGAGGTTCAAGAGGAAGAGCTCACCATAGTTGAAGAGATTGAAAGAGCTCGAAGAGAGGCGGTTGGGAGGATTGAAGTTCGGGGGAGCTGAGGAGGAAAAGAGGAGGGGAAGAGAGAGCTCGTTGAGCTCGTGTCCTTGAGAGGAGCGAAAAAACGGTTACTCACGCTTCGAAGAGCAGGGATAGTTCGAGCGAGCATGAGACTGGAAGAGAAGAACAAGAAAAGTCTAGCAGGTGGTTGAGAGGGAAGGAGTCCCTCGGGTTTCGTCTGCTTTGGCGATTTCAGCCCAAGGCTTCGGAGAAGGAAGCGAAAGCTCACCTCCCTCCGTACTGTCATCTTCTGTCCCCTCGCCACAAAGATAGACGCGTCCTCTCGCTCCCTCGATGACTTGGGATCCATCGGAAACAGGTCAACAACTCGATAAGGCAGTCGTTGCTCGAATCAAGCTCAGGGATCAAAGGGAAAACGAGCTCGCAATGTGCCTTCACCTCCAGCTCTTCCTCCCACCTCCTCCCTTTCTCGACCCATCAAAGGGAACCACCGCCATCTCGCCCTTCACTCTCTCGTCTCGCCTTCACCGAGATGGTAACCATGTCGCTGATGTACTCTCGAGTACTTGAACCGAAGCTCGTAGCTTTCCTCAGCTCTTATCCATCAACCATCACCTTCGCTCTCCTCCCCGGTTCTTGCCTCCCTCTCACCATGGTTCGCCCAACAGCCTACGACCGCTCCACTTCCACCACCACCACCACCCCGCTTCCCACTCCATCCCTTCCACCCATCTCAATCTGTCCCTCATCGCCCAAACGTCCCTCTCCCCTCCGCCAGACCTTCCTCCCTCAAGCAGCCTTCGCCTCCTCAGCTCCCTTCGACCCTCTCGCTGCTGGAAAGGCTGAAGCCAGGAGGATCCTAACGGGGAAGATGTGGAGTTGGAACATGGTGATGGAGAGGAACGAAGCTCTTTTGACTGGGTGCGTTCTACTCTCTTCTCCTGCTCCTCGTCGTGCGTCGTCCGACTCGCTTCGTTCCCCTCTCCTCTCGCCAGGTTGGGTACTGATTGGTTATCCTCATTATGTACAAGGCAGTCCTCCTCCTTCCAATCTGGGGTACAAGAGAGATCGAAACGGCGAACCCATCGTCAGGAAATCGACGTCGCTTGAGTTTGACGACGCGTGCTGCAGGAGCAGCGGTGCCGAGGGAGGTGAGAGTGAAGGAGGGTTGGGAGATAGGAGAGGAAGGCGATTGGGTGCATGTTTGAGTAAGGAGGAAGAGGAAGAAGAAGTGGAGATTTGGTTGGGAGGCCAGAGAGAGGTTGGAGTTGGGTTGGGTGTGAGTCGCGTCTTCCCTTTCTTTCCTTCCTTTCTGTCGTGCGAATCTGACTGACTCATCCTATGTGCAGTCGTCGTCTCCGTAATTTATGGTTGGTTCAGTTTTGTAATCCTATGACGATAACGCCTCAGCTTCCTGGGTCGAAGATGCGACGCGTCGCGTCGTCCAAAACTTCTGATCAGCCGCCTTGACTCTCCCTTCGGGACTTTAGGCCATCGACCAATCCAATCTAATCTGTACACAGTCCAGACCTTTCGGGAGAGATCAAGCTCAAAGTTCACACGTTTCGACCTCCCCCTTCACCTTCGCCTCTCACTCCACCTCGTGAGACCACTTTTTTCTCTTTTTTCCCAAAAGCCCCGACGCCCTCCACCCGACCGAGAGACAGACAAAAGACTTGAGTTTGCAATCTATCCTCGACGAGCCCCCGATTCAGCTCTAAGAGAAAAACCTTCGTCTGCAAGACACTTCTAGAAGTTTGGTCGAGCTCGATTTTGGGGGTCTCTCCAAACCACCATCTCGCCCTTTTTCTCTCCAGCCAACGACGAACAGCGATGAAGCAATCCCCCCCCACCTCTACTATTCCCTTCCCAACGTTGAAGAAGGGTCGAAAACTACTACCTCACTCGCTTTCTTTGCCCACTTTCCCTTCGCTCTCCCTCGAGTTCGACGCGAGCTCAACCTCCTCCTCCTCCTCCTCCTCTCCCTCCTCGCCCACCTCTCCCAAACGTCCCTCCCCCCTTCGTCAAACTTCTCTCCCCGAGGGAGATCTGGCGTCCTCCGAACCTTCCGGGAGCGAGGACTCGAGGCAAGCCATGACGGATTCTCTATGGTTTTGGAGGACCGTTCTGAGCAGGAACGAAAGCCTTCGGTTCAGTCGTCAGAAGAAGACGAGGTCGCCTGTTTGTAGCGCTGAGTCTGTGGACCCACCATCTCGTGAGAGAATTTTTTGTCATCGCTCTTGTCTTCCCTGAGCTCGAGCTGATTGCACATTTCTTCCTTGCAGTTCTCGATCTTCCCGTATGGGGAACGAGAGGAGAGCGACTCCCGTCCTCGAGCTCGACGTCGCCTCGAAGAGGATCTCTCCCTTTGATTCCGTCGAGTCCGACGAGGGAGTCACCGCCTAGGGAGGTGAGAGTGAAGGAAGGGTGGGAACTGGGAGTTGAGAGGAGAATCAGGAGGTACAGGGTCTGTTTAGATGGGTTTCTTTGAGTGAGTCTCGTCTTTCTCTGTGGTTCTGAGAGACGTCTGGTTTGCTGACCCAGATGTTGGTTGTCATTCGAATCTAGGCTAGATTTTGCTTGTTTGTGCGCCCTCGCTGCTTTATAAAAGATCTGTTGTTGGGCTGTTGTCGAGAAAGAAGAGGAAAGGGAGGTGGTTTGCGACCGACGCGACTCGGAGGTAAGATCAGCAGGACGGTATGAGGAAGTGGAATGAGAGTTCTGGCACAGCGGAGAGCAGTAAACCATAGAGCCGAGCTGAGGAGGTAGCGATAGCTTGCAGAGGACGGGAAAGGGAGAGAGAAGGATCATGGATCGTGAAGTCGCGTCGTGGGCGAAGGTCGTTACAGTTGGAGGGACGTGGTGGGAAGCTGTGAAAGAGGGAGAAGCCGAGGTAAGATCTGTATCCCTTCGATACGAGAAGGTAGAGGCGGACTCACAGTGGATGTGGTAGGACAGAGAGACGTTCAGCTCGACGCGACCGGGTTCGAAGGCCTGCGAGAAGGAAGAGAACTTGAGTCAGCGAGCGGAAAAGGAAGAGACAATATCAGAACTCACTTCTGAAGGAACTTGATCTTCATCTTGGACCAGTCTCGAGCAGTGACCAGCTTTTCCTTCGCGAGGCTGCACATCTCCTTCGAACTGACCCTGACCTCCAGCTTCACGACTGCATCCCAATCCGCCTTCCATTCCTTGTGATGGGAGTCAATCGCTTCGAGCCAAGAGGAGACCCTGGAGGTCACCGTCGAGGTACATCGGAGGATAACGCTCAGAGGCGGGAGAGGAAGGTTGAGGCTCTCCTCCTCTTCCCAGATCCCCTCCTCGTCGTCCGTCGCACGTCGCAGAGGACCGCTAGGAACGACGTCGACGAACGCCATACTCCTGAGACGGCCTAGCCTCAACCCATCAACCGAACCCTACTCAAGATGGTGCGGCCTCGTACGCTGGCTGTAAGAGAGGGCTCGTAGCTCGACCTCCGACTCGGAAGAGAGGTAGAAGGTTGAGATAGCCGTGTTTCCTTTCCCATCGCTCCTAGTCGTCCGTGATGGTGAGACATCGGACGACGAGGAAGTCGGGAGAAGAAACTCTGTCCATGTTGTCGATGTGGTCGAAGTATCTATCGTACGGGAGGACGATGAAATGGAAGGCTTCGATTCGGGAGAGAGAGAGGAAGGGAGTGACCCTGGGTTGAGGATCGATCTGCAGGAGGATCGAGATGTAAAAAGTCAGCGATGGATAGAAGAAGGGCAAGTAGAAAAACTCACTCGTTTGCAGAAAAGCCTCTGAAGTCGGTAGACTCCCTGGATGCGAACGTCTCGATAGAGGAGAGGGGAGGAGAGCTCGAGGAAGGCGAGGGAGACCCTAGCGACCTTGACGAGAGTTGACAGATCGCAGAATCGAAGGATGTGAAGTTTGATCTCGATTGGAACGTAGAAGGGAAGAGGTTCGAAGGAGAAAGTGGGAGTAAGGGAGGACATGGAGGAGCTGAGGGAACGGAGGAGGAAGATGTGGTTGAGGGGAGAGTCGCTTCCTTCTCTCTCCTCAACTTCCACCCTCTCAACCGAAGAAAACTTCCTGTTCACCCCACTTCGACCTTTCTGTCTCATCTAGGAAGCAAGGAGCATCTAACGGAACCTCCCGAATGGTCTTTTGTAAGTTTTCACGTCCACTGAACCGCTCGAAGCATCGGTCTCCTCTTGAGCTCGAGCTGACCAAACTCTCCTTCCCTCCTTTCCCTCGTCCAATCTTCCCTTCTATAGGTCTCAAGCACTTCATTCCTCTCCTCATTCTTCCCTACCCAACAGCAGCTCCTCTTTTCGTTGGACTTTACCTCGTGTCCGTCTTCTTGAGCGTCAAACCCTGGTTCGTTCGAGCTCACCACCTCCTTCCCTCCTCCCTCCCTTCGCGCTCTTCGTCGTGCTTTCTCCAGTGTCCCGAAGCTGACGCTGGGCTTCTCTCTTTGCTTTCATCATCTCAGCGTCTACTGCACGGCTCTCTTATCAGTTCTCTTTACATCGACGTGCTACACCCACCTCTCGAACCTCCCGACTTCCTTCTCCTCCCCACCACCCTCCTCCGTCTCGGATCCGCAACATCTCCCTTCCAACGCTTCCTCCTCCATACCTTCCCTTGTTTCCCTCCTCACTCCTCCTTCAACCCTCCAAAACTTCACTCAACTCCCAACCTCAAACCTCTCCCTAACAACTCCGGATCCGATCCGCTGTTGGTGCGATCTCAATCACCTTCGCCTCTTCGACCCAGTCCTCGTCGGATACCGTCGTCGCGACGAGATCTTCAAGGCCGAGGACGAGAGGGAGAAGCTAGGAGCCGATGCTGAGGAGGCTAGTCATCGCGAGATGGAGTTGAAGGAGGCGGAACAGAGGCAGAAGGACGCCGACGAGGAGGCGAAGCTACCCAAATCGTGGTCTCGTCAAATCGGAGGACTCTTCGTTCACCCTTGGGTCAACTCAAGCTACTCGTGGGCTCGCTCGAAGATGGTCAACAAGTCTTCGTCCTCGACGTCGTCTTCCAAGATCGTCGCTTCACCACCGCCTCCTCCAGCAGCGAGATGGGACGCGGAGAAGAGTCGTTTGGACCTGAGGACGCGCGGAGGGGAGGGAGCCGGAGTGGGATGGATCTTGGACTTTGGGTGGGGCAGAGGAGAGTCCGTGGTGAAGGAGGATATGGAGCGTGCTAGGATAAGGAGGAGAGGGGGGATTGTTGCGGCGAAGAAGGAGTGAGGGTCGACGGGCGGCCGGGAGAGCGAGGGAGGGACGACGCAGGTGGTCGTTTAGTCTTTTCATAGGGTACGTTACGAAGTTATGACTTGCTTACGACCCTGTACAGAGCCTGTTCGACACGGAAAGACTGAGAAAGAGAAGATTCCGTTCCGCACACGACCACAATTAAGGCGCAGAGCTCGCGTCCGAACGTCCTCCTCCCCTTCCTCCTCCACTTTCGTCTCCTTACCCTTCAGCCTTGAAGTTCGAGTAGCCCGAGCCTTTGAATCAACGCCCATCTCTGACTCTCTAGACTTAAAAGTCGCGTCGATTATTTGGGTGACAAACGAGAAAGCGCAGGGCTCCTTATCGCCCACCGAGCACACGAGCTCTCCCTTCCTCTTCCCTCTTTCAACCACATCCTTCCCTTTCCACATTCGCTCCTCCTCATAACAAACTACCCCAAAAAGGGAATGAACACCTTTTCCTCCACCAACGAATCTACTGACCTCCTCCTAGGAAACGAAGATCATACTCGTGAGTTCCTCGTCCCTTCTTTCTCGACCTTTCTCGACTCGCCTTCCTCCGACTCTCCTTCTCGCCATCCCAAACCGAAGGCTGATTCTTGCTCTTTCCCTTGCTCATGGATCACAGTTAAAACTATCTATTACTCGGTTCCACCCGCTTCCGTCCGTCCTAAAGATCTCTTTCGAGGACTCTCGCCTTTTGAGCCTCCCGTGCCATCGCGAGCTTGGTTGCTCGTCGAACCTATCCTGACTTATTTCAAGGTGAGTGCGAGGGTGTTCTGCTCGGATTTGGTCCTCTTGGATCGGGGAAGAAGGATGGGATAGGGGTGGAGGCTTATCGCTCCCAGGGAGTGGCGGAGAGAGGGGGATGGAAGAAGGGAGGGAGGGGAGGGGAGGGAGGACGCAACCCGTCAGCCCTCGAGCTTCGAGCTCAACGTCCTCATCAGAAGTCTCAGAGCAAAACTTTCATTGTCTGTGATAACCGCTCTAAAGTCACCTCGAATCTCGAGTTTTTCCACTTTTCCTTCCAACCTTCCATCCCTTCCTCTTCCTGTCCCTCGCGAAGACGACGCCGACCTTCTCTCCTTCTCTCGCCCCTTTCTCCTCAGTCCTGTTCGAGGAGGACTGACTTCGCCTTTTTTCTTTTCTTTCTTCTATCAGCTCTACACTCCTCCCGACTCTACCTACGGACGGTACCTCATCCCTCCTCTTCCAGAGGAGGAATACCTCGACTCCTCCTCGCTCGTCGAAACCACCCAGAGAAGGATCTTCACGGACGCTGTCGGTGGATCCGAGAACGTCTCGCTCACTCAAGAGGAAGTCGAGAGTGGAAGAGGGAGGAGCTGGGTCTACTGGAAGAGCTGGGAGCTGGAGGATAGAAAGGGGAAGATCGGAGAGGGTGTCGACCTCCTCGTCGTTCATGGTGCGTCTGCTCGTCGCTCCTCTTCTTTCTTACGCTCGAGCTGACTCGTCTTCTTGCTTCTCTCAGGTATCGGAGACTACGGTACTCGATGGTCTATCCACATCGGAAAGTTCATCTCTCAAGGATTCCGTGTGATCGCTCCAGATTTGCCCGCTGTGAGTTTCACCCTTTCCTTTTTCCCCTCCCTCCCCTTCCCCTCCCCCCCCCCTCTCTCGAGGACTCCCTTCTCCTCTTCTGATATACACCGCGTCTCGTGGCTGGGATTCTCTCGATTAGCTTCGGAGGGTCTTGAGCAGAGCAGGGACAGATCGATAGGAACCGAACACCTCGAAACGTACCCTCCGTATCGTCGTCCCCTCCTCCCGCTTCAAACATCAGAGGCTAACGGCCGAACACCGTTCTTCCTCTCCCTCCATCGTCGTCCCCTCCTTAGCATGGACACAGCTCGGAAATTCACTGCTACGTTCCTTCGATCCATCACCTCACGGAATCGATCCGTCTCGTTATCGCCGACGTTGCTGAGCTCGATGCGTCGAAGGGAAGGGAGAAGGCGAAGAAGATGTTCATCTCGGGAGCCTCTCTCGGAGCTTTCGTTGGGTGAGCTCAATCGTTTCATCGTTCCTTTCAAACTCTCGCTGACGATGCTTCGATCTGTTTTCTCTCAGCCTCTCCTACCTGCTCGACTACCCTCCCGCCGACCCTCGCAACCCAAAAATCGAAGGCGCCTTCTTCATGTGCCCCTTGATCACCATCTCAGCAGCTTCCCGACCCTCCAAGACGATCGAGAACATCGCCCGAGTCCTCGAACCCATCGCCGGCCGACTCCCCGTCGCCCAGGCTCAGCGAGGAAAGGGACACGTTGATCGTGAGCTCGACCTTTCCCCCTTCCTCCTCTTCTACCTTTCCACAAATCTGACCGAAACTGCTTCGCTTCTTCTTTTCTACGGCAGCCCGAGTCGAGATCTCTTTCCTCCTCAACCCTCAGACCTACCACGGACCTCTGAGGATCTCAACAGGGATGGAGATTTCTCGAGCCGTCGTCGCCCTCGAGCGTCGAGCTCCCGAGATCACCGTGCCGTTCAAGGTCATCCACGGGAAGCAGGATCGGATCACCAGTCCTGAGGGGTCGCAGGAGTGGTTCTCGAGGTGCATGAGCAAGGATCAGACGGTTGAGCTTTGGGATGGCTACGAGGTGAGTCTCTGAAACGACTCTCCTAGTGACTTTCGCTTCGTTCTCTTCGCTGACCCTCGTTCTCTTTTTCTCTTTTTCCTCTCCTCGCTCTAGCACGTCATGAACAAGGTCGGATACGACAAGGAGGACGACGAGCCTAGGCAGCGCGTGCTCAACTCGTGGTTCGACTGGGTCGCTGCTCGAGTTTGAGCTCGTGTCTCTCTCTCAGGCTCTCACGTTCGACGCGTTCATCGCTCGCTCCGTCCGTCCGTCTGCCTTTTTCCTTCTTCCTTCTTTGAACGACTTTCCCCATCTCTTCTTCTCTTTTTATCACTTTCCCTGCTTGCTGGGCACTACTGCTGGGACTTCCTAGATCTCCTCCTGCTCGTTTCGTTTCGTTTCGTTGTCTTTGCGTGCGCGTGTGTGTTTCGGGCTTTCGTTCTTCCTTTTTGTAGTCTTGAACTTGCTTCCCTTCTGTCACTACTGTATCAACCCCCCTCACCACGAACCTAAACACACCCTACCGCTTCGCTTTGTTCAGCTTCGAACAGGAACGCTTCCACAGTCTCGTCCTTCTCCCTTTGTTTCTCGTCACGAACCCCTTTAGATTGCATCTCCTTTTTCTCGAACTATTACGACTTTCTCTCTTTTTTGACTACTAGGATGCGATCTCTGTTTTCAACGGTTGAGAAGAAAATAACAAATGTTGTGAAGGTGGGGGAGTGAAGAGTGGATCGAATTCGAGAGCTCACCGATTCTTGCCTTCCTTTGCTTTCTCTCCCCCCCACCATCCCTCCTTCCCCTTCCCTTTCTCTTTCTACTCGACCCACCCACCCATCAGGCCAGCCCAGCCCCAAACCTCGCAAACCCATGAGCTCCTCAACAGCACCCACCCTGCTCCCTCTCCCTCCGTACCCTTCCCATCCCTTCACTTCCGACTCGTCCCTTCACCTCCTCTTCGACCGCTCCCTCCTCCCTTCCTCCGTCATCGCCGACTTACCAGAGCAGTACCACGTACGTTAGCAATATCTTACTACATCTCCAGCTCTTGCTTTCTAATCTCTTTCCAAAATCCACCTTCCAAAGATCCGACCCCTCGCCACGACGGACGTCACTCGAGGTCACATCCAACTCTTGTCCATCCTCAGCGTCGCACCGGAACTTTCTCAACAGCAGTACGATGAGATCGTGGAGGATATGTTGGTGAGAGGGAGGAGAGGGGGTTACTATCCTACGGGTGAGTGGCGAAGGAGAGGTGAGCTCGAAACAACGAAGGCTGAACCAACCTTCTTCCTCCGTTTCGTTTCGTTTCGTTTGAAGTGATCGTGTCGAGAGAAACGGATCAGATCGTTGCGACGGGAACGCTGTTGGTCGAGAGGAAGTTTATTCGAGGTAAGTTCTCCTTCCCTTTCCCTTGAATCGTTGACCTTGCGATCAAAGGCGAAGGAGGAACGTGTTTGGACTAAACATTCACCCCGTCTCCTTCGTTTTCCCTCTCCTTCGTTTGCAGGCGGTGGACTCGTAGGCCACATCGAAGACATCGCCGTCTCCTCCTCCGCTCAAGGACGCAAACTCGGTCTGAGGATCATTCAAGCCTTGGTCGGGATCAGCGAAGGAACCGGGTGTTACAAGACGATTCTGGATTGCAACAGGGACAACATTGGTCGGTGGTCACTCCTTTCGAGTTCCTGTTTCAGTTCTATTGGAGAAACGCGAAAAGCTGACCTCATTTCGACTCTTTTTTAGCCTTCTACGAGAAGTGTGGGTTCGCTCAGAAGGAGTACGAGATGGTTCGTCTCTCTCTCTCTCTCGAGTCCCTTCCTTCCTTCGCGTCCCTCTCTCTCTCTCTTTCGCTTACCTCTGCTCCCTTCCTCGTTGTTTCGTTATCAGGCCAAATACGCACCCGCCTCGGGAGTCAACCACCCAGCTCCAGCGACGTTCATTCCTGTGCCGGACGGGAAGAAGGGGAACTCAGATTACCTTTCTCCGAACCTCTAATCTAGATCCCTCTCTCTCCCTTCTCTCTTGCTTTTTTTGTTACCTTTGCTTAGTCGCTCTCGCTGCATAATCTTCTCTGGACACTTTTTTCTCGCTTAGCATTCTTTCCGGTGCTCTTTTTCACCTTGCGTCGCACCCTCTCGACGCGCTTCTCCGAGTCTCTCTCTCTCTCTCTCTCTCTACATCTCTACTTTACTTACTTACTCAACTCTGGACTCAACTCACAGCATTCAATGATCAATCCCTCGGTAAACTCACTCGCTTCAAGCACTCGTTATTAAAGAAAACAAAGCCAAAAAAAGCAACCTCAAAGCCCTCAAGCCCAACCCCTCCTCCCTCCCTCTCAAAACTCCTCCACCCCATCCCCCTCCACCTCCCCCTCGCTCTCCTCCCCTGCAGCCCCTTCCCCAACCTCCTCCTCCTCCCTCTCCGTAAAAAAAAACAACCTCGAAACGTCCTGATCGGCTTCTTCGACCCTCTCTTCATCGTCCACCTCCGGCGCGTCCGTCAGGGAGAGGATGTTTCGCATCGACCGGGTCAGGGAGGGTGGGTTGAAGGGGAGGAGGGAGAGCGAGGGGAGGGAGGCTGATGAAACGATCCGAGGGGAGAGGTTTAGTTAGTTGGGGGTTGAGGGAGAGAGAGAGAGGGGAGAGAGATAAAACGAACCAGGGTACGACGCTGGAATCTCGAGATGCCGAAGGAGAGGGATCAGTTGGGTCGTGAGCGTTTCGCGCGAGATTTGACCTGAGGAACGAAGAGTTTTCCGACGAGCTTCGAGTTAGTTTTTGAGAACGACAAGGGAAGAAGGCTCCCGAAAGACACTCACCACCTCCACCCATCCCCAACCCGAGCTTCGCACACCAGCTGGCGATGTCGTCGACGTTGGTTTCGTTCGCTCGTTGCTTCTTGGCCGAGTCGAACCAGTCGGGTTTGTACATCTTTTGACCTTTCCTGGTGGGAGGGGAAAGAGGGGTTTGAGAGGTATCAGGGAGAGAAGGAAAGGAAAGGAAGAGAGGGAGAGAAGGAGGACGAGACGCGACGAAAACGAACCTCTCCACAGGCGAAGGGAGTCCAGCGAGCAGGCCTCGGACGGTGAGGTTGAAGGCGTAGGCGATGGAGATTTTGGAGGATTGCCACTGACGATCCAAAGGGGAAACAAGAACGTCAGCGAAAGAAAACAGGAAAGGGAAGGGAGAGAGACGCAGGACGACGAACCAAATCCTCATCCGTCTTCATCGCATCACTCCCACTCAAAGCCTCGATCGAATCAAAGCACTCGTCGATGTCCCCGCAGAAGAGAGGGTAGTTCTGATGGAGGTAGAGGTTGTAGAGCGACGTATCGACGGGGGCGTCGAGGAAGAGGGTCTGGAGAAACGACGAAACGAAATCGAGACGCGTCGAGGGAAAGGGAAGGGAGGTCAGCTCGACTTTGAGAGAAAGAGAAAGAGAGAGTATGTTACTCACCTCAACATCGACCTTCGAGATCCTCTTCTGATGATGAGCGAGATGATCCGGAAGAGGGATGGTTTCGACAGATTCGGGAGCTTCGTCCTCGTCCTCCTCTCCTTTCGGGTCGGGATCTCCCCATCCTGAGAGATAGAGACGAGCCAGTAAGCGTTTATGTCGAGAAGGATACCGATAAGTAGAGGAGCTCACTCTTGTTGTATAGCACCTTCCCCAAAGCATGAAACAGCGCCAAACTCTGCTCTCGTCGCGTCACGGCTTCCATCCTGTTTTTCGACGCAAAGCAAACATAGTTCAGCTCCCCCAGTCTCTACCGTCCCAGACCCCCAACCCACTCTCTTTTTCCTATGCTCGTGAGAACGGAAAGAACAAAACTCACAAAGCTTTCAACTCCTTCCCCGCCTGACTCTTCCCTCCCTTCCCACCTCGACTGCCCTTCCCCTTCAACTTCCCTGCTGCACCACCTCCTCCGCCCTTCCCAGAACTCATCTCCACCCTGCAAAGGAACTGTAGAGCGTTGATGGCACTTCGGATATCGCCGTTGGAGGACTGCACGATGAGGTCGATGGCGTCCTTGGGAGGACGACGCGACGAGGAGGTGTGAGTGAGGGAGAGGAGTTTGGTGAGGGATTTGGTGAGGAGGGTGGGAGCTATGGGGTTGAAGCTGAGAGAACGAAGTAGGAGATTCGGTGAGGAGGAAGTGGGTTCAGTTTGGGAGAGGGGGAAGGGAAGGGAAGGGGAAGACGAGACGAGACGCGACGACGAAACGAAAAAAAAGGGAAAGGAAAGGACTCACTTGACGACTCTCGTGTATGGTCCCTCACTCAACTCCAACCCCAACACAGCTCTTAAGTCCCACCCGTCATCTCTCCTATGATCCATCCAACTCTCGCCAGCTTTCCCTCCATCTCCAGGATCGGTAACAACCACGACGAGCGGCGACGACGAGGGAGTCCAGAAGGTTGCGAACTCGAGGAGAGCTGCTTGGAAGGCTTGACGGGTCCCAGAGTGAGAGATGTTGGGGAGATCGTCGAGGAGGAGGAGTTTGCGAGTTGTCGGTTGGTGGGAGGAAGAAGAAGCGGATTTGGAAGAGAAGGAGAGGGAGGGAGCAGAGGCTCGGGAGAGGAAGGACGTAAAGCGGGAGATGAGGGACTCGGCGCCTGAAAAGCACCCAAACGAGATCAGCTTCAGATTCGGATGCGAGAAGGTAAAGGGTAGAAGATACTCACCGAAACTTCCACCAATGCCATGCTCCTCAGCTCCTTCGACCCACTCGAGAACCTCGAGACCCATTTCCGAAGCGAGAGCCTTGATCGTCGCCGTCTTTCCGACTCCTGAAGGACCAGAGAGAGCGAGGATCCTCTGCAGAAACACAACGCAACACGCTCATCAGTATTGGGTTCGAAAAGAGAGGAGCTGGAGCCCACTCACTCTGTACTTGAGCAGCTTCGAAGGAGGAGCACCGTCGGTCGAATCGTTCACAGGAGGGAAGGCCTCGTTCAACCAGTCTTGGACCTCCTTGACTTTCTTCTTGTGAACTGCTAGCTCGGACTGCAAGACCAGAAACAGCCGTAGTCAGCTTGGAGCCCAATAAAGGAGTTGAGCGAGCGAGACGAACCGAATCTCGAGGAGGATACAAATCCGTCCAGAGCCCTTCCTCCTCCACCTGCTCTCCTCGTCCTCCTGCCAGACCAGCACAAAGCAACGAGCCCTTGATCAGCTTCTACACCTTCTCACCAAACGATATGAGACTCAACCGATCCGAGACTCACTCGACTGACTCTGATCCCTCGCCTTCCCTTTACCCTTCTCCTTCGAAGATGTCGAGGTCGAGCTCACACTCCTCCTCTCCTTCTCCTCCTTCTTCCTCCCCTTCGGCTTGACCTCCTCCACCTCCCCATCCGACCTCACATCCTCCTCATCCGAATCTGACAGTTCGATGACCTCGACTATCTTCCGCTTCTTCGAAGTGTTCGGTTTCGACGACGACGACGACGAAGAAGGAGGGAGGGGACATGCTCGTTTCGAGGGAACGTCCGGGACGGCGAATTTGAACTATACAGACCCAAACCGATGTCTATCAGCATCTACCAGCGCTTCACAAGAAGCTACGTCGAGAGACTTACCGGCTGTAGAGCTCCCAAGGACTTCATCGGCTTCGAGGATTGAGAGGAGGAGGATTGGGAGGAGGAGCTCTCGAAGCTGAGCGTCGTTTGTTTCGGCTTGGTAGGTTTGCTCTTCAGCACAGGGACCTTTTTGGGCTTGGAGGAGGGTTTGGAAGGGGGGCCCATGGTACTGCGAGAAAAGAAGAGGAGGAGCGAAAGCTCGGGTGGTGGGTGATGAAGGGAAGGAAGCTGAAGAGAGGTGGAGCTGATCAACGGTTTCGAAGGAGGAGCGGACGCGGCTGACTTTCTTTTCTCCCTTTTTCAGAAGCTCAAATCTTCTTCGACTTCGAGCTTCCAGCCCTGTGGAGACTCCCAGAGAAATCCTGACCTCGAAAAGTATCAAAATGAACGAGCTTTCCCTAGCGTCTCTCACCCTACCTCGCCTCGCTCCGTCCTCTCTCTCTCCATCAAAGAAGAAGAAACCTAGACATCGATATGAAACGACTCAAAACTCAAAACTCATAATTCAGCCACTACCCTACTCAACAACCATTACTCCGTCCATCTCCATCTCCTGTTGCTCCTGCTCGAGATCTGTTTCTCAACCCAAACCAAAACGCGTCTCATCAGTCCCTCTTTTCCCTCTCTCTTCCTGCACCCCCAAAGCTCGTGTCCAACTCACCTCTGATAGCCGCCTCAAAATCCAACCCCTCCAACTCCCCTCCCCTCCCGAACCTCTTCTCCAAAAGCACCTCCGCTCGAGGGTTCAGCACCCCGTGCTCGAACGCTTCTCTCAACTCGGGAATCAACTCCTCGGAAGTTTGCTGAGGTTGGGCGTGTTTCTTGTTGGCGAGGAAAGCAAGGTAAGCGAGGGAGTGTTTCGGCTTGGGCAAGACGGGGATGGTTGAAGGAGGAGCGGAGAACCAGAGGAGTTTGTTGGTGGAAGGGTCGCGTTCGAAGAGGCCGGCTGAGGACGATGAAGGAGGAGGAGGAGGAGGTGAAGAGAAAGAGAGGGAGAGAGGAAGAGAAGGGGAGATGTTAAGCTTCGTCGAAAGAGAAAGAGTCGATACGACGAAGGAAACCAAAAAAAAACGCGTCCACTCACCCGTCTCCTCCCCAACCGTATCAAAGTTCGCCACCTGTCCCACCCACCCCGCCCCACCGCTGTTCCCGACCACTGTCCTATCCGCCATCAACCTCCCTCTCTGAGGTCCTCCTCCTCGTCCGTTCTGCTGATACTGCTGCTGCTGAACCGGTCTCTGCTGCTGCTGAACAGGCGTCTGACTTCCTCCCGCTCCTCCGTTGGGAGTTCCTCGGTAGACCTGCTGTTGCTGCTGCTGAGCCTGCTGTTGCTGGTACGCTGCGTTCGCCTTCGCACTCGCCGCTGAAATCTCCGCTGAAGCTGCTGCTGTGAGGGCTGCGATCTGAGCTGCCGTGAGAGGTTGTTGTTGGGGAGGAGGAGCGGCGGGTCGAGCGGGTTGTTGATGGTAGGATGGAGTCGAAGGAAGAGCGGAGTGGGAACCGGTGGGAGTGGCGGTGGTGCTGGTGATGGGGAGAGGAGTTGAAGATCCTGAAGCGACGGAGGGAAGAGCGGAAGGGGGAGGAGGAGGGAGGTACGATCTCGGGGCGACCGATATCGACGACGACGGCGAGGCGTTGTTGGCGGTAGGAAGCCCGTTAGGGAAAACCATAGCGTTCAACCTCTGCTGTTCCTCAATCCTCTTCGCCCTCCGGATCTCCTCCTTCTGCTCGGCCGTCAAAGGAATCGGGGCAGGAGCAGCCTGAGCTTGTTCCTCTGCTCCTCCTTCGTCCCCGTCGTCTGCTCCTCCTCCTCCTCCTCCAGTTCGAACCGTTCCAGCCTCTCCGATCGATCCAGGTCCAGTAACACCTCGGATGAAGGGTGAAACGACTCGGCGGATCTTGATGACGGATTCGAAAGGGTAGACGGCCATGAAGTCGGTTTTTCGAAGCTCGTCTGGGATGCACGAGTTCCAGTTCTTGATTCGGATCATGGTCTTGTCTTTGTCGTTCCAACGGGAGTCGCAGACGTCTGAGAGAAAATCGACCGCAGGGTCAGTTCAGAGCGAGGACGGGAAAGAGAAGGAGGAGAAGAGAACGAACAGAGCGGCCAACCACGGTACCATCCAGGCGGCTTGGGTCGTCCTCGGATCGCCTTGGTGTAGAACTGGCATCCGATCTTCTCGATGATATCCTCCAGAACGTGATCGGCAAATTGAGCTGCGACAGCAAAGAGAACGGAAGTCAGCTCCCTTGTTCTCCTCGACTTTTTGGGACGCGTCGTTTTTCGAAGCGAACTCACCAGTCTTGAAGACCTCGTGCTCGTAAAACGTTCGATCGGCAGGATGGATGGTCTGCTCGGGTCGGAAGTACCAGCAGACGGAGAGACCGACTTTGTCGCTTCTACAAGAGTCAAAGGTCGAACAAGAAAGAGGACGAAAGTCAGCGACTCGTCTGAACGAACGACTCGAAGAGAGGCGGACTGACCCCTTGGGAACGAAGACCTTGAAGATATGACCGATGATAGGTTTCGCAGGATCATCTGGGTTCGAGAGATGGAGGTATTCACCTGCGACGCAACACGCAAGGAGAACAAACAAAGTCAGCGCGTGGTCTCGTCCCTCTCCCTTCTTCTCGCACCTCACGCCTCTTCTGCACTCGACGCTACTCGAAGCTGAGAACGAGAAACTCACCAGGACTGTACGTCACCCCCTTGTAGTACGCCGAGCTCAAGAAATCCCTGTCCTTCGTGTTCAACCTCAAGCTCGTCACGACGAGAGGATCTCCGTTCGGCGTCTCTCCCGTCTTGAGAGGTCGAGCGTTTCCAGGACCGGCGGTGAGAGAAGCGAAGTTGGTAGCTGCGGTGGTTGAGATGGGGTTCGGGGAGGAGAGGGTTTGGTAGAGTCGCTGCGAAGGAAGGGAAAGAACGAAAGGAAGAAGGAGGAAGAGGGTCAGTTCGTTGGACGCTCGACGAGACGAGAGAGGCGAGGCATCGAGAAACAGCCCCAAATCAGTGCTCTGCAAAAAGAGGCTCACCTGCAAAACAAGCACATCCCCGTACTCCTTCGACCCCTCGAGGAAGAACCTCCTCGCCTTCTCGAAGAGACGCGCCATGTCCTTGTCGAAGTCGACGATAGAAGTGTAGACGGAGTGGGCGACTTGGTGCTCGATTCCAGCGAGGGAGAGAGGCCACTACGAGGAGAAGGAGACGGAGGGGAACGATCAGTCTCGGGACGAAACGAGAGGATCGAGACGAAAGCAGACGGAAAGGGGAGAGAGAGAGAGGACTCACGTCGAACGTAAGGAAGTCGTTGTCCGTAGCTTCAGGGATTCGATCGAGCACATCGGCGAGCCGGTATCCACTAAACGAGTCGAAAAGAGAAACAAACGAGACGCGACCAGAAACACAAAGATCAGTCAGGCTCGACATGCTCCTCCCTTCCTGCCGTCCCGAAATCCACTCACGTAGCATCTCTAAACCCCTTCACCCCATTCAGGATCATCTCACACCTCTCCACCCTCCCCTCCGCACCCCCATCCCCGTCCTCCTCCATCCATCCCACCTCCTCGAACCCTTCCAGCTTCTGCAACCCCGAATCCAACATCTGAGCGACGTCTTTACTCCCAACGAGTTTCTCGTCCTGATCATCACTGATGTTCCCTCCTCCTCCTGCACCACCCATTCCGGTTGACGGCCCACCGGAGTCGGAGAAGCCAGAAGGGTAGTACCCTCCTGCTGGGGAACCGAAGTCCATTGGGAGGAGATCCATCGGTGCCGGAGTGGGTTCCGAGAGGTAGGATGGGCTGAGTTGGGCGAGGAGGTCGAGTTGCTGTTGCTGTTGAGAGATCGGAGGTGGAACTTGTGGTTGTTGTGGCAGGTAGTGAAGAGGCGGAGGAGGAAGAGAAGGGAGACGAGCTGGAGCAGCGACGGCTGGAGAAGCTGAGGACGAGGGTTTGGGTTTCGACTTCGCTCCTGCTGATTCGATAGGAGCTCCAGGTGTAGGTTTAGGCTTCTTGGGTTTGGGAGCGTAGACAGCTTCCCTCATAGCAGCAGCTTCCTCTGGTGAGAAGTTGCCCGCTGCGATTTGAGCTGCTAGACGAGCTGCCAGGTCGGCGTTGGAAGGACGTCCGCGTTTCTTCGGGACTCCTCCGTTGGCGTTGAGAGATGCGAGTGATGGACCGGTGGAAGATGAGGCGACGGGAGGGAGGAGGGGACCGGCTGTTGAGGAGGAGGACTGGGGAGGTGGGACGAAGGGACCTGGAGACGCTGGAGGAGGAGGTGGTGCTGAGGAGGAAGAGGGGAGACCGGGAAGGCCTTTGGAGGCTGCGAGGGAAAGAACGAGGTGCTATAGAGAACGAAGAAGGAGAAGAAGGAAAGGTGAGCTCGAGAGGAGAAGGGAGGACAGGGGGAGGGAGAGAGGATGAAGGGAAACGAACGTTGAGCTTCTGTGCGTCGTGAGCGATTGGGCTTCCTTCCTCGTTGTCTGGAGGGAAGAGAAACCGAGTTGAGGTCAGTACATACAGCGAGGCGAGAATGAGAAGAAGGTTCTACTGACAGTACATGGCATTTCGGAATACGAGCTGAAGGAGAAGAAGCGAAGGCAAGGGAGGGAAGGGAGGGAGAGGTGAGCTCAATCGAAGAGAGCTGGCGAAAGGAAGAACGAGCTCACCTGAAGATCCTTGAGGAACGCTTGGACCGAGTTGAATCTTCCAGCAACCAGAGTAGACTGTATGCGTCGAGATGGAGCAGGATCGAAGGGTCAGCCCATCTATCCACGCGGATGGGATGGTTTGAAGGGAGGGAAGGAGAGGAGGAGGCAGAGCTCACGTTGATGTCGTCCAAGCATCGTGGTTCCGGAATGATCTCGTAGTAATCCGCCCAGTCAACTCGATCAGGAAGAGCTCGAAAATCGTAAGAGATGGAACGTCTGAACAAAACAGCGAAAAAGCGAGCGTTAATGGATGGATTCTCGACGGAGGGAGGGAGAGGGCAAGGGAGCTTACTTTCCGTCCTTCTCGTTGAAGAGAGCGGTCATGATGGATTTACACTGTTCCAGCTGAGCAGCAGTGATCGCGGGAGCATCCTTCTTGGGCTTCTTGGGTGGAGCGGTAGACATGGTCGGCGTTGGGAGAGAGAGAGGTCGCGTCTCGAATCAAGAACGAAGGAGTTTGGACTCAACCTCTCCTCGTTTCCCAGATCCCAACACCAGCATCTCCCTTCCTTCGACGAAAAAAGAGCATCCCTCCTTGATCGAGCGTATAGATCCGCAGCTCGTAGAGTAGAGGAAGAATCGAACAACGATGTCGAGGTGAGTACCTTTTTTGGAAGCTATGGAGAGAAAGAGAAGGCGAAAGAGCTGACCTTGCAAACCTCCTTCCTCCCTTCCTTCAGTCCTCTTGCTGTTCCTCCTGGCCCATCGCCAATGAGGATCGTTCAAGTCATAGATCTGACAGGACCGTACGTATATGCGTCTTCTCCTCTGCAACTTTCAAAAATCGTTGCTGACTCCCTTCTTTGCTTGTTATCTTCACAGAATCCCTGTTCCGCCTCCCCCCCCTCCTCCTTCCTCCTTCAAGGTACGTCCCTTTCCAGACCTCTTCGCTCTATCCCCGGCTCTTTCAACCTCCCCAATTCTATGCTGACATGCTCTCCATCCTGTCCTGCTCTTTCCAGAACTCGCGGAATCACCAAGCTCCTGCTCTTCCCTCTCCATCGCCTCTAAAGAAGTCTCGTCCGAACGAGCTCGACGACCAGAGAAACCCTCTCGCAGAATGGGAGAACGACTTGGACGTCTTCTGCTACAGGTTCGAGACGGTCGTAGCAGAGTGGAAGAAGTCGAGAGGAAAGCTGAGAGACATAGAGGTACGTGATCCGACTCTCAAGTGCACTGAGAAGAAGGGACGGCGGAGCTGACCTCTCGTTTCGCTTCCTTCCTTCTCTTCGTTCCCTCTTCCTGCTCGATCTTCAGGCTGCTCGAGGTCCACCACCATCTTCCAAGAACTCTCTTCCCGTCCGGAAATCAGCAGCTTCGATCAACCCTTTCTTCCTCCTTCTCCCTCCAACGTCGACTCTCTCTCCCGCTGTTCGTTTCGTCTCGTCTCCCTCTCCCTCTCCCTCCCTCGCTTATACTCTCAATCCTGACGCTTCGCCTCTTGACTGCAGTCTCTCATCCTCGTCTGGTTTGCCGCCGAACACATGCTCAATTCCTCGCCAACCGGTCTAGCAGGAGCTCAGCGTTTCGTCCAGGTCTACGAGTCAGGGAAGCACAAGGCGGCTCAACAAGCGGCTGCTGGAGTGAACGGAGGAGCGAACGGCGGAAGTGCGGTAGCGAGGCAGAACGCGGTGATGACGGAGTTGATCTACTCTGCCTTGGGGTGGTTGGGAGTCAGGTCGGGAGGGTTGCCTGCGGCGGGAGCGACGACGACGGGAACGGGACTCGGGACGGGACGAGTCGCTGGAGCAGTAGAGGGAGGATCAGGAGGAGTTGAGAAGGGACCAGATGAGGGACAGGAAGAGAGAGGGAGAGCTGTTAGTGGAGCGGGAGGCGAGAGGGAGATCCAGACTCCAGCAGCAACCGCTTCCAACGCCGTTTCAACTTCAACAACAACTCCTAACAACTTCGCCTCACCTCTACCCTTACCCATTCAACCTCCACCTCCTTTCCCTACTACTCCCACCACCGACCAACTCTCCTCAAATCCCAAATCAGGACTCGGGGCTCGAATTCGTCAAATCGCTCTCTCCCCGACGCGTCTCTTCCGACCACACTCTTCCTCTTCCTCCTCCTCACCAGCCACCTCTCCTACCACCTCCTCCCACTCGCCATCGACCTTCCTCCCAACTACTTCGTCCTCTATCGCTCCAACGAGTGCAACAAGCGCAACCCTTGCCGCTCCCGTCGTCTCTCGATCCTCCTCCTCCTCCGCCATCCTCGCCAACCCTACCACCTCCCAGTACCAACAGCACCATCGCATGACCAGCACGTCTCCTACGTCTTCCATACACCATCATCCTCGTCCTTCCTCGCCGCTCGCACCAGCACCGGTCGCGCCTGCACCACCTGTGCTCAGCACTCTTTCGTCGTCGCTTGAGGAGGAGGAACGGCTCCTTGTTGGTGGGTTGACGACGAGGGAACGGGGGTTGTCGGGAAGGGAGAAGAGTCGTTCACCTACAGCAGTGGTTCCAGGTCTTCCTTCCGTCTTCCTCCCTCCCGCGGCAGGTCCGACGAGTCCAGAAACTTTCTCCTCCGATCTCCCGTCCGACCGTCCCCTTCCCTCTACCACCTCCACCTCCAGCTCAACCAACCCTTCACCTCCTCCTCCAAGTTGGACCTCACCCGCTACCTCAACTCCAACTTCTTCTTCGGAACCCCAACCCACCTCCCCTCCCCTCTCCCTCCCGCCAACAACCTCCCGTCGTTCCCTCCTTGGAAGAGTCCATCATCGATCCGCTCGAATGCTCTCAGCTTCAGGGATCACCCTTCCTCCCCTCCCCGGTCAACCTCCCACCGCTTCGGGTTCGGGTTCCATGTTCGGGAACACCTTCTCCCTCCCCGCTCCTTCTTCCTCCAACACCGACGCGTCGACCTCGACCCCCCCACCCCCACCTTCGAACGCGCCGGACGGCTCCTCCATCAACTTCTTCTTCACTCCGTTCCCTACCTCCCATCACGCAAACGGAGCTGCCGGAGGAGGAGGAGGAGGAGGAGGGGCAGAACAGAGCATGATGGCGGCGAAGAAGTTTCGAGGAGCGGGAGCGATGAGGAGTGGGAGTGGACCGGTTGCTGGAGCGGCGAGGAGGGTGGTTCAGCCCGTGGCTGGAGCGGGAGGGGAAGGAGGGAGCGGGAGTGGGAACGGGAAGAAGGATGGGGAGGGTGGTGGTGGTGGGAGGGTTGGGGTTGCTATTTGAGAGGGAGGAGCGGGAGGGATTTTGTCGTTTTGTCGTTTCGTCTTGGTTCTTGTTCTCGCTCGCTTAATATGTCGTTCTTTTTCGCTTTCTATATACGAAGTGGGAGTTTGAGATACAGTGGCATTGAGATAAAGCAGCAAGCAAGCAGCGAAGCGAGGAAGTTTCGAACGAAGGTCCAGCTTCGGGAGCAAACAAAGTAAGAGCGAAAGCGAAGCAAGCGAATAAAGATACTGCTGATCCAACCGAAGTCTAGAGGGTTACACGTGCTGAACATGGAACGAAAGCGAGAAGGAAGAGAAACCCGAAGAATCTTTGAACTTCTAAACGAAGAACGACGAAACCGACGCGACGAGCCCGAGGAAGGCAGCTCCCATCCCCACGGATCGAGCTTGGGAGCTCGATGAAGTTGAGGACGAGGATGTAGAGTTGGAGGAGGAGCCGGAAGCGGCGGTAGCGGTGGTAGATCCGGATTCGGCGGAGAAGATCTTGATGCTCGAGATCTCGAACTGCAAGAGGAAAGGGTGAAAGCGGCGGAGGTCAGGATTCGAAACGCGTCGGAGAGCGAGAGAAACGAGAAGGACTCACGTAAGCATCATCGTAGTTAGAACCATCGGCGACGTAGGTAGAGTAGCAGGTGGCAGTTCCTGAGAGGGCTGGGCAGGTTTCCTCGAGGGTGGTGGCGGCTGCGAGAAGAAAGAAGGGATTGATCAATTGTTATTTTTGATTCACTTCGTTTCTTCGAAGGTGAGAAAAAGACGTACCTCCGGCCCACGATCCACAGAGGGTGATATCGAGGATGAGTTGTTGAGCTGTTTAGAGTTGAAACAAGGAAGCGATCAGCATAGGAACGAAGAGAGACGCAGGAGAGAAGAGAGGAGAGGGAAAGGCGACGAACATCCAAAGTAGGAATCGACATCGCAAGAGGACTGAGGCCAGGTAGCGGAAGGAGTTCCGAGGTTGGAAGTGTCGAGAGAAGAGGTGGCGGAGGAGATGGAAGTGGGCACGTCGGCTCGGGTGAAGAACCAGATGCTGTGAAAGGAATCGAAGAAGGGTCAGCGACGCCGCGTCGAAGAAAAGCGAGAGAAAGAGGGAACGGACTTGATTCCAGTAGAAGCCAACTCGGTAACCCAAACTCCTCCTCCGGCTGCAGCGAAGGGAGCTCCATAACTCAGGCTGAGAAAGAAAAGCGAATGGGTTCAGTTCTTGAGCTCGAAACAGAAAGAGAGAAAGAGGGAAGAAAGAACGACTCACTCGGACGAATCGGTGACAGCACATCCAGCGTTGTCGTTGAGAGAAGTATCACATGTAGTCGAGTTGGTGGTTCTGGAAGAAAGGAAGAAGCTCGGCCGTCAGCTTCACCGAGAGCGAGAGGTGAGGAGAACGGGACGACGCGACTCACCCAGATTGAGTCACGGAAGTCGCCTGAGTGCATCCAGATTCGGTGTCTGAAGACGAAGGTGGTCAGATTGAGTTTAAGACGTACTAAGAAAACAAACTTGCTCGATTGAGAAGATCGCTTGGACTGATTCGAGGAGAGAGCGACTCACGGAGCGCCATTTGGTTGTTCGTCTGCTGATTGACTCCCTCGAAGGTATCGATTTCACCTCCAGCGGGCCAGTCAGCGCCTGTGCTCCACCATGCTGGCCAAACACTTTTTGGAGGAAGAAGAGAATGGAAGCAAGCGAGCGGGGAAGAAAAGAAAAGTCCGTCAGCCCTTGTCCCTTGATTGATCTCGTGCTCCTCGCTGAAGTTCGTCTCGCTCTCGTCGATGAAGAGGATCCTAGAAGAGGCGACTGCTACTAACCTGCAGCCGTAAGGAAGATGGAGCGCGTCGAAGACGAAGACTGATCCAACCGCGTAGTAGTTTTTGCTCGCGAGCCTGACAGAATTCCTCTTGAGGTTGTAGCCGACAGTCGTGCTAAGAGCGAGAATCGAAGAGGAAAGAAGTCGTCAGTTTGAGCCTAGAGAAGAAGACGCGTCTGGGTTTGAAAGACGTACGTGTTGTCGACCTTCCGAACAGAAGAGGAGGGAGAGAAAGGTCAGCCCGAACGCAGATGGAGATCCTTCGACGACGGAACTTACCTTGACGATAGCGTTTCCAGCAGTGTTGGTGTAAGTCAGAGGATTGGTAGAATCAACTCCTACAGTCTCGTTGACCCACTAAGCGATGAGGCGAAAAGAGGGGTGTCAGCTCGAAGCGGGGAGACGAGACGAGCGCTCGTTGCTTCGACGCTTCCTTTTTCCCTTCCACGGAAAACTCACAATTACGTCTCCGAGGGTCGTGTTGTCGTAAGCCCCATAGTACGTCCAGTCGTCGAAAAAGGTGGTTCCACTGAAGGTTTGAACCTGGCGGGTCGAAAGAAAGAGTTGGTGGTGAGCTCAAGTTCCGGGGCAAGGAGGGGGAGGGGAGGAAGAATCGAGCTCACCAGAGGATAGCTCGTCGCCTGGGCGGAGGGAGCGAACTGGGAGAGAGAGAGAGCGACAGCGAGAACGGTAGAGAAGGATGAGAGAGACATGATGATGGTTGGTGGGAAGAAACCAAAACAAGATCCAGTTTTGCAAAGAGGTCCCCCTCCCTTCGCAGCCTCTGATCGCCTGCGGCAGACGACCGTCGTCGCGGCCGGGGTTGTTTAGTGATCCAGGAGGTCGGCAGTGCTTCGACGGAGTGTCAAGCTGTGTGTCAGTAAGAGCCGAAGGCAACCTGGAAAAGGGGAAGAAGAGAGGTCGTCGCAAGGTCGGGCCCACAAGTTGTGAGCCGAGCCGAGCCGCTGCTTCTATAGCAACTCGTTAGCTCTACGTAGCAAGGAGCAAATGCTTGGGAATTTGCCGAGGGGGAACTTCGGATCCTCGTCTCTTCCTGTCTGCAAGATCAGGACCTAGGCGATAAAGACGAAGCTCTCGATCGCTCGAGGCAGGAGACGCGTCGCCCGAGTCCTTCTTCGCCAGCTTCTACTCGAACATGAAGAGAGAAAGATGCAACATACGTTATATTATCAGCCTCAAAAAAATCCCTCCCAACACCCAGCATCCCAACCCTCCAACTCCCCAATGCACCACTCTCTCCCATCGTTTCCGTTTCTTCTCGCTCCTGCTGCCCGATCCTCTCTCTCGACCCTCTCCAATTCCAGCCTCCAGCAACTCGAGGTCCGACTCGGATTCGTCCTCGTTTACAACTCTGGAGGATCTTCGGTCGTTCGGGATCATCCATTCGAGGAAGCAGGCGAGGAGGAGGCCACCGTCGAGAATTGGGAGAGGGAGGAGGTTGAAGACGGCGAGGGTGAAGGAGATGAGAAGAAAGTAGGCTTTGAAAAGTGTGATGTGGTGAAAGAGAGGGTAGAGGAACGGAGGGATGAAGGAGGAAGGGAGGTTGGAGGATGTTTGAACTGAAAAGACGAGGACGCGTCGTGACAGGTGCGGTCAGTCCGAGGAAGCAGAGGCACCGAGATGAGTACTCATCGAGCAGAAGCCTTCACTCACCTTGAAGGAAGACCTGCTCCCGGTTTCCTTGCCAAACGATCCACTTTGGTTGCTCGCCGACAATCGACTTCCTCCCTCCCGATTTCACGAACAAGATCCTCAAGATCTTCTCCGACCCATCGATCGCAACACACATCTCCCTCTTCTCGTCAGAGCAGGGGCAGTGTGCAAATCCTCGTTCCGGCGAGGGGGTTTGAGGAGACGTCGTCGATCCTGGGTCGAAGAAAGTTGAGGTGAGGAGAGGGTTGATGGGAAGACAGCGGGACTCGTTTGGCGGCGGGAAAGGAGGGTTGGAAGCCGAGACCGTAGGTGGTCGTGAAGGTGAAGTAGGGTTGAAGAGTAGGAGAGAGGAGGAGGAGATGCAGGTTTCAGGTTGATCTGAGCGAGACGACGCAAAAAGGAGGACGCGTCAGAGGAAAAGAGAAATCGATGAGAGCGAAGATGGGACTCACTGAGGTACCACTCTTTGGGAACGCACCAGCCTTTGTGAGGGTCGATCTTCCCGTTTTCGGTGAGAGCGAGATGGGAGGGCTGAGTGAGGTAAGAAGTCCAGATATCGTCCGACGTCGACGCCGAGCTCGCTGCCATGGGGACGTCGTCGAGTTGAGTGATGACGGCTCCTCTCGGAAGTACCGAGTAAAGCGAAGAGTCCTGATAAAGTGCACGATGGAATGAGCTCGATTTCATCGCGTGCAGGGGATAGGCTGAGGACGCGTCCGAGCTTACTTTGTCGACGCTCAGAACTCCCCGTCCTAGATCACCGACGAACCTCTCGCTTCCCAGTGGAGACAGCAAGCTCACTCCCCAAACAAACCCAGCAAACAAGACGTTGTGCCAGCACCCAGCAGCAGCGATGCGAGCTCGTTGTCGAGTTGGAAGATCGCCCAAAGCTGTCGAAGGAAGGGTGACCGACGCAGAGGGGAGGAGAGGTGAGAGATGAATTGAAGATAGAAGAGGGGAGAGGTTGGATCTGACATAACGAAGAACGGGAAGCTCAGCAAGCAGCCCAAAGGGGTGAAGGGCTGGGGAACAAGAAGAAGGAAGCTCACAAGGCTGCGGCGAGAGCATGTCCAGGTTCGTGGACGATTTGACCAAGAAGGAACGAGAAGATCAAGTAGGTCGCTTGGGAAAGAGGCAGTGTAACTCCTGGGATCTGTAGGTGCGGGATCCAGTCAGTTCAGAAGAGCAAAACAGAGGGAAGAAAGAGACCTACCAAAGGACGAATGATCCCCTCGCTGAGCTTCCCTCCTCCTCCCGAGCTCGTCCCTTCCTCTAGAGCTCTCTTGACCACCTTCCCTACAGCTTCTCCAGACCTAGAGTTGCCCACAACTCTCAGCAACCAAACTCCGAAGGTGAGTCCCTCCCACGACAAGATCCCTATCGTCGCCAGCATCCCAACCATCCCCCAAAGGATTCCGAGATCGTAGCCTCTCGCCAACCATCTCCGTTGGTCCTTCCCCAACAGTCCCAGGATCCTGCTTGGTATCTCGTTGAAGGTCGTGGTAGAGACTTGGATCCCTATGAGAGTAGTTTTGACCGTCCAGAGAGTTTCATCGTCGTCGTCGTCGAGGTCGAGATTTGGAGAAGAGGAGGAGGACCGTCGAAGCAGGTGTTGAAGTCGTCGACGGGTGAAAGGGGATCGTTTCCCAAGCTGAAAGACGACCCAGAGGAAGGCAAGGAGGATTAGGAAAAGGTGGGAGGGCATGGGTACATCCCTGGGCGTTGTAGAGGGGTTTTGGGACGGTCGTCGTTTGAGGGAGGGAAGGAAGGAAGAGGACAGGTGAGCTCGAGCTCGTCCCCTTGATTTGACTCCGCTCTCCATCTTTCGACTCCCATTCTCCCTTTCTCCTGGGAGAGAAGGGATTTCTTGGGTTGAGTCCATCCTGGAAGAGTGTGGTATGTTATATATCGTTCGCTTTTCAGGTTCGACCAAGCGAGCCTGCAAGGACCGCGTCGAGAGAACTGTTTCTCCCTCCGTCTTCGTTTCTGTCTCCATCAAACTCTAGCAAGCCCGCATAATATTCACGACGATATTTCCAAATCCAAAGATGATCCTTTTAAACTCTCCTCCTCAACCCTGCTCCGGCAAACCCTTTCTAACACTGGTGAGCTCGCTTCTCGACAGCCCCTCCCACTCGCTTTCCGTCGACGACCTTCATGACTCCGACAGCGTTGTCGAGCCAATCCTGGTTGGCGACGTCGTTGAGCTTGGTGGTGATAGAATCGACGTCCAAAGCGAGGGTGTCGATCATGAACTGCGCGAGCTCGACGTTCCTACAAACAAGAGAGGAAAAGAGACATAAAAGCGTCAGAAACAAGGGTAGAGTCGATGGATTGAGCGTTGCACACTCACTCGTGGTTTCCAGCGAGGACCTCGCTTCCCTTTCCGTAGGCGATGAGGTTGACTGAGAAAGAGACGAGGGCAAAGAAGATGATCAGCGAACGATAATCGAGCGAAAGATCTGGACGAAAGAGAAGTCTCGGAACGGACCATCAACGGAAGAGTGACCGAGGGTACTGCATGAGGGAAGAAAGGGGCGAAATCAGAATTGGAGTGAGGCATAATTGGAGTGAGGGGGAAGGGAGAAGTTAAACGAGACGACCAACGACTCACGTCCATTTCTGAAAACGAATGCGAAGAGAGAAGAGCCGTCAGGTTCAGAGATCCAAAGGGAAGAGATGACTTTGTGTTACTCACAACCATCGATCGTCGGGAGAGAGATTGGGCAATGTGGACGTCGAGGAAGCTGGGAGGAAGGAGAGGAGAGGGAGGAGGTCAGACGCGTCGACCGATGGACGAAATGGTTCGTGCACTCACGAAGAGGAAGCGTTTCGAGCGACAGCGACGTTGACCTCGGTAGAGTTAGCGTCGAAGATTCCGTAGGCGGGGAAGATGGTGTTGTTGATGAATCCGGGAAGATCGTCTCCCTTGTAGGCAACAATCTTTGACGCGAGGTAAGAGGAAGAGTGGGTGGCGGGCTCAAGAGCGCTAGGGACCCATCCGTACTCGGGAGCTCCAGCGAACTGTCCTCCAGCAACAAGTCCTCCACACTCGTGATCGGCAGCTCTGTTCAAGAAAGAGCGAGAAGAGGAGAGTCGCGTCAGAAGAGGCAAAGGAAGCGTCGAGGACGTCTCTCGAGGGAGTCGAAAGAAAGGAACCGACCCGATAAGGATGGTAGACTCGTCCTCATCTTCATCAATGAAGTCCTTGATAGCCTGAACGGCGTTGTTCCACTCGAGGATCTAATCGAAGGGAAAAGGAAAGACGGGTCAGATCGAGCCTTCGTGCAAAAAAAGAGAGGGAGCTGGACCGACGTCGTGGAGATGTCCAACGGCATCGTTGGAGTGAGCAGCTGTTAAGAAGTTCATAGTCGAGCATCAGCTGCGTTCGTCCCAGTCGCCCCATCGAAAAAGCTCGAGACTGACCGTGATCAATTCGCGATCCTTCGACCATAAGGAAGAAACCGACGTCGCTGTTGGCAGAAGCGATCTTGAGAGCGTGGAGAGCGGTCTTGGTCATCTCGGAGAGAGAGGGCTCAACGGAGGCGTTTCGGTCGACCTCGTAGCTGTAACGAGGAGCGAGCGGAGTCAGCTTCGGTGGAGCTTCGAGGCTCGAGACGCAACGTCGACCTTCCAACGCACCTCATGTGCGAGCTGGTGAAAAGACCCATGAAAGGGAGGGTAGCGTTCTTTCCTCCGTCGAGAGCGTCGAATCCAGCTCGAGAAGAGAAGAAGTTGTAGCCTAGAAGAAGGAGGGGAGGGGGAGGTCAGCGTCGAGACGAATGAAAGACGAACGATGCGACGCACCGTTATCCTTGGCCTGATCGATAGCATTGATCTGGTCGGGTCGGCACGACTTGGGGAAGTCGGTGGTGTTGGGCTGGAAGAAGCAGAGTCCACCTGCGGAGGGCGAAAGAACGTAGGGAAGAGAGTCAGCTGGAGTTTGAAGGTCGAAAAATCCTCATTCAATCGACTCACCTCCAAGCATCAAGTCAGTGGTGTGTCCGAGGGGAGTTCCTCCGATGAGCTGATCAGCGATGATGCTCTCCAAGTCTCGATCGTAGGAGTGAGATCCGAAAGAGGCGGGAGTGGCCTGAGGAGAAAGGGAAGGGAAGTCAGCCTCGACGCGTCGTTTAAAAGCAAGGAAAAGACGGAAGGCACTGACGTGGGTGATCCTCGAGGTGACGACCATACCAGTCTTGTAGCCCTGAGCCTTAGCGGCCTCGAGGACAGTTCCGACAGGGCTGAGGGGACAGTGAAGCAAAAGGATGAGCTCTCGAAGCGTCGCGTCGGAAAATCGAGGCAGACTCACACGGCGTCGTCGTCGACTCCGATACCTCCGTTGTAGGTGTGGATACCCGAAGCGTAGGCAGTAGCAGCAGCGGCAGAGTCGGTGACCAGAGAATCGGATGCTCGAGTTCGAACTGATCCGATGTGAATAGTATCAGCAGGAAGTTGTTCAGACCAGGAGGTGTTGTGGAGCCACTGGTAGTAGCTGTTGAAACGAGCAAGAAGACGGTTTGGTCAACATTCGACGCCCCAAACTGAAATCTCTCGCTTCCATCGGACAACTCCAAAGCTAAGCACTCACTCTCGAGCTAACGGGGGTCAAAGAGCGACGAAACGGAGGAGTCAGCACGGCGTCGCGTCTCGTTCTCGATTCCTCGAGACGGCCAATTCGACCAAAAAAAAACTCACCAAAGACTTGGGAAGCCGGTCCGAAACCATCGGGGATGGTCATGATCAAGTTCCTGGCCTTGAGGAGGAGGAGAGTCAGCTCAGCAGGCGGGGAAGCTGAAAGAAGAGCGACCTCACCTTGGGAGTCTTGATGGAGGGCTGAAGAGGCTGGCCGAACTTGTTCTTGCCTTGACCAACGTTGGGAGGTCCGTAGCTCGACCTGGATCCATCGGCGTTCTTAGCGTTCTTGGTGGCATCGACGATAGGGTAGAAGGTGGAAAGAGCAGGAGCAGCGGCAGGGCAGGTAGGAGCAGGAGCAGTAGTGCTGGTTCCGTTGACGGCTTGTCTGGCGACGACACCTCCGGAGGAAGCGTCAGTAGGGATGTAGGATGCCGAAGCAACGGATGCGAGAGCGAGGAGCTTATGTATAAAAAAAGTGTCGGCGGAGGGGAGGAGGGAGATGGGAGATGGAGGGGGAAGGAGACGGAAAAAGATCAGCCCTTGCCTTTCGTTTCTTTTTCTCCCCGCCTCATCATCGGGACCCTCGAGTCCTCAATCAGGACGGAGATAAGGATAGATATGAACTCACGGTGGCAGGGAAGATCATGACTGGCTTGAAGGATCGAGGGAACTACTGAGTTCTCTAACTGGGGGGGTCGTGGTCTGAGGAAGGAAGCGAAACGGCGAAAAAAACGTCCTTCTTGACCTTGCCTGGGCAAGCCTGCTTCCTCAACCACACGTTCTTGGGCGGAGAAGGAACCCTCATGGGTGCTCCCTCTGATGAGACGGCGAGTAGTATCGAATTGAAGCCGGCGGAGGACTTTTTATGGAGGATCAGCGACGCGTCGCGGGGAAGCACGTTCGTAAAGATGTCGCTCGCTGTCGATGAAGAAAAAGAGAGATCTTCGAATGTTGAGTAGGCTCTCGGAGCATTGAGAGAAATCAGCGAGATCTACCAAAAATATCATGACGCGGAATGTGAGCAACTGGAGAGATCAAGTAGCGGAAAGTCAGCCTTGAGGGAGAAACAAAGGAAGAGGACGCGTTCGACTTTGTTTTGTCGAGATGAACTTCGGCGTTTTCCCTCGCAGAGATCTTCCGATGGACCAGGATAGAGTAGTCAGGTCACACTCCAGCAGCTGCTGAGCTTCCTGCAGTGAGCGAAGGCGAGGCGAGGTCAGGCTTTCGTTGGGAGAGAAGGGGTCAAGGAGGAGGGTAACGAGCGCTCACGTTCGGTTTCCAGGATCCTTCTGAGATTGTTACTGCTACTTCTCTCCTCGGATCTACAGCAATGAGTCTTCCTACTCTCACGAAGTGAAAGCTTGAGCCGGGACTGAAGGCGTACATCGAGATCTCTAAGCGTTTCGAGCAGCATCCCTCTTCCTCCTCTTCCCCTCGAGAACAGCTCGAGCCTTCTGCTTCTCTCCGAAGCCTGCGTCGTGAAGGGACTGAAAAGGCAAGAGAAGGGAAGGATATCAGTACGGTGCGTCCCGACCGAAGGAAAAGGGGGAAGCGGTGAGGCAGGAGGGAGAACGAGAAGAAAGATCGGACTCACCATCGCAGCGACTCGCTTTGCCGTCGAGACCTTGTTGAGATCCTCCAAAACAGCAGCTTCGGGAAGAACGAGCTCAGTAAGAGTAGCCTCTGTGAAAAGGTAAATGAGGCAGGTCAGAAAATGAATGGCGGGAGAACGTTCATCAGGATCGAGACGCGTCGAAGAAGGCCGAAACTCACTGATGACCTTCTCAATTCCACCCACCAACTCCGTATCCCTCTCCGTCACCATCGTAACAGCTACTCCACCCCTTCCAGCTCTGGCAGTCCTACCAACTCGATGCACGTAATCCTCAGCCTCCCTCGGGCAATCCCAGTTCACGACCATCGCCACTTCGGGAATGTCCAACCCTCGACTCCCCACGTCCGTAGCGACCAATACCGGCACCTGGCCTGATCGGAAAGCAGCGAGGGAGGCCAGACGTTCCTTCTGGGAGAGGTAGGAGTGGAGGGCGACGGAGGGGATGAGGAGTTCGGTGAGAAGGGAGTGGATGTGAGCGGTGGTGGCGCATCGAGAGGTGAAGATGATGGTGGATGGAGGCCAAGGAGGAGCTTCGTCTTCGGGCGCGGTGGTAGGTTTGGAAGCTTTGGAACCGGGACCTGAACGATCTCGTTTGCGAGAGGAGGCGGAGGAGGTCGAGGCGGAGGGTTTGGGAAGGTTTGGGTTGGGACGACGAAGGTGGAGGATAGATTTGGGAGGGTTGAGGAGGAGGTAGTAGAGGTAGGGTTCTCGGATGTGGGATGGGATGAAGAGGTAGTGCTGTTTAAGGGTGCTGACGGTAGTGGTGCTGGAGAAGAGAGAGGAAGGAGAAGGAGAAGTCAGGCGCTGCTCGAACGACGCGACGAAGAGGCCACAAAGGATGCGACCGAAGAGAAGGTTGAAGTGCGGAAAATTTACTCACTCCATGAGAACCTTGTGCACGAAGATTTTATCCTTTCCAGCTCTAGGCTCTTTCTCCTCCAGCGTTCGAATCGCGTCCGACTCGGTTGCAGTGAAGAGGCATGTCTGTCGATCCACAGGCATCCTCGAGAAGAGGTAAGCTAGATCCGGAGCGAAGGTGGGCGTCAACATCCTATCAGCCTCATCCAAGACCTTGGAGCGATAGGGAGAAAAATAAAAAGGTCAGCTCTTGAACGCGACGAGAAGGAGAGCGAGTGCGAGTAAACTCACGAGCGTCTGAACTCGGTCCAGTCCCCACTCTCCACCACTGCTTCTCAGGAGATCAACGAGCCTTCCAGGAGTAGCTACAACGACGTGAGGTCGAGCGCACATGGCTTGAGCTTGAGTGATGATGTCCATTCCTCCGACGACGACCGAGGTGGTGATGTTGAGAGGAACTCCAAGGATGTGGAACTGCTCAGCCAGCTGGAACGCGAGCTCTCTGGGGAATGTATATAAAGAGATACCCCGGTTAGTTTCAGCTCAGAAGAAGACGAGATGAGTCGAAAACTTCGAGCTTGTGGAAGGAGCGACGAAGGAGAGAAGACGAACCTCGTAGGCGTCAGAACAACTGCCCAGACACCGTAGGGATCCCGAGCGATTCTCTGAAGGATAGGAAGAGCGAAAGCGAGCGTCTTTCCCGAACCGGTTTGAGCGATTCCGATACAGTCTCGGCCTGTGAGGAGAAAAAGAAGGGAAGAAAGGCGAAGGGAGGAAAGGTGAGCTCGAGCTCAAGCTCACAAAGGACAGAGGACAAGACTCACCAGCCAAGATAGCAGGAATACAACCCTGTTGAATGGGAGTAGGCTTCCTAATCGACATGGCTCCCATCGAGGAGATAAGAGCTGGAGAGCATCCTAGGGATTGGAAGGTCGAGGAGGGAGCAGGCGCTGGTGCTGGGACCGAGGAGGTTGAAGGCTCGTCCGAAGGGGTCGAATCTGACTCGGCAGCGGCGAGAACGGGTTTCGAAGACAATGAGACTGCTGAGGTCGAAGCAGCAGGGTTCGAGGAAGTGGAGGAGGAAGGGAGGGGTTTGGCGAGTCGAGTTGGAAGTTTGATCCTTGAAGGAAGGGAGGTGACCTTGATAGGCTCCGCCTGAGGAGAGAGAGACCTGGAAGGAAGAGGTCTCCTTGCTCCGTATCGATCGTCGTCCGAGTCTCGATCCGAGTGGTAAGAAGAGGAAGAGCTGGCGCTGTCCGAGTCGTCGTCGTCGTCGTCGTCTTCTTCGTTGGAGGAGTTGGTGGAGGGAGGAGGGAGGACAGAGGTCGCTGCAGCCTTTGACGAGTTTCCTGAAGTCTTTTGCTTCTTGGAGTTGGATGGGAGGGAAGACGAGGAGAGTTTCTGCTTCTTGGAAGGGACGCTAGGCATCGTGGGCAAACGTGGTGAGGGTTGGAAGAGAAGGAGAAGGAAGGAGGAAGTCGAGCTGAACGAGATTTTAAACGAGGCCCCGGAACGTCTCCTCTTCTCTGATAAAATATTCTCTGACTGAAAATAACCGTCTTCTAGATATATCTCAGACCCAGTCTCTATAGAGACGAGCCCAAAATGTCATCAAAAATGCGTCGTCAAAGGCAGGAGAGGAGGGAAGGGGAGGGGAGCTCGAGCTCGCAACCTCCCTCCCATTCCTCGAACCCTCCATCACCCCTCCCAGAGCATGCATACTGACCCACGACCCTTCTTGAGCGTCTTTGTTTCCTCCGTTGAGCTGAACAGCATGCTTCGCTCCTGCAATGTCTGTTCCTCTGTCGTCTCAGCCCTCCCGCGCTTGAACCCTCCTCGTCTTCCCTTGATCTCTCGCCTTCCTTCGCCAGACCGCGACATTGCTGATGAACTCTACACCATCTTAGACGACGATATCTTCTCTTCCAGCCCATTTGATTCCCTTATCTTCCTCTGGGCTGATCGCTAGCGGTAAACAAGAAGAGCGGGGGAACGGAGTCAGTGAAGTCGTGCTTTCGGTGCATACAGCTCTCTTCGCTCCTTTCCGCTGTCGTGCTTCTCGAGGGATCACGCCAGGGAATCCTACGATGGTGCTTCTCGTAGCTGATCTTCTCCAAGGACGGAAGATCGAAAAACCGGGTGAAAACTGACGACTCCTCGTTTTCCGTCCCCTCGACCATCATCCCCTCCTCTTCCCTCCCTCCCCACTCCTTTCCCTTTGTTGCGGACGACGACCATGACGACCATTACAGCAGACTTCCCAGCTCCCATCGCTACCAACCCCAAGGTTCCTTCATCGCCCTCTCCCTCTCGCGATGGATCTGGAGCGTCTTCTCCGACCGACGAGAAGAAGTCCTACGCCGACGTCTCTGCTCTAGAGGCTGATGAGATCACTCTCAACGATGTCCTTGACGAGGAGGAACGTAAGAAGCTGTAAGTCTGACTTTGACACCCTTTCCCGTTCTCTTTTCAGCGACTGACCTGAGCTCGTTCTTTTCATTTCCCAGCCACCAACCCATCGAGTCGTACGAGGGCTTTCATCGGTACGATCCCGCGGCAACCTGGACTCCCCAAGAGGAGAAGAAGATTGTCAACAAGATTGATCTGAGGATCATGACTCTGGCCTGTCTGTTGTTCTTCGCGTTGCAGCTCGACCGAGGTCTGTTCGATTTTGTCCGCTCCTCTCGATTGCTAGCTTCGCCTGACTCCTCCTCTCCCCAATCGCCACAGGAAACATCGGATCTGCCCTCTCGGATAACATGCTCAGAGACATCGGTATCAACACGAATGACTATAACGTGAGTCGAGCTTCCTTTGCCCTTTCTCAACTCTCTTTCACCGGCCGTCGTCGCCTCCCGCTGACTCTTCTTTCTCCTCTCTTCCTTCAGAACGGAATGGCCATCTTCTACTGCTGCTTTCTCTTCGCTGAACTGCCGTCTCAAGTGAGTTGGCGGAGGTCGGAAGCTTTTGAAGCGACTCGCTCGCTTTTTGCTGTCAACGAAATCGAAGCTGACCTTCCCGCCCCATCTCCTCCAGCTCATTTCGAAGAGAATCGGTGCCGAGAGGATGATTCCGATACAGGTCTGTGGTTGGTCAATTGTGTGCGTATCCGTCTTCTTTCTTTCTCCGTCCATCGTCGCACCCATCTGCGAAACCGAACTAACGCGTCTCATCTTCCCCTCTTTGCTCTCTCTCGCCGTCTTCTTCTTCTTCTTCGCGTCTTTACTGCTCCTCACAGAACCATCTGCCAATCTCTGATCCACGGAAAGGCCAGCTTCTTCGCCACTCGAGCCTTGTTGGGTCTCTGTGAAGGGTGAGTTCTTCGCGCCTCCTTAGCTCAACGTCGCGTCGACTTTTCAAGGCTATCGAGTCCTGACGTCTTTCTTCTCCCTCCCTCGCATTTTTTCATGCTCCAGTGGACTTATCCCAGGTCAGTCTACTTCACCTGCATTTCGAGCGATTCCGTTCCGTCTTCGAGACTCGAGCTGACGGTGTCGCCCCTCCCTTCCTCCCTCTTCCGCATTCCCTTCCTCCTTCTCAGATACCATCCTCTTCCTCTCCTACTTTTACACCACCAGCGAACTTCCTATCAGACTCTCTTTCTTCTGGGTCAGTAGCTTCCGAGTGGAAACAGTCGAGAGGTCGGAAATCGTACTGACCTTCTTTGATTGTCTTTTTTGTTCGCTATCTCTGACAGGCGACTCTCACGGGAACGAACAGTGAGTCTCAATCCATCATCGATAGCCTCGAAGGCTCAGGTTGGCTCAGAGGAGGAAGAGTCGCCCCACTTCCCTTCCCGTCGCTCTCCGAACTCGTCGCTGACCTCTGCCTCCTTCTACAGTCGTTCAAGCGTTCATGGCTGCTGGAATCCTCCGTCTCCGAGGCGTTCGAGGCTGGGAAGGTTGGAGATACCTTTTCGTCATCGAGTGAGTGGCCTTCGTCGCGTCCGTGAGCTGGCCGAACGAGCTTAAACTGACGCGCTGTGTCTCTGCTTCTTTTCCGTCTGCGCCAGAGGAGCACTCACCCTCTCCATCGGAATCTTTGCTGCGTTTTGGTTGCCTGCTAGTCCTACCCAGACGGCTGGAGGAATCCGAGGGAAGGGCTGGTTCAGCGAGAGAGAAGAAGGTGAGTTCAAGCCGCCGTTGAACGCTCGTCAACTTCAGGTCCCTGATGTTGTCTTTCCCCTTCATCTTCAGTCATCATGGTGAACCGAGTCATCAGAGATGATCCTTCCAAGGGTAAGATGCACAACCGACAAGCGCTCAGCTGGAGTCAGTTCAAGGCCTGTTTAACCGACGTGAGTCTTTCCGACTCGTGCTTGCAGCGTCAGGTTTGAACTCAATCATCACTTTCTTCGTTTCTACAGTTCGACAACTGGCCTCTCTACCTCATTGGACTCTCGAGCTACCAGCCTTTCGCCCCTCCTGCCAGCTACTTGACTCTGACACTGAGAAGTGAGTCCTTTTTTCTTCCTCCTCGTCGACGTCGCTTGCCATCGACTCTGACTTCTTCTTCTTATCCTCCAGACTTGGGATTCAACACATTCCATACAAATCTCTTAGTCATCCCTTCGTCTGTCTTTTGGATCATCAACGTAAGCCTTACTTCCAGTGCGAGCGTTTCGTCGACGCTTCCTTTTCGTCGGGCTAACTCCTCTTCCTACCCTTTCTTTCCCCAAGTGCTTTGCTCTCACTCTCCTCTCTCGAAAGCTGAAGGAGAGGACTTTCGTCTCCGCTATCGCTCAAGTGTGAGTGGCTCTCAACTCCAACGAATCGATGAGCATCTCGTTGATTGACCTTCATCTTTCCCCTTCTTTCTTCTTCCAGCTGGGGTCTCATTCTCTTGATCGCTCTCACCACTCTTCCCAATTCCGCTGGACCTTGGACTCGCTACGCTATCATCAGGTAAGTCTCACACGCAGATTGAACGAGGGAAAAGAACCTCGACGCGTCGTCGGAACCGCCGTCGCCCAACAACCCACTCTCGCTGACTCGCTCTTCCCCTCCCCTCCCTCGCCCCTTTCTGCAGTCTTCTCGTCTCCTATCCCTACGCTCATCCCATCCTCGTGGCATGGAACTCAACGAACGCCAACTCTGTTCGACTTCGAACCGTCTCTGCTTCCCTCTACAACATTTCGTGAGCAGTTCCTCTGCCTCCGTCTTCTCGGAGACGCCAAGAAGCTGACCGACTCCTTCGCCTTTTCCCTTGAACGTACAGAGTCCAGATCGGATCTATCGTCTCTACTCAGGTGAGTCCTATGTTGCGTCTGGTCCGCCGAGATCGTTCGAGCGACGACTGACGTTGTACTTGTTTTCTTTCCTTCCTCAGGTTTACCGAGACGGTGACAAACCTTACTACCACAAAGGGAACAAGGGGCTGATTGCTACCGTGTGCTACAATCTCGTTCTCTTCGGAGGAGTCAAGGGTGAGCACAAGAAACGCGTTTGGTCGTTGTTTCTCCTCGCTGACCCGCTTGCCTCCTTCTCTCCTTCTTCGTCTCAGCCTACTTCATCTGGAGGAACAGGCAGAAGAAAGCTCAGTGGAAGGCTCTCACCAAGGACGAGAAGGTCCACTACGCAAAGTTCGTCCTCGAATTCGTCCTTCCCCTTCCAGAGTCCTCTCGACGCGACCCAGTGAGCTGACCTTTGCTTCCTTCGTTGCTTTGCTCAGATACATCGCTCCCGAAGCTGGTAACAAGAGCTTGCTTTTCGAGTTTAAGCACTAGAACCAAAACTGGGGAACTTGTAGAATTTTTTTAGACGGGACGTCCATTTCGACGCGACGCGACTCTTTCCTCTCTCTCCGTCTCTTACAATTCCACGACTCTTCACGATCTTGTTCCCCTATCTCTTTCTCTCTCTCTATACTTTTGGGCTTCTCGTTGGCGCGAACATACGATAAGAAATGAAAGGACTCTCTTTCTCCCTTAAAGGAACGCGTCGACCGTCCTCCCTCCTCTCCTCCCGTCCCTCGCGCACTCCTCGATCTTTTTCGACCCATCTTCGATCAGATCAATCAGCTACCCCCTACAGTAGACCTAGACTCTATGCTAATCAGTCTCCGAAAAAAGTGAAAACGGGTCGCAATTTATGCCGGAAACAAGGCCTCATGACGAAACGAGCTTCCCTCTCTGTCCCTTCCCCCCCTTTCCCTCCCTTCCCCCCCAAACGACGACCTTCTCTCTCTGAACAAGCATGCCTTCCCTCTACCCGATTCTGCTCTCCCTAGCCATCATCGGCTCTATCGGAGTCGTCTATGAAACCTGTGAGTGCTTGCTTCCTCACGTCGTCTTCTCTCTCCACCTGAGTCCTCGCCAGGCTCGAGCGCTGAGCCAAACACTGCCCACCCCCTTCTTCACTGCTGCAGACTTCGCTGAATCGGTCGAAGACTGGTTCTCCGAGCTCGTGGAACGTCGTCGGGAAGTTCGTCGCTCTCGGGAGAGGAAGATCCGAGTTGAGCAAGGGTTCGAAGGGAACGGAGGAGACGAGAACGAAGGGAGGAAGAGTTGGGAGACTAATAGGGAGAGGGAACTGGACGAGTTGAGTCGAAGGGAAGGTCTCGCTGCTTCGATGCAGAATCTCGAAGGGCAAAGGGGAATCCAGGAGGAGGAGGAGATGATGATGAGAAGGAGTTGGAACG
Organism: Mrakia frigida; assembly: GCF_051309035.1. Classification (NCBI taxonomy): domain Eukaryota; kingdom Fungi; phylum Basidiomycota; class Tremellomycetes; order Cystofilobasidiales; family Mrakiaceae; genus Mrakia; species Mrakia frigida. The sequence continues at coordinate 945,181 of NW_027481277.1, forward strand.
GGTTCCCTGGGGAGAGCAGTAGCAGTGGCGGAGGCGGAGGCGGATTGCTGGGAGGAGGAGGAGAGCAGGCAGTGAGGAGGAGGACGAATTCGAGGTTGGGAAGTCGAGACGAGCAGCTCGTTGATGTCAGTATTTATTCTCCATACTATCTATTATCAACAGATCGTCAAGCTGACCTCTTCTTCGTCCTAAATCTCAGTTCGGAACCCTTCTCAAACCGTCCTCCTCAAGTCTCTCTGCTCCTCCCCCGACCCAGATCCTCTTCACCTACTCCTCTCCTCTTCCAACCCCTTCGACTCTCCCACCGCTTCCTCCTCTCCCAGCTTCCCCACCGCCCAGCAACATCTCCTCCTCCCCGTCTTCACCTTCGCGCAGTCCAAACTCGATCCACTTCCCCTCGGCCTCCTCCTCCTCCTCGTTGAGCTTCGCCTCCCTCTCCCTCTCCTCCCCTCTCGCCTCTCCCTCCCTTCTCGACCGCCCACCTTCCACTTCAGTACCAACCTCCTGGGCTCACATCCCACCGTCTTCATCTCTCGTCTCGGCAAACGACGAAGAAGACGCTCGATCTCAAACCCTCACGCTCAGATCAGGCTCGACGGGACTGCTCGTCAGCGCTTCCGACTCGACCAGGAGTTGGGCGGCTGCTGCTACTGGAGAGGAAGAAGGCTGGAGCGCTAGATCTTCCTTGGACTTTGGAGCGGAGGCATCGGACGTGGAGTCGGTTTGGAGCGAGGAGGGTGCGTTCGAGTCGGCGGAAGCTGGAGGGAGTTTGGGTGGGTCGAGCTTGGGGAGGGAAGACGACGACGACGGGGAGGAGGGGTGGTCGGATGTTGGGAGGGGGAGTGTTGGAGGAGGTCGTTGATCGATCTTCTTTTGTACTTTTTTCGTTTCGTTTCGTTTCCGCCCCTTCTTTTGCTGTATTACATACACACGGATCACTTTTCTCTTTTGTCTCTCCCCATTGTTGCTTTTGTTTGCCGTCGTCCCTCTTTGTTTCTTTCTCTTTCCGTCCTGTCGAACTTTTGTAGCATCATCATCTCGTTTCTCGATCGACCTTTTTTTTCTTGATCTCATGGCTCGTTTCTTCCTTCTCTCTTTCGTCAGTCCCTGAAAAACCTCGCCTTGAGAAGAGAGGGAGGGATCGATTAAGAGTCGTCGTGCGTCGAGACGCGTCTCGTCTCATCTCCTTTCTCCGTCCATCGCTTCAGCACCCGAAGAAATCAAACGAGAATCAAATCAGGGAGATGTAAGTAATCCATCTTGAGCGTCGTATCAGAACATCTCAGCGCAGGGCAGCAGGAACAACCGAGGCCAAAAAACCCAGCCCTTCACCGCGTCTCCTCAACCCCTCCTATCAATCCTCCTGTTCACCCCGCCCAGCAGGATCTTCCTCAGCAGCTTCCCGTCCTTCTGCATGGACACTCCAGCATGTCCCCAAGGCACCGTATCCACGATATCCCGGATCCCTCCGTACGACGAAGTCAGGCCGTCGTCGAGCTCTTGGAGGAACTCGCGAGCTTCGGGATCGGTCTGAGAAACGAAGGGAGGTTTCGAGCAGTCAGGTTGAGAGTCAAAGATGAAAGAAAAGGGAGGAAGATCGAGTCTGGGTAGGAGGACTCACTCCGACTTGAATGAAGTTGATGCCGAGCTGAGAGAGAGGGAAGTTTCCTCGATCGAGACGTTTGCAAGCTGCTACGATAACGCTCTGGTTTCGGAACGAAGGGAAGGATGTTAAGCCAGCGGTCAGAGGGGATGGATAAGGGGAGAGGGAAAGGGAAGAGAGATCTGACCTCTGGGTCGTCCGTGAGAGTACTGAGGAAAGGGTTGTGGCGAGGACCAGAATGGTAGGTAAGAGATCGTCTGAGCAAAACGGGTTTGTCGGTTCGAGCGGATCTCGAGAAGCTAAAGATAAGGATCGGAAGACTTACCCGTCTGTGAGGATGATCTGTGAGAGGACGAGTGAGGAAAGACAGAAGGGTGTGAGTGTAAGAAGGACACTCCGAGACGCGTCGAAAGAGAGTCAGTCGACTCACGATGTTCAACGGCATCAGCTTCTCTCCCTCATTCTCATTCGAGCTCCCTCCCAAACTCGCTCCATCTCCCACCGTCTCCCGTTCCCTTTCCCTCTCCTCCTTCTCCCTCTCCCTCTCCAACCTCCCCAAGTAATCCAAAAGCACCTCTTCCAACCTCATCCCCAACGGCGTCGCTCCCTCCGGTTCTCCCACCTCCTCAAACAACCTCCTCACATCCTCCTCTGTCGAGCATTTCCCCTTCTTCTTCGAGTTGAGGAAGATGATCTCCACGCCCGACGGATCGAACGTCGACGCGAGAGGAACGACCGAGGAGACGGCGGAGGTGGTATCGTCCCAGAGAGAGTTTTCCGCCATGGAGGTTGAGTCGTCGATGAGGAAGATGGTTGAGTAGGAGGTGAGGAGGTGTAAAGGGTCTTCGGATTTGGGAGGGTTGAGACGGCCTGAGGGTGGCGAGGAAAGGGTTGAGACGGGTGCTGAGTACGAGGAGGAAGCATTGGCGGAGCGGGAGTTGCGAGCTGGGAGACGAGGTGGTGTCGAAGATGAAGGGGAAGAAGGTACGTCTCCATGCGAGAGTCGACGGGCAGTTTCGGTAAACGAGGATCGGCTGGGTTGTTGAGGCTGTTGTTCAGAAATGACCTCGAGGGAAGTCCGACTGTTCGAGCTCGCTCCTCCTCCTCCTCCCTCCAGAGGGTTCCTCCCGTTCGAACTGCCCCCTCCACCACCAACGACTCCCTCCTCCCTGATTTCTGGAACTTCTGGGGCAGAAACCGACATCGCCGACGTCAAGCTCGCCAAAATTGCTCGAGCCAAATCTGCGTCGGGGTTCGGATCCGTTGAGGTGTACATCGGCGGAGGTGTCGAAGCTCCATCTACGTGGGGGACTCGAGTGACGGGTGCTCTAGGTTGGGTGGGTGCTGATGCTCGACGAGATGCTGCTGTTGAGGAGGAGGAAGAGGAGGAGGCGTTGTGGGAGGTGGTGGCATTGGTCCGGGCGACGAAGATCCTCGATTCCTTGAGGCCAAGCTCGCGTCGAACTTCGATGATTCTGCAAGTGCGTAACAAAGGTTGGGGTCAGGGAGGAGGTAGAAGGCCAGACGGGAGTGGATGGACTGACTGGCGTCCAAAGTTGGGGAACTGCTCGAAGGCGAAGGAAGGGAGGGAGAGGAGATGTCAGCTTCGACTCGCCATCGAGAGTTCAAGTGAGCTCATCAGAGTCGTGAAGCGAGTCTGCGAGGACTCACCCTCATAGCAACAAGCTCCCTCTCTACCAAATCTAACTTGTAGCCAACCTGAGCATCGGAGAGGATTCGAAAAGGGACGGTCAGCTCGAGCGAAGGCAACGAACCAAGACGTTGAGCTCGATTGAACGAAACGAACCTCCAAGATGCCCTTCCCTCTCGCCAGCTTCCCCGAGCAGTACGACTTGATGATCGCTTTAGCGTAATCTGGATTCAGAGCAGCTCGTTCTACAAAACCGAAACAAAGGAGAGCAAAACGAAGCAAAGAATCAGCTCCTCTCTTCGTCTCGTTTCAAGCTCCCAAGTCCCTTCCCTCCCATCGGTTCAGACCAAGCCTGAAAAGATCGAGATGAGTGAGACACTGGGACTTACGATCTGCTAGAGCTGCTAGGCAGGCGGGTTGTCTGTGAGAAGCGAGGATGGGAAGGAGAGGAGATCAGAAGGGGAACGAAAGGAAGGAAGGAGAGGCGGAGGACAAGGAGATGAGATTGAGTGGAGGAAGGCAGCGAAGGGAAGGAGGACGAACGAGTCGACGTAATACGCCATGGAACGAGAGAGAGAGGTAAAAGTAGATAGTTGGCTGGGGTGGTGGGTGGGAGATGCTGATTTCTGGGTGGATGGCGGTTTGTGGACGAACGAGCTGAAGGGAAGGAGGGAAGGTGAGGTCGATTCGAGCTGTGCGACCTTCGGCCCGTCATCCCTCTTTTGCCTCTCTATCTTTTGCTCGGGAGGAAGAAGAGGTAAAGAGAGAAAGTCATTAGAGAGAACTACAATATGTAAATCTAGAAAGAAAGACGTTAGAACATTAAGCGAAGGAAGAACGAGGCCCGAGGGCTGAACGAAAGAAGAGAAACAAAAGAAAGCGAGCTCCCTCCTGGTATAGATACAACGAAAAGAAAAGTTAAGCGATACCAAGAACATAACCGTGCACCTCTGCTCAGTCCTGCTTCACTCTCAGAGCAGCTTCCCTCGACAGACTGGTAGGATCGTAGTAAGGCTTCTCCCCGACGGACACCACTCGGTCTCCCTCCCTCGTCGCTGATCCGTAGTCGTTCGTGGCAGAGTGAAGGGTGGACCGCTGTAACAGAAGGAAGAAGAAGAAGCAAAGGGAAATGGTCAGTCTTCCCGAGACGTGGCAGCGAAGGGAAGCAAGGACGGAGGGAGGAAGAGAAAGAGAAGAAGGACGAACGTTATCCCAGATGGCGAGAGACCCAGGCTGCCAGCGGAATCGGACGGTAAGATCGTGGTTCTGGGCGATGTGCTCTGCAAGACGAGAAGGAAGGGCGGGAAGAAGGAGAAGAGAGACGATGGTGAGCTCGAACCGTTGTGGAACGACGCGTCGAAAACGAGAAAGTCGATGAGAACTCACCAAACAGGTACGAGAGCATATGATCCGACTCGTCCACACTGAGCTCGTTGATCCTCTTGGTGAAGAACTTGTTGACGTAGAGTCCTCGCCATCCAGTCACAGGGTTGGTTCGAATGAGAGGGTGGGAAGCGGATAGATGCTGGCCGTTGTTCTCAGGATGGCCTCGAGGCTCCTTGAACTTCCCGCCTGGAGGAGCGTGGAAGGTGTCGCCGACGTGGGTAGCCGTGAGGGTGGAGAGGAAGTTTTGCATCGCTGGCGAGAGTCGATCGTAGGCGGTGTAGGCTGAGGCCCAGAGCTGAGGAGAGAAGAAGGAACGGAAGAGGATGTTAGAGCTGGAGCTTTCACTGAGGTAGGAGAAGACGGAGAGAGAGGAGACGAGACTAACAGTATCTCCTCCAACTTTTGGGAGTGCTGGAAGAGGGTGAGAAGGGAAGAAAAAGAGGAACGCGTCAGGTCGGAGAACGATCGAGCTGAGAAGAGAGGGTCGTAGGAACTCACTGTTCATCTTGAGGATAGCATAGTCGGAAGGGTAGTTCTCAAACGAGATATCCGAGTGCTTTAAAGGGCGAAACGAGAAGTATACGAGATGGTAGGAGGAGACAGGAGTGGGGAGACGACCAAAGAAAAAAGTCAGCCCACGTCCTCCCACAGCCCTCTCTCCTTGAGCTCGACCTCAGAGTAGAACGAAAGAGATAAAGGCTCACCCAGATGTTCGAAGCTCGAGTGGACCTGTTGAAACTATCCTCCGAGGCACCGTTGAACTCTGTTATCAAGGAAAACAAAGAGAGAACAGACCAACGAAAAGTGAGCTCAGCGGTCTGGTCGTCAGCGAGGATCGGCTCGCATGGCGTGTCCTCCGTCCTCTTTTTTCCTTCTTCCCTCCTGTTCTCCTTTGCTTCCCTACCCCCGCATCAATCCATCGTCTCGGAAAGAAACAGACTCGAAAACTCACCGGCAGTAATCTTGAAAACTTCCTCCTTGCCTCCTCCTCCGAGCTCGTTCGTTCCTCCGAGAGGATGCACATGCAGACCACTCTCCTCAGGCCTTCCCGTCTCCTTTCCCAACCTGTCCACCAGCTCCCTCTGCTCAGCCGTAGTCAGATCCTGCTCGCGGAAGAAGACGACTCCTCGTTGCGAGACGAGGATGGCGAGGTCGCGAATGGAAGTTGACGGGGCCGAGGAGGAAAGAAGTGAAGAAACCTGAGTTTCAGGAGCGAACTCTGTCCCGATGGCTGGAGTGAGAGCAGAGTAGGTTTTTGGGAGGGAGTCGGAGAAGACGAGAGGGACGGGGAAGGTGGGTGTGGCGATAGGCATGGTGAGAGGGGGCTGGTAAGGGTTGTAGTGGTTGGGAGAGAAAACAGAGGAAGAGACAGCGCCACGAGAAGAAGAGAAGGGCATCCCGATTTCACTTCGGATGGTGCGACCTCGACTTTCCCTGGGCAACCCGAGAGTAAGAAAACCTTCCTCAGCTCAGCAGCGAAGCAAAAGAACATGACGAAGGGTGACCATGAAAAGAAGGCTTGATATATCATCTATAGAACGAGCGCGTGGTTGAGAAACCCTTGAGAAGAAGAAAAAACATATGGAACGTCCACCGACGACGCTCGTCCTACCCAAATCCACAACTCTGTCTACACCTCTCCGAAGTAAACAGGCTTGGGAGCAGTAGCTTCACGATCGGGCTCTCCAAAGGCGAGCTGGTCGTGCTGCTGGATATCGGGAGACTCCCCTGGAAACAAAGGAAAAAAAACAAGAGACGTTCGGATCAGTTTGGTCGAACGACTCGTCCTCGAGAGAACGAAGCTGAACTCACAAGGGTACTCAACCCAAACGGGTCCGATATCCTCTCCAGAGAAGTAGGCGACGTTGGCAGGAAGCTCTCCGAGCTTGGGGATGAGCCTGAGAAGAAGGAACGGGTCGTCAGCTCGAGATTTCGCGACGCGTCGAGAGCGGACGGGTTTCTAGTCCAGAGCTAGACCGTCGGTTGACTCTCGGAGAGACGAGTATGAGGAAAGGATGGCGTTGAAACCGATGGGGATGATCATCTGAAGGGACTCACTTGTTGTGGACGACGAAAACAGCGATCTGGGTGGGAGGGTGGGTGGCAGCCTCTTCTGGCGAGAGCTCAGCCGTGAGCTTCTCGATATCCTTCAGCAGCTCAGTGACGGCGTAGGAAAGAGTCTTCCGGCTAGGTTACAGATGCAAGGGAGGGCGCAGTCGAAGTGGAAGTCAAGTCAGCCTCGACGAGAGAACGCGTGGGCGGAAAGGGAACGAAGGGCAAGACGACGAACCTGTCGTCAACCTCGTCAACGATCAGAATCCTCTTGCCGAGAAGTCCGATACCTCCAGCGTGTCCCAAGGTACTGAAATCGAGCCACTGAGTTCGAATGACCTCTGTTGATGATGCAACGCAGGGAGGGAGGGAGGAGGACGCGGCGGGTGAGCTCGAGCTTTTCGTTCAGCCCGCTTTGAAGCAGAGGGATGCCGCGACGACGAACCAGTTCCAATGGTCTCCTCGACGGAAGAGGGGAGAGCCTCGTAAAGGGAGAGTCCGATGGCCTCTGCAGATGTGAGAACGAGAATAACGTCGGCCAGAAGCGAAGCAAGGGACGGGAGGAAGGAAGATAACGAGGAGGAAGAAGGGTTCAGCTTTCTTGACGCCTTCAGAGTTGACTCGAGAGGACTCGAGAGGAAAAGAGCAGGAGACTGACGGATGGGGATGTTGGCCTTCCTAGTTGGGGACTTGAGGAACGTTCGGAGGACTCGAGCAGGGCTGAGAGAGAGAGATGAGAGGAGCGACGGGAGGTCAGCTCGAGCGGAAGAGGGAAGAAAGTAGAGAGCTCTGTGAACTGACAAAAATCCTCCACCTCCGATGGCGATCATGAGATCAGGATCGAATTCAGCCTTGATCTGCTTAGCTCGGTTTCCAATCAAGATGTGAACGTCGTTGTAGGTCACTGGAGAGGAGGAAGAAAAAAAGAAGGAAGGAAGCGGGTGAGCTCGAGGTCTTTGTCGTCCGGACTCGTTACCTCGTCTCTCTCTCTACAGAGCACCAACCTCGAAGGTGACCGTCTCCAACAGCTCCCTGAATTTGCTCGGCGTGTCCCATTGTGTAGAAGAAAGAAAAGAAAGGGGTTGAAGGGAAAGAGAGGGTGTGGGTGTTTGGTGAGAAGGAGAGCAAAGGTTTCCTGATCCTCTTCCTTCTTCGCGTGGGCCGAGGCCTCACCTCTTTTCCGCTTTGTTTTTCTGTATCTACCTCAGAGCTGTCGGTGAATTGGAACGTCAGCGTATCATGTGCTGAGATTCTGGAAAATGTGAGAGAGAAATTGCGGCCGCCTCGTCGCTTTGACGACGAGGAGGGACTCTTTGCGATTTCGGTGAGCTCGCTTTTCCTTCCCCTCGACTGCATTCATCTCTCTCCCTCCCTCCGTCCACCTCCCAGCTCCCTTTTCGATACACGGAAACATGCTCTTCTCCCCCTCCGCTCGGCTGAGCCTTCTTCGAACAGCAAATCAATCCTCCTTCCTTCGCTCTTCGTCCTCCTGCTCTCCCATCCTCCTTCTCTCCTCCTCCTTCCCTTGTCCAGCTTCCTCAATCTCCTCCTACAGGTCCATCTCCACCTCTTCCTCCCGTCGGATATCAACTTCATCTCTCTTCAGGTCGGATAAGGTCAACGCCTCGGCTACTCCGATCGCTCAAGCTGGGAAGGAAGCGGTTGAAGCTCAAGTCGAGGAAGAGATCGTCCCTCCTGCTGTCGAGCCTGCAGGAGCCACCTACCCCATGGTCGTCTACGTTGGACCCATCTCCAAGGCTCTCTACTACCTCAAGTCAGTCTTCCGTATCATATTCGCAGGTCATCAGGCTGAAACACGAAGGGACTGACATTCATTCTTTCCTTCCCGACCATCTCTCGTTTTCCGACCCAGAGCTTTCTCCCTCGGCTCGCTGGTCACCTCGTCGCTTCTCTCCCCTTTCATCTTCATCCTTGAAGCCGATCTTGGACTCGTCGGAAGGTGTTTCCTCGCTGGGTGTGCCATCAGCGTGAGTTTGTTCGCTTCAATGCCTTGTCCCTCTTTCTTCCCCATCTTGGACGCGTCTCCTTTCTCGACCTTCATCTGAATCGATCTCTTTCGTTCAACTTACAGACGACCATCACCTCAACGGCACTGATAGGATGGTGTGCTTCTCCCTACGTCTCAACCCTCGAACTCCTCGAACCTCCTTCTAAAGAACACCCAACTCCCGCCATTCGTCTCCTCACCTACACCACTTTCCTCCAACCCGTAAGCATGCTTTCTTCCCATGATACCCACGTTCCTTTTTTTCATCAATCTGACGCCTGCTTCACCCCCTCCTTTCTCCTTCCAGCGCTACACAACCCTCACCACTCCTCTCTTCCTTCACCCTTCGACGCGTCCCATGGCTTCCTGGCAACTTCGCCCCCTCCTCACTCCTCCTACGGTCGCCTTCCCGGACATTGTCGCTCAGACGGCCGACAAGAATGGGATTGTGCTCGGCAGCTGGGACGGAGAGGGAAGCAAGGAGCTTGATGCTGGGACGGTGAGGAAGGACTTTATGGTTCACGAGGAGCTGCTGAAAGGAGTTTGGGGGATGGATGGGTGGAGGAGTAGGAAGGAGTGAGTTCGGCTTGAGTTGTGGATGATATGGTCGAACGAGCTTGAAGCGAGGAGGTGTAGGAGCAAGGTTGAACGGGACGTGACTGGACGAAAGCAAACCGTGAGACTTCAGCCCTTCTCTCTTGGGGGAGTGAGATCACTCGCTGACAGAATTGATCCTTTGGGGGTATAGCGAGTGGGAAAAGAGGCCTAAACAGGGACTTGCTTGGCCCATTCAGTTGTTGCGACGACCTCGTCCCTTTCCTTTTCCTCTTTCCTTCTCCTTCTTCCAAAAAAATCTCTAGATACAACTTTGGTTCGATTCCTGGGTTGAGTAGTTTATGTGGTTCTCTTGGACGTGTTGGATTTTTTGCTGCGATGAACGAGGGAAGCTTGAACTCGACCAGCCATCTCGACGCGTCGTCCGTGCTCTCCTTTCTTTTTGATCGCAGTCGAGAAGGAGAGTCTTGGTTGGCTCTTGCTTCATCGAGAGTTTGCACGAAGATCTTGTTTTTCTCAGCTTGCTACTGATGAACAAAACGGGAATCCAAACGAGGAGGAGAAGGGACGAAAAAGCAAAACGCAGAGCTCGAACGAATGGTCATGATCATCGACGAACGAACCCTAGGCGACGAGCAGCCTCGTGAGCTCTTCGGGGTTCTGTAGAAGCAGCGAAGATCAGGTCAGTCCAACTTCGAAACGAAGACGAGAGAAGGAGAAGACGCGACTCACGTTCAACCATCCAAGATCTCAGACCTGAGCTTCTGCTCCTCCTTCAGCCTCTCCAACCTCTCCTTCCCGATTCTCTTCTCCACTTCTGACTCGATAATCTTCCCATCAGCCTCCGCCGCTCGAACCAGAACCTCTCTCACCGCCCGGCTTCCCAGCAACAAGCTCTGCAGAGAACGAACGACGAAGCATCCAAAACCCATCCCGCCGACTCCTCCCATCTCCGCGAGAATCTCGAGCCCCAGTCGACCTATCCTAGGAGGCAAGTTGAGACAAGAGACCTCAAGTACGAGATGAAGATCTCGAATCTGAGTATCGGTGGCACAGAGAGACACCGGGTCTTCCGAGGAGGAAAGACGTCGTCCTCGACCCGGAGGGAGCACTCGCGAAGAATGAGGTGAGTGAGACGGGACCACTTGATCGGTATACTTTGAGATCGCGTAACGACCAGACTCGTGTAGTACGTATTTTGCATCACGGAGAGTTTGGGAGGGGCAGCTGCGAACGTGGCGACGGAGGGATTGAAGAGGTGAAGAGGAAAGGAGGAGTGTCCCGCGAACTGAGCGTTGAGCTCGTCGAAATGCAACGGTTGGAGAGAGGGAGATCGATCTATTGAGAGGGGAGGGCACGTTTGGTGTGGCCCAGGGATGAGGATGGTGAACGTTCGTATTTGGTGGAGAGGTGCAGTTCGACAAGAGGTTGGGAGGACTGCCAGGAGGGAGGAGAAAGCATGAGCCTTCTCGTTCTGGGAGCGGGTAGGGACTGTAAAAAGGTAGAATCCCTCACCTCTCTGTCGCAAAAGAGCTCAGCCATCTGCTCGAATACAACCAACTTGACGTCCCGGTAGAGAAGAGGGGAGGAGAGCTCAAGGAAGGCGAGGGAGACTCGGGACGCTCTGGCGAGCGTCGAAGGGTCGCAGTGCTTGAGGCCCTCGTGGTAGATTTCGATGGGGAACTGCTTGAGGAAGGGAGAGACAAGAGAGAGTGACGAGAGGGCCTCGATATCCATGTTTTCGGGCAGATTTGAGGGAAGGGAGATGATGGCCGTTTGCGGAGAGGGGAGAAGATTCAGAGGCCTGGCCGAATCGGACGTCACTTCGTCCCTGCCTTCCTTCTTTCTCTTCCCCTCAAACCCTCACCATGGCCTCTCTCACTCTCAACATGCTTTGGAACCAATGCTTGCCCTCCAAGCCTACTTGGAGTATCGACGAGATTCCTGATCTTACCGGAAAGGTCAGTCAAGCTCGACATCTCAATCTCCCTTCAGCCCTGAGCCTCCCTCCCTCCGACTTCCTCCTTCTTGCTCCCTCTTCTTCTCGCTCGTTGCTTCTTCTCAGGTCGCCGCTGTCACCGGAGGATACGGAGGAGTTGGACTCGAGACTGTCAAGGTGGGTCTGTACTCTGCGGAAGTTTTGGGATGGGAGCAGAAGGGAAGACGAACAACCTCGAGCTCAAGACCTCCAATCTCTCCTTCCCTCGTCGTTCCAGGCTCTGCTCAAGAAGAACGCACACGTCTACATCCTCGGAAGATCAACGAGCAAGGGAGAGGAGGCCATTTCGAAGCTCAAGGATGTCGGTGGAACAGTTGAATTCATCGTCGTCGACTTGGAGGATCTTGCGTCTGTCAGAAAGGGGGCGGAAGAGTTAGCTTCGTGCGTTACGTTCCATCGTTTCTTCTCCTCGAGCGATCTCTGAATCTTGAAGATCGAGTTTTTTCATTGAAGGACTCGAGACTCCTCCTTTCTGACCTTTGAAACTCCCCGCTGACGTCTCGCATTCTCGGTTGATCTCTTCAGGAAGACGTCGCACCTCGAGATGCTGTTCAACAACGCCGGGGTCATGTTCCCTGCTGCCTCAGCCATCACCAAGCACGGACACGATTTGCAGGCGAGTATTACTCAACGCTATCTTTTGATCCTGGACGAACTAGGGGCCTTGTAGACAAAGACGCGACGCTCCTCGCTCTTCTCCCTTCCCCTCGTCCCTTTCTGACCATCTCCTGTCTTCCCTCTCTGTCCCCTTCTCTCATCTGTCCCAGTTTGGCTGCAACGTTCTCGGCCACTACCATCTCACCACCATCCTTCTTCCCGTCCTCCTCGCTTCGCCCTTTAAGGCCGAGGGCTTCCCTCGAGTCGTCAACACGTCTTCCTCTGGACACCTCGGCGCTCCCAAGGGAGGAATCATCTTCGACAACTTGAAGGTTGTCGAAGGTACGGATAGACCCAAGGTTGGGTTGGGAGTCCATGCGAGATACTTCCAGAGCAAGATTGTGAGCGTCGCTTTCCTCGTTTGTTTTCGTTCTTCGAGACGCGACTGATCCTCGTTTGATACTGTTTGATAGGGAAACGTCATCTTCGCCAACGAACTCCAGAAGAGATACGCTTCTCAGGGATTGGTTTCGTGAGTCGCTCTCGTTTCCGTTCTTGACCTCCTCCTCGCGTCCCTTCTCACCTCGCGTCCCTTTCTTCTTCCACAGCACGAGCTGCAACCCCGGAAACCTCAACTCCGATCGTGAGTAGCTTAGCTTCTTTCTACTCCACTCCTACCGATCCTCGGAAACTAACTCGTTCCCATGTGCAGTCTGGCGAAATACCGGTCCTCGTTCGTTCTCTCTCCTCTTCTCCTCTCCCATCCCCCTTCCGTTCTCGCTTGGCAGCTCAACCCAAACCCTTGACTCTCTCGTTTTGTTTCTTCATTCTTCTTCTGCAGTTCAAAAGGTCCTCGGAGCTTTCACCTACCCTCCCGCGATGGGAGCTCTCACGCGTTCGTCCAGCATTCCTCTCTCTTCCTTCCTCCCTCCCTTCCCCCAAACCCATCAACTGACCAATCCCCTTTCTTTAACCTTATATTCGTTTAATAGAGCTCTTCCTCGGAACCACCGTCGAAGGCAAGGATCTCGGAGGAAAGGTTCGTCGTCCCGTTCCATCACCCGAAGCGTCTTTATCGTCTCTCGCTGACCTCGTTTCTTTTCGTTCGACGTCGCAGTACTACGTCCCCTGGGCGAGACCTGGACCTACTCGACCTGAGGCGACCGACGAGGAGATCCAGGCGAAGCTTTGGGCTTGGTGCGAGAAGGAGTGCGAGGGATTCTAGGCAGACGAGACGCGACGGGGTTGGAACTGTTTCGGTGAAATTCGGGGAATGTTCTTTGATATATGTTTGTGTTTCTTTGTTGGATTTTTGGGCGTCTGTGGAGAAGAGAGAGAGGGGAAGGAAGAGCGGGAAGGCGAGGGGAGACGCGTCGTCGTTTTTTTGAAGAAGAGAGTTCCCTTGCGGGCAGGAGAGACGCCTTGCAGCTCGTCTACTGTCAGAACGGCTACTCTCCGTGCGTACCTTACTCTTAGGGATGCCTGAGATGGACGACGACGCGTTTCAGGGAAGAAAGAGAGACGGCGTTCGGGACTAGGCTCGTCCCAGCCGTCCTCCCTTTCGGGTCCGCCCGAAGGAAGAAAGAGCGGCTGGGACGAGCCTAGTTCGGGACGACGTGAGATCGACGCGGGCCCCTTTCTCTCTCCTTTCCAAGCGGTTGTCGCACAAAAACCTTCCTCTCCCTCAAAAACCTCAGAAGCTTCTTCACGATGTATCAAAGTTTTCCAAACCAAACTTTCCCGGGAAAGAAAGCGAAAGAGGCCGGAGCAAGAGAACGTTTGGCTCTCGCGTGCTGCTCTCCTCTCCTCTCCTCTCCTGCTGACTCTTTTCACCTCCCAACTTCCTCCTGCTTCGTTTCCTCTTTCTCTTTTCTTTCTCGGCCCTCCTTCTCCTCTCCCTCCTCTCCCCTCCGACATCTCCCCTCGACCTCCATTCGCTCCCTTCTGAGCTCTCTACCGAATCGCACGAGACCGGCTCGAGGAACCATTGACCCACAGCCTCTCCCTCTCCCTTTCACCTTCCTTCCCACCTTTCATGACAGCTTCTCGACCTGTTCCCTCTACCAGCACTCCTCCTTCGTCTCAACAGCTCCACCCAGGCATCGATCTCAACCCGTCCACGGGAGCTTCGATCCTTCAGGCTCATCTGGAAGCTTGCTTCAAACGAGGTCAGCTCTCGGACGTCAAAGTCAGAGTCGACCGGTTTGGGAGAGAGTACAGGTTGCACAAGGTCGTTCTGGCTCAGGCGGTGAGTAGCTCCCAGCTTTCTTGGAAGCTTTTACCCATAAACTGATCGGTTCTCTGGGTTGCAGGCCTTCTTCTCGAGTTTATTCACTGGAGGATGGTCCGAAGAGGAAGGAAGCGTCGGTCGAGCTCAACATGGAGGAGGAGGAGGAGGAGGACCGACGCTTGTAGAACCGGCGATGGGAGTCACTAGTTCGGATGGTGGAAGGGAGATTAATCTGCAGATGTGAGTAGGCTCGGAGGTATTTTTGCTTGTAGAAAAGGGAGTGAGGAAGGAGGAGAAAGGTCGAACGAGCGAAGCAGAGGAACGAAGGTCGCACGAGGTGGCTCCTTCCTTCCTCCCGGCTCCTACACTTTGAAGCTCGTTTAGCTTGAAGCTGGGAGATCTGCTTCAACCCTCGAAACATCGTGACCTACGCTGATCTTTGCTCTATAATTTTTTCGCTGCTTCAGGGACGATCCCAACATCTCTCGTGCGGCCTTCGAAATCATCCTTTCACGCCTCTATGGGACCGGACCTCCCCTCTTCGTCTACCCAACAACCCACCCAACTCCCCTCCATCCCCTCTCTCCTTCCTTCTCCCTCGTTCAAACCGCCAGTCCTAGCTCGAGCTCGAATCTTCCTCCTCCCCTCTGTCCGGATCAAGCTCAACCGGCGACACCTCGGTTTCTCCTCTCCCTCCTCGCGACGTCCCTCTTCCTCGGTCTCCCCGGAGTAACCCAGGGAGTCTTGGGACTCGTTATCGGAAGCATGAGTCCTTGGAGCGTTGGTGTTTACTTGGGATTCGCAATTGGGAAGGGAGTGGGAGGATGGGGAGGAGAGGAATGGGAAGCCGGAGGAGAGGACGGCGAGATTGAGGAAAAGGGCGGGAGAGGCTTGGAGGATCTGGGAGTGAGGGTCGAGGAGAGTGTAGTTGATGAGGAGGAGGTACTTGAGAAGGAGAAAGAGGGTGGAAAGAGCGGTGGTGGTGGGAGAAGTTCAGCGTCGAAGGAAGGAGTCAAGACCGAATCACCCTCGACCTCCGAATTCCCTTCGTCGAGCCCAACCTCCTCCGTCCATCCTACCGATCGACCTTCAACACCCACCCAGTCCAACAGTACTCCCTCCAAACCTCTTCCCTCTCGAGCCTCCCTCCGAACAACCTCCTCATCCTCCTCCCTCGCTTCCTCAAGAATCTCCGCCCTCCGAGACGACGACGCGTCTTCGGCGTACTCTCGCGAACAACCTCTCTTCTTCTACGGCCTCACCTCCAACAGGATCGGAGAAGCCTGTGCCTGCTGGCTCGCTCGATGGGGAGTCGACATCCTCGCGGTGGAGGAGAAGCTTTACCTCGCTGCGAAGAGGAACGAGAAGGTTGCTGCTGGAGGACTCGCTCGAGGAGGGAGACCGTCCGTAGATGCTTCTCAATCCAAGGGAAAGAGCAAATCTTCCACCTACCCAGCGTCTCCCTCCTCTTACTTCCCCTTCATTCCCGAATCCGCTTCCTCCAACTCCACTTCCTCGCCCTCGTCTCGTCCTCCCCGCCAACCTCTTCACCCTCACCACCACCACCAACCTTCCTCCTCTTCGTCACTCTCAACCGACTTCCCACCCATCTTTTCTCTCGGAGGTCTTCCAGCAACCTGGCTTCGAGCCGTCATCTCCTCGGATGCTTTCTTCGTGAAGAACGAGATGGAACGGTACCGCGTCGCCAAGAGGGTGTACGACCTGAGGAGGAGTCAGAGGGAGGCGATGAAGAAGGAGATGGGAGGAGGAGAGGAGAGGAGAGGGAGTTTTGAGACGGAGAGTGAGATGGAGGAGGGGGAGAAGGAGGAAGAGGAAGAGGAGGCTGAGTTCGACGGTGAGTTTTGCTTGAGATGGTGGTTGAAGACCAAGAGAGAAAGAACGAAGCTGATCCCGTTTACATATTCATCTGGTCCGCTCTACTCAGAACTCTTCGCCAAAGGCATCTACTACTCTCACATGGTTCGTCCCTGACCTCTTTTCTATCGTCGCCCGACGCGTCTCGAAACTGACTTTCATTTCGATCTCCATCCCTTTCACAGACCTTCGAAGAACTCGCCATCATATCCCACGACATCAATCCCTCCACCTCCCTGCCCTACGCACCTCTCGCCATCCTTCAAACCTCCAACTGGTCTCAGCAGGAGCTCAAAACTCGAATCCTCTCCTCCGCCTCCCCGATCAGCAGCAACCTCTCCTCCTCTCCCAACTCTTCCACCTCCAGTGACCTCGCCTCCGCCGCTTCAGCAGAACTCGGGATCAGCTCTTCGACGACTGGGATCGTTCACGATCTAGGCAAGGTCCTCGAGCGAGAGGCCCGTCGTCGTCGAAGGTCTCGATCTGTCAGTCAAAGCGCGTCGTCTCCCTACGGTGGTGGAAGTCCATCCGGATCTCGTCCCTTCGGGTCCGTCTCGTCTATCTCGCCTTACGGAGGAACTCCCACCAACGGAGGCAGTCCCTCTGCTCCTCTCTCCCCTCTCGGAGCCGGAACCTCATCCCCGACCAACACCTCCTCCTTCTCAGCCCTCTCCCTCCTCCCGCCCATCTCCTCCTCCCCTTCCATCGCAGATACCAAACTCTACTGGCCTGTCCCAGTTGACGATACCCATCGAATCGGAGACTACGGCGGTTTCCTCCCTCTCCCTTCTTCCGGACTCGCCACGACGGGATCGACTCCTCTGGGAGCGGTGGGAGCAGGAGGAGCGGGAGTGGGAGGAGGGAAGAAGAGTAGTGGTGCTGCAGGGGAGAGGGACTTCTTTGGAGTTGGGAAGGGATGGAGGAGCGGGAGGGAGATTCTGGAAGGGGATCTGGGAGTTGGGAACGAAGGAGCGGGAGGGGAGGCGATGTGGACGAAGTACGAGCCGTTCAGGTTCAGTGTTGAGTTCTGGGGGGTGGATAAGTTGAAGGAGAAGCAGAGGGAGTATTCGAATACGGTGTTCTATGCCGGGAGCTGTGAGTTTTTTGTCTGTTCTTTGTGTTTCGCCTTCGTTGAGAGGACGACGCGTCGCTTTCTCGTTTGCTGATCTCCTCGTTCGCTCCATTCCTCTTGTTTCGCCTTTCGCTCATTCAGACTTCAACGTTTACGCTCAAACGATCAAGAAGAAGGATCGACAGATCCAACTCGGGATCTACCTTCATCGACAATCGATGCTCGAGCCCAGTTCGTTTCCCTTCCTTCCTCTCTATCGTCCTCTCGTATCTTTTCACATCAGCTAACCTGATCTTCGTCTCATTCGTCTTATCCCGCTATCTTCCACAGCTCCTCTCGCTTCCGCTCCTCCCGTCTCCGCTGCAACTCCCACCAACGCCAACCCTCTCACCTCCTCTCAGTCGCCCGCCAGTCCCCCAGGATCAACAGCAGTCCTCTCCACCTCCGCTCCAACCACCAACTCCTCTCATCTCAACCACATCCCCATCTCGAGATCCCTCTCTGGAACCAGCACTCCCGTCACCCACTCGCCTTCGATCTCGCCGCCTTCAGCAGCGTCGTCTGGATTCTCGATGGGTTCAGGGGTCTCCACTCCTGCTACAGTCCCTTCCGCTTCATTCAGGGATCCTAGGAAGGTCAGTCTCACTTTGTGATCGTGGAGGGACTGGTATCGAGATCGATTCCGAGCGAGAAGAAGAGACGCGTCGCTGAAGCCTGACGACCTCTTTCGTCTTCCTCCTTCTTTCTTCCTCCCTCCTCCCTCGTAGGTCATCAAATGCTACTTCTCCATCTCCTGCCCGTCAGCTCTAGGAACCGCCCTCACGCGATTCGCGTCGGCTCCGGATGTTTTCTCCGTCTCTCAATCCTGGGGATGGAAGTCGCAGTCTTTGAGATCCGAGGAGTACCTCTCGGTTCTACCTTCTCTCAAGGAGATGAAGGAGAACATCGAGGATGGAGTTATGGGCTGGACGGGGATGATCGACGAGGCAACGTTTGGGAAGTTGCAGTCGTTGAGGGCTACGGTGAGTTTCTCGTTTCGTCGTCTCTCGCTTTGCGAGTTTGCCCTCTCGTCTCTCGCTTTGCGAAATTGCCTTCAATCGATGTTGTGCTGACTACTCTCTGTATCCTTTTGTGCCCCTTTAGGTCGTCGTCGGTCTCGTCTGAGAGAGCAAACGACTCGCTCGACGCGTTCCTTCCTTTTCTCTTTGTTCATAATTTCTCTTTCTCTCCTTTCTTACGACACGATCCCCTTTTTATGCATACCCATGTCTTTGACGACTCTTCTATACTACTCTCCCCACTCTCTCTTCATTCGAACGACTCGCCCACAACGCTTTCTCTTCGTTTTTTGACCTCCTCATGGTCTCCCTCGCTACGCTGCTTTTATGTGCTTGATGGTCCCTTCTCTTCCCCTGCTCTTTGATTTGATGCTCGATGGATTATACCAGTGAAGCAAAGAGAGACGAGGGCTGCTGCCGAAACCAAAAAGAGGAAGGGTCGTGACGCGTCGATACAGTACGCGTCGAGACGGCTGGTCGAGTTCAATCTGAGACAGTTTTCCCTTCTCGTTGATCGCAGGGACAAAAATCTAACACACCCATGAAACCACATAAACTACTACCCAACACAAGAATCGAACCAAAGTCGTATTTATGGGGAAGAGGAAGAGGAAAGCAGA
Organism: Mrakia frigida; assembly: GCF_051309035.1. NCBI lineage: Eukaryota > Fungi > Basidiomycota > Tremellomycetes > Cystofilobasidiales > Mrakiaceae > Mrakia > Mrakia frigida. Next base: position 963,887 of record NW_027481277.1, read on the forward strand.
AAATCAGAAACGGAAAGGGAAACGGAAAAGGACGAGGTTGTACCGCGATGGGCCAACCAAGTCCCTGTTTGGTACCTCTCTTTATACTCGTTATATCTACAGAAGAGAAACTCTGGGGAGCCTGCATTTATCTTCAAAGCCTGGAGGTCCAGCGGCTGGCATTTCGAGAGGTCGGCGCGTCGAGCTTGTTTGACCGCCCCCCTTCCCTCGCAGACTCCCTTTGGGTAGGCACTCAAAACTGGAAAGCCCGAGCAAAGACGTCTTAAAGATGAGTCCCTCAGAAATTTTGAGCTATAGACTTACCTGCTGATGACGTTGAGCTGCGGTAGAAGAAGACACAGGGGTCTCTCGGCTGGCCTTCCTTCCCTCTTTCTTTCCCCTCAACCACAACCCACTCCCAAACCAAAACTCAACATCAACATGGCATCCGTAGGTTCTCGAACCTATCCTTCGATCTCCTTTTCGATTTTGACTGTTTCTCGCCCTTCCTCGTTCCCTGCAGTACCTTGTTCGTCGAGCTCACGAGCTTCCTCCTTCTTCTCCTCCTCTCTCTTTCCTCCTCCGCTCTGTCTACCCTCGAGCTGAATTGCTTCCCCTCCTCTCCTCCTTTTCCCAGCACAAAGCTACTGGGGTTTGTATTCCGTCATCAGCTTTCAGATGGAGTATCATGGGCAAGAGGGAGGAGATGGCAGAAGTGAGCTCGACGCACTGACCTCTCTTCCCCTCGTCCTTCCTTCTCGCTTTCTCCAGGCCGTCAAGCACGCCCTTCCTTCGCACAAGGACGCCGATACCGATACCGGAGAGCTTCCTCCTTCTGCTACGGTTGAGAGGGAGGAGAAGCCTATCGACGAGATCGGATTGACGGTCTTCCAGGACAAAAACGTCAAGCACGAGGTGTGCTCGACCTTCCTTCTTCCCTTTCGCTGAGGTAAACGTTTTCGCTCTCGAACCTGACTCTTGATTCAAACACTCTCAGGTTCTCGTCAAGCTCAACCAGCTCAAGCTCGACGATGGTGAGTCAATGATCTCCGCTCTGCCACAGTCGCCTTGCGCTGAAGCTCACCATCTCCTCTTTGTCTCTCTTTCTCTCAGCCAAGCACGGCCTTGGAGAGGTTCGAGAGCTCTTTGATGAAGGAGAGGAAGGGTGAGTCTACATCTGCAGTCGACTCCTCCACCGCATCTTAGAGTCTGACCTCGTTACGTTCGCTCTGTCTCAGGATTCAGTTCTGTTCGTCGCACCTCTCCTCCATCTTCCCCTCCTTATCCCACCCTCTCTGACGACGACTCGTGTGCTCACAGACAAGCCTATCTCGTACATGATCATCTCCGTTCCTCACGGAGAGGACTTCATCGGCAAGATCTTGCTCGACAACGAGGGGCAGTGAGTGAAAAGAGACGCGTCTCTCTTGTTGTGTCGCAGCTTCTGACCATCTCTTGTCCTTTTCTTTGTTGCCAAAAGCTGTATCCACGTCAGGTGAGTTCAGCTCAATCCTGCTACGATCGTGTCGGTTATGAAGACGCGTCGGATCGAGCCGACTCCGTCACTTTCATTTCCTCTTCTGTCAGAGTTTTCTCTCCTCCCGGAGGAACTGGCCCCTACAAGTTCCAGTGAGTAGCATGCTGCTGTACCGATCGTCCTTCTGTATAGGCCTGATCTAACCACCGCTTCTTCGCTTCGACGCGTCGCAGCTCCATCGACACGCGACCCACGTGAGTCTCGTTCCTTTCTTTCCATTTTTCTTCCTGAGAGCTGATCCTATTCCTTCTTTCTTTGGGTCTGACGTTCTTCGAATCACAGCGAGGACGGCGGCGCTCTCTTCAAGCAGAGCGACAAGGCGCGTTCGCTTTTCCGTCTCTTCCCTCCCTTTCTCAACTTTGACCCAAGCTGACCTGCTCTCTTCGACTTTTCGTTTTCGACCAACAGCTCAAGTACTTCGAGTACTAAATCCGACACCCATCGCTCTCATCGCCTCCATACCTCTCGCTTCAGCCTATCTCCCTCCCTCAGCCTTCTTACCTCGGATTTTTGATGACCCTTTCAACGAAACTTCGACGCGTCAGGTCTCTCTCTCTCTCTCTCTCTCTTCCTCTCCGTCAGAGAAACGGCCTCGCAGCTGCTGCACTCGAGGATCAGCTCCGTCAAGCCCATGCGAGTTTCTTATCTTAAAGAGCTCGACGCGGGGCAAACGCAGACGAAACTTGGAATGTGAAAGGGAGGAAAGAAGAAACGAGACGCGCCTCCTCCGACGCCACTACTTGCGAAGGGAAAACCTTCATCTGAATCCTATTTCGCCTCCGTTATCGCCCTTCACGGGTACCACAGGAAGAAGACCTTTTCACTCCGAATTATACTCCCCCACCCTCGAAAGTTGTGCGGGTTTGATTTGACCTTTTCGCCTTCGAGAGGGAGAGCGCAGACCTAAGCTCGAGTCATGAAAAAGTCGAGCTGGCTCTTCTTCCTTCCAACACCCACAAACCATCCCCCCAACTCTTTCATCTCTCCACCCTCAGAAGTTCATCATGTCCAAGTCCACTTCGCGCGATAGACGATCTTCGGTTTCGATCTCGAACCCTCCCAACAGGTGAGTCTTTGGACGACGAGGCCGAAACGGAAGGACGACGAGGACGAACGGAGAAGTCTTGGAAGCTAGCTCTTTTTTCGTCCCTCGACTTCGTGGAGGGATAGAGGAGTTGTCTAGGGAGGTCTGGGATATACTCTTTGACCTTCAAGTGATGCTGGTGGAGGGTGAAGCGAGGGTGAGAGCTGGTCGAAGGATGAGCTCATCGCCTTCCCTTCTTCCCTCTCTTTTTCGCCTCGTTTTTCCACCACTTCCCGATCCTCCTTCGCTTCCTCGAACCACGAAACTGACTTCTCTACCCTCTTTTTCCCTTCCCTTCTTGCAGCATTCCCATTCCTCTCAACACCAACAGTGCGATGCCCATCTCCTCGCCCACCAACTTTGGATCCCCTCCCTCGACTCGATCCTACTTCTCGACCTCTCCCATCGCCTCCTTCTCGCAAGGAGGAGGAATCCCCACCTCTGCAGCCTCCGCTCTCTCGCCCAACATCGCTCCCGCCTTCAACCCTCGTCAACCTCGAACGCTGAAACCTCTCGGATCGGGAGAGGTCAAGGTCCTTCTCCTCGAGAACATCGCCGCTGGAGCCGTCGAGATGTTCAAGGCACAAGGGTACCAGGTCGAGCACTACACCAAGGCTTGGTCCGAGGAGGAGCTGTTGGCCAAGATTGGAGACTTCCACGCTATCGGTATCAGGAGTAAGACCAAGATCACCGAGAAGGTCATCAAGGCTGCTACGAAGGTTCGTCGTTTTCTTCCCTCCCTTCTCTCTCTTTTTTCACGCGTCTTTCCTTCTTCATCTAGACCATCTTCGAGATCGTTCAGCTGACCCCTGCTCATCTTTTGTCTTCTTCACCTTCCAGCTCCTCACCATCGGATGCTTCTGCATCGGAACCAACCAAGTCGACCTCACCTCCGCTGCCTCAGCTGGAATCGCCGTCTTCAACTCTCCCTTCTCCAACTCGAGATCGGTCGCCGAGCTCGTTCTCGCTGAGGTCGTCTGTCTCTCGAGGCAGTTGACGGATCGAGCGAGGGAGATGAGGGAGGGTGTTTGGAACAAGGTCTCGAAGGGATGCTGGGAGGTTCGAGGAAAGACCCTCGGTATCGTGGGTTACGGTCACATTGGAACTCAGTTGAGTGTTTTGGCTGAAGGTATGTTCTCTCTTTCCATCGACCAGAGTATTTTTTCTGCTCCTCCTTCTTTGAGAAGCACTCGAAGACCGTTTGAAGCTCGAAAGCTGACCTTTTCGCGCCTCCTTCGTCTCTCCCTCTTCCCTCTCTTTCCCTCTTCGCCTCTCAGCCTTCGGAATGCAAGTCATCTACTACGACATCGTCCCCATCATGCCTCTCGGATCCGCTCGACAAGTCACCGACCTCCCCGAACTCCTCTCCACCGCCGACTTCGTCACTCTCCACGTCCCCGAGCTCGAGGAGACCAAGAACCTCATCGGAGCCGAGCAGTTCGCGCTCATGAAGGACGGTTCCTACCTCATCAACAACTCCCGAGGAACCGTCGTCGACCTCGAAGCCCTCGCCGCTGCCCTCGAGTCGGGACATCTCCATGGAGCCGCCGTCGACGTGTTCCCCAAGGAGCCTGGAGCGAACGGACCCACGTTCAACGACAACCTGAACCCGACGTTCTCGAGCAGGATCCAGAACGCTCCCAACACCATCTTGACCCCTCACATCGGAGGATCGACCGAGGAGGCCCAGAGGATGATCGGAGCGGAGGTGTCGACGGCGTTGATCAGGTACCTCAACTATGGATCGAGTGTTGGAGCCGTCAACTTCCCTGAGGTCGACTTGAGGGTGATCACGACCGAGGATGCTAGCCATATTCGAGTTTGCCACGTGCACAGGAACGAGCCTGGAGTGCTGAGGGCTATCAACGAGGTGAGTCTCGTCTCGTTTCGATTCGTTCGACTCGACTCGACTCGAGGAACTGACCGTCGTCGTCCCTTTCCTTCCATTCTTCCTCTCTCTTCAGATCTTCGCCGACCACAACATCGAGAAGCAGTTCTCGGATTCCAAGAAGGACATCGCGTGAGTGTCCTCTCTCTTCTTGTTCTCGTTCTCGTTTCGTCTCGTTTCGTTTCGTCGCGTCGACGTTCGTCCCTCTCCGTCTTTCCTTCGACTGACTCTCCCTCGTTCCTTTCTTCTGCTCAGCTACCTCATGGCCGATATCTCGAACGTCTCCCCTCAGGAGGTCCAGTCCATCTACGACGCCATCTCGGCCACCAAGGCCAACATCCACACCAGGATCCTCTGTGAGTCGTTGTCGCCTTCTCGTCTTCCTCCTTCCCTCTCTTTCTTGCCATCCCCCACCCCCTCGACAAGCTGAAGCTGACCTTTTCCTACTCTCTTCTTTCCTCTCAACAGTCTAAACACCCGTCCCTCTCCCTCTCCCTACCCTCCATCGTCCCTTCGACGCGAAAGGCTCCTCCCTTTCTTCTCTCTCTCTCTCCCTCCCTCTTCCCTCGTCTTACTTTGCTTGTATTCCCTAGTCTTTTCATTTCCCTTTAGCTTTAGTTTTTTCCTTTTCATTAAATCGTCACAACAGTATTCGGGTGCTACTTCAATCGGCCAAGCAAGAGCTGCTTCTGGATATTATCGTTCAACCGTTAAGAAGCTTGGAGACGAGGAGAGAGAGGGAGAGAGGGCTGGAGGGAAGAAAATCTTGTTCTGAGATCTAGCAGAGAAGCAGCTTCGAGCAACGTGAATCGGAAGAAGAAGAAAAAAAAACTGCAAAACGGAACCCCAAACCGATCGAATCTGAGTCCGCGTAGAGAGACGAGCGTGTTTCGAAACCGTCGAGCTCACCTCCTCCCTTCCCTTCCCTTCTCCTTCCCGACGTCGACCCCCCGGTCTCCTTCCTCCCCCCTTTCTCCTTTTTTTTTGTTCTCTCGTCATGGACCCACCCCCTCTCCCCGTCTCCTCCATCAACCTCCCCTCTTCAACCCCGAATCCTCTCCCTCTGTACCCTCGAATCAGCAACGGTTCCACCTCGACTCCTTCGCTCTCCGCTCCTTCTCAACCCAGTCCGACCCTCCCTCCTCCTTCAGCACCACCTCTAACATCCGCAGCAGCAGCAGTAGCAGTAGAGGCGCAGCAATCGAACGGAGGGAACGAAGCTTCGTTCGTCTGCTACTCGTGCCTGCCGAACCCTTCTTCGACCTTCCCCTCGGACCAAGCGTTAGCGTCGCACAGGTTGTTGATCCACTGTACGAGCGCGAGTGTTAGGACTGTTGGTGGAGGTTAGTAACAAGTATTTCAAATACAAAAGCGGTTTTGCCCTTAGCGACCGAGGGAAGGAACGAGGAGGAAGGGAAAGGAGAAAGGGTGTGGGTGTGAGCTCGCGAGCTGACCTGACCGAAACGCGTCCCCTTTTTTTGTAGAAATCACGGCCCATCGGTCCAAGGGAAGGAACGTGCTCGTCTGTGGGGTGTGCAGGAAGAAGGAGTTTAAAGGGAGTGACAAGTGGGCGGAACATGTGTTGAGGTGTGTCAAGAGAGCAACGAAGCGAGAGGGAGGAGGAGGAGGGAAGGGAGGCGGCGTGAGGGTCGTGAGGAAGGATGTCGTCTTGTTTCAGGAGTGAGTAGGACGCGTGAAGGTTTTTCTTTTTCTTTCCTTTTGATGGCTTGGGAAGAAGCTGAAGAAGTCTAGTCTGGTTGAAGGGAGGGAATTCAAGGGTAGAGGAGAAGCAGAGACGGGAAGGAGCGTCCCATCGATCAACGAGCTCGAAGCTCACCTCTCGTTTCCCTTTCTCCTTCTTGACCAGACCTCCCCAGATCTCCTCTGCTCACCCAGTCCCTCCAGAGTTGTTCGCTCACTCTCCCATGGCTTCCCTCTCAACTTCAACTTCAAACTCCTCATCTCCTTCTTCAATGCCTAGTCGTCTCCAAGCGCCCATCCTCCCTCCGACGACAACTTCGCCCTTCTCAGCCTCTCCTCTCTCGAAACCCAACGGACTCCTCGACCACGTTCTCCAGAGACCTAGATCTGCCTCCAGGCTGGACTCGAACGGTGGTACGCTCGTCCCAGCAGCAGCAGCGATTCCCTCTCCGCCCGAGTCGTCGTCGTCTTCGTTCGAGTCGATGAGGTGAGTTGACGCGCGTCCTTCTTTCCCGTCGTCGCTTCGTTCCTCTGACTCTTTCGCTTCCTTCATGTGTTGGCAGACAAACCAACGAACTCTACTCTCGAGATCTAGCTTCCCTGCTCGGTCTGACGCAGTGTGAGCTCCCCTCGTCTTCTCGTCGCGTCGACCCTCTTCTTGACACGCGTTTCTTTTTCTTTCTTTCGTCAGCCCTGCACGAAAACCTCTCCCTCCCCCAGCAAACCCAGCAGCACCTCCAATCCCTTCTGACCCAATCAGAATCCCTCCGCCACACCAACAACGAACTTCTCGGATCCAAGGTGCTCTTCCTCCGCTCCCAGCTCAAACCCCTCCAAACCCAACTCGCTCAGCTCCAGTCCGACCTCGAACGAGCGCAGACCGAGTCGCACCAAGCTGCGTCGAAGGTGGAGAAGGAGTGGAAGATGAAGTTGAAACGAGCGGAAGTTGCCGTTGAGGAGGAGAGGAAGTTGAGAGTGGGTTGGGAGGAGAGACTTGGGGGTTGGGAGGTGAGGGTTTTGGAGCTCGAGAGGGAGGTGGAAGGGCTGAGAGGGGAGGTGGAGAAGGAGAGGGAGGAGAAGAAGACGATGGCGGGGACGGAGGAAGAAAAGGAGAGGGAGAGGGCAAAGTTGGAAAGGGAGAACGAGCAGTTGAGGAGGAGGGTTGGCGAACTGGTGAGTTTTTCGAAACGAGAACGAGAACGACGCGTCCAAGCTTTTCGCTGACTGACTTTCTGACCACCTTCACCTCGTTCATCCATCCAGGAACTCGCTGCTTTGAACCCTCGTAGAGAAGTATGTATCCCTCCTTCTTTTTCCATTCCCTCCTCTCTCTCTCTCTCTCTCTTCGAACTCACCTCCTCACCTCTCCCCTCCCTTCCCTTCCCTCCTCCTTAAGTCCCTCCCACCCCCATCCCACACCCACACCTCCTCGACCCTCAACCCTCTCAAACGCTCCGCCACCCCAGCACCCAACGACGACTCCCCCGCCAACTCGCCAGCCAAACATCGTCGACTCACCGAAACAGCTCGGTCGGAAACCCCTGGCGCGTCCGGAACGGGTTCAACAACAACAGGTTCGACGGGGTCGAGATCGCCGTCTGCGGAGCCTGGGAACGCTGGGAAGTCGATGGATAAGAAGTATACGGGTGGGATGCCTGCGGTGGAGGAGAGGGAGGGGAGGTGAGCCATTCCGGATTAATTCGACTCTCGAACTGGGACGCACGCGTCTGGGCCGATTCGGAAGATGTGCTGAATGACTCTCGTCTTTGCTTTTAGGCTCGACTTCCTCACGTTCTGGACCAAAACGACCGTCAAACCCAACAAGAAGGACGGCGGGAGGAGGACGTGTACGCTTTGCGCGTGAGTCGCCCCTTCTTTTTTCCTTTCGTTCTCGCCTCTTTCTCCCGATCTAGCTCACACACACCCTCTCTTCCCTCCCCTCTTCCCCCTCTTCTCCCTCTCTTTCTCCTTCTCCCAGCCGAGACAAATCCCTCCCCTCCCCGCCAACGCCAACCCCCTACCCAGCCAACACGCCCTTGGACGACCTCGTCGCTCACCTCGAGGCGAAGCACGCTCAGCTTTGGGCGATCATCACCGGTCCGGGAGGGGTGGATGGGAACAAGAAGAGGAAAGGGGCTGTTGTTGCTGGTGGGGTTTGAGTTGGGTTTGGAGGGGAGGAGAGAGAGGGAGGGAGAGGGAGGGAGGGAGGGTGGGGTTTGAGGTTTTACTGGACGAATTTGGTTCTTTTAACGATTTGCACGATGCTTTGTTTTTTGGGGTTTGGTTTGTAGTTAGGGTGGTGGATAGTTTCGGAAAGAGCGGAGAAAGAGAGGAAGGGGACGAGCGAGCAAGGGAGGAAGAGAGGAGGCAGAGAGGAGGGGACGCGTCGAACTCGAACACCCGTTTCGTTTTCCTTCTTCGATCCCTCGTCCGTCCAGTCGCGATCGGTGAGCCCTTTCCGACACTTCAGCCTTCGGGACCGAACTTCAGTTCCCTTCTCTCTCGACCTGTAGGGCTGATAGAAACTTTTGCGAGGCTAAGAAGGGAGGGGAAAAGAACGCGCTCGCTCAAACCAACCGTCGTCGAAGTTGCCCCCGGCGACGATTGCTTCGCCGTAAGTTTCCTTGTTGTTTATCTCATCTCATCGCGTCACGCTCCGGATGCATTCGTTGGGGAACATCGCTGTGGTATTAAAGATCGACGATCTCGGAAGAAAAACCCCAGCGAGGCTCCCTCCTCTCCCCACCCGTCCATCTCCTCGACCGTAAAGCTGACCTCTCATCTCTTCTAGTCGACCACAAGTCCAAGAAAGAAAGAGCAACCCGAGCTACACGAATTGTCACCCCCTCGGTCAACGAGATCCTATGGGGGCCAAGGATCGGGAACACGTCCAAGAGACCCAGGTTTGGACGCGAAAGGTCGATGCGCTGACAGCCTTTCGAGGCTTTCTTCGGCCGCGCCCCTGTTTGACCACTGATTAACCTGGCTCTCGTTCAAATCTACGACACAGTTTGGGACCAACTGAGGGCGTTGGAACAGGTCAGAAGGGGTGGTTTGCGTTTCGCGTCGCTTTCCCCGCATCGTCCCGTCGTTCTGCTAACCTCTCGACTCTTCTTGTTTTCGTGCTGGCTTTTGTTCTCCAACCACATCTCTCTCTCTCTCCTCTACCTCCCAACAGTCTCCAGGTGAGTGCCCTTTGCTCTGGATCCCTTCGACAGCTGAGCCTTTGTCGAGCAAAACCTTCGAGGAGGAAAGGTGTCGGCTAACGTCTCTTCCTTTTCCCTTTGTTCTTACCGTCTTTCAGCTCTCACCTACCAACCTCAAAACTTTCCAAACAACTTTCGTGAGTCTTTTGTTCCATCGAGGAGAAGCTGAGATGTGAAAATTTTCCTGTTTCGAAAGATTCGACGCGTCGAAGTGAAGGAACTGCGCGAGCTGACCTCGCTCTCTCCTCCTCCCTCCTCTCTTTCCTCAGAAGAACGATGCCTGACCTCGAGCAAGGAACTCACGCCCTCTCCGCTCCTTCTGATGATCACAAGTCGGAGCAGACCCAGCATTTCGTCGTTCCAACGCTCAACCGAGCCATCACTCCGTGCGTCTGCTTGTCTCGTCTTTGCAGACTCAGCGTCGCCCTCGGCTTGACTGACTCGAGTTCTCTATACTTTCTTTCACCTATGCAGTGGAGGACACCCTCGTACGCTCCTCGACGCCCTCCGTTGTCCCTGAAATCGTAGAGCGCTCTCGATGCTTTCACTTCCTGACGTCTCGTCGTCTTTCTTGTTTATGTCCTTGTAGTCGACACCAGTCAGCCCTCGTTCCCTGTCTACCACCGAAAACTCGGAAACCCTGGTCCTTTGGGTCTCTTCTCCTTCGCTATCACCACCTTCGTTCTCTCGATGTTCAACATCGGAGTCCGAGGCATCACTCATCCCAATGTTGTTGTCGGTGAGTCCGCGCTTCGGTTCGAAGTCTCGATTGAGTTTCTCTTGATTTGTAGAGCACTCCCAGCTGACCCAAACTTCTCTTCTAGGAATGTGCTTCGGTGTCGGTGGACTCGCTCAGCTTCTCGCTGGGCAATGGGAGGTGAGTGACGCTTTCCTTTTTTCGGACGACGCGTCAAGCCTTTCTGTCTTCCTTTTCGAACGGTTTCGAACGTCTTGAGCTCTCCATCCCTCTCGAACATCACTGACTAATTCCTCAACTACATTTTGTATGCAGTTCGCCGTCGGAAACACCTTCGGAGCTACAGCCTTCTCAGCGTGAGTTCCGAACCACCGACCAGCGGCGCGTCGCTTTCCTCCCACACGAAGACTGATCTCGATTGGTGTCCGTCTTTCGTTCTTTTCTCAGATACGGAACCTTCTGGATCTCCTTCGGACTCATCTACTGGCCTAGCTCAGGTACGTCCATGAACATCAAACTTTGCAGTTTTCTTCGTTCCCGCGCTGACCCTCGTTTTTCTCTCTTTCTCTCCTTCAGGCATTTTGACGGCCGACTACGCCCCTGGAGAACTCGCTTCGGCCCTTGGAATATACCTCATCGGATGGTGAGCGCCTTCTACCTAAATGAACGCGCAGAGAACGATGAGGAGGGAGAGGGAAGAGGAAGAAGCTCGACTGATCGCTCCCCTTGTTCTTTCTCCCTCTTTCCGTCATCAGGTTCGTTTTCACGTTTATTATGGCACTTGGAACGCTCAAGGCTTCCGTGGAGCTCGCTTTTACTTTCTGGGTCTTGGACTGTGCCTTCCTCATGCTGGCCGTCGGGTGAGCACCCTGTCTCTTCTCTTCATCAAGGAGCGGCTCCTCGCGACGACTGTGACTGACTCCTAGCGTATTCACTTACACAGAGAGTTCACTGCCTCAACCGGATGCCACACAGCTGGAGGTTACTTGGGAATCATCGTGAGCTAGCTCATTTCAGTTCGCTTTGTTGTTGACGTCCTTCGTTCTGACTCGATTTCGCTCTCGATTTCGATACTCAACAGGCCGCGTTCAGTGCCATGTACTGTGGAGCTACTGGAATCCTTACCCCCGAGACCAGTCACTTCACCCTTCCATCCTGTTCGTTGTCCAACCTCCGTTTCCCTCTCTTTCGCGACGCGTCCACGTCCTGACCCTTTGACCTCCTTCCTTCTTTGATCCTCAGACGACCTCTCCGGAGCCAACAAGGCGAAGAAGAACTGATGAACGATCACAAAATGGGGTAGATCCCTTCTCGTTCCAAGTCGGCTGGCTTCGAGAACAACCGCGAGACGCGTCGGTTCGGTTCTCTCTCTCTCGTTTGGGTTTCAGGTTTCTCTCATTTTTTCTTCTTCTTTCTTCTTCTTGTTTCATTACGAATTACGACTCTCGAAATCGCTTCTTCGACTGCTTCATGAGAGAATCGAGAGAGAAGGCTGAGGCTGGAATGACCTGTCTGGAGAAGACGGACGTTCTACTTCTTGCGCTTCCTTTGCAGAGAACTCGCCTCGACGGTATAAATCTCTCTCTTTCGTCACTCGACCTGAAAGCCCCAAACCTTCTGCCTTCATTCGCGTTCCAACTTGGAGACGAAAAAAGTTGAGCTCGACTGATTTGCTGCCTGGAAACTGCGCGTAGAGTGCAGTTTCCTCGAGCTCACACCTTCACGACTTTTTGACCTTCAACTCCTTCCCTCCCTCCCTCCCTCCCCCCCTCCCTCTCTCTCCCCCTCCTTCCTCTCCCCTCCCTCTCTCAAAATGTCCTCAGCCGACGTCAAGCCCAAGAAGATCAAGAAGTCGAAGGGAGCCTTTGGCAAGGACGGCCAGGATCCTCGAGTCGCTGCTCCTGAGCCTTCAGCACCCGTCGAGGAGGAAGCCGCTCCCAAAGCCAAGAAGGAGAAGAAGGACAAGAAGAGGAAGGCTGAGGAGGCTCCCGTGGCCGAGTCCTCTACTGCTGTTGTCGACGACGAGGCTGCTAAGAAGGAGAAGAAGCGACTGAAGAAGGAGAAGAAGGCCCTCGCTGCTGCCTCTTCCTCTTCGACAACTACCCCTGCCCCTGCTCCCACTGCTACGGCTTCCCTCACTACTGGACCCCTCTCCGCCGCTTCCCTCGCCTACCTCGCCGAGCACTCCATCACCGTTTCCCACCCTTACACTCCCCTCCTCGACATGGCCACCCTTCCGATATCGGCTAAGCTCGCACCAGCTCTGAAGGAGTTCGCGAAGCCCACTCCCATTCAGGCTTGCTCGTGGCCAGCTTTGTTCGCTGGAAAGGACGTCGTTGGAGTTGCGGAGACTGGATCTGGAAAGACCCTTGGTTTCGGAGTGAGTTTTCTCGATCCTCTCTTTTGACCTTCGCGTCGCGCCTTCTCCCCTTCGTGCTGGCCGTTTTCTGAGCTTCAGCTGACCTTCACCCCTGTGCAATCCTTCGCTTCCTATTCTAGATCCCTGCCATGCAGCACCTCCTCTCCCTCCCCCAAACTTCCGGTCGAACCGCCGTCCCCTCTCCTTCCATCCTCGTCGTCTCCCCAACTCGAGAGCTCGCCCTCCAAACCTCCGCTACCCTCACCGCTCTCTGCACCCTCCTTGGATTCAAGTCCGTCTGTCTCTTCGGAGGAATGCCTAAGGGAGAGCAGGTCGCCCTTCTCAGGCAGGAGGGCCTGAAGGTCGTTGTCGGAACTCCTGGTCGAGTTTTGGATTTGGTCAACGACGGAGCTGTCAGCTTTGAGAAGTGAGTCTTTCTTCTCTACCATGGCTTCTCTAGGTGTAGAGATGCTGGTGAATCTACGGTGGAGCAGCTAAGGAGGTCGGCTTCGTTGGATTCGGGCGAAGACGAAAGCTCACCTCTTCACGCGTCTCTCTTTCACTCCCATCAGGGTCACCTACCTCGTTCTCGACGAGGCGGATCGAATGCTCGACAAAGGATTCGAGAACGATATCCGACAGATCATCGGATACTGCCCTGTTGAGGGACGTCAGACTCTCATGTGTGAGTTTCCTTCGTCCTCGGCGCGTCCAGTTCAGGCCTTCAAGCTCAAGCTCAAACCTGATCCTCATTTCTTTGTCCCACCATCCAGTCTCCGCCACCTGGCCCGAGTCCGTTCGTCAGCTCGCCAACACCTTCATGAAGACTCCCGTCCGAATCACCGTCGGATCCGACGAGCTCTCCGCCAACTCTCGAGTCGAGCAGAGTTCGTCCTTTCTCCTCCCTTCTTCCCTCGGTCCCCCAAACGACGACTGACTCTTCTCCACCGCATCTACGTTCTACAGACGTTGAGGTCTTCAACACCTCCCGAGACAAGGATCCTCGTCTGCTTTCCCTCCTTCGATCTCACTCCGCTGCCCACACCGGAGGAGCGAAGCACATCCCTCTCCGAATCCTCGTCTTCGCCCTCTACAAGAAGGAGGCTACCCGACTTGAGCAGACTATCCGACGAGCTGGATTCAAGGTCGCTGGACTGCATGGAGATATGGGACAGAAGGAGCGAATGGCCGCGTTGGAGGGATTCGTGTCTGGAGAGGTTGGGGTTTTGGTCGCCACTGGTGAGTTCGCCTCCCTTTCTTCAAGCTCAACAAGGGAATCGAGCTGACGTATCGCTTGCTTCTTCAGATGTCGCTGCTCGAGGACTCGATATCCCTGACGTCTCGTTGGTTATCAACGTCACCTTCCCTTTGACCGTCGGTGAGTCGCGTCTTCTTTGTCGCTCACACGCGCGCGCTCGTCTTCCTTCTTGGTGCCTACGAACTCGTTCTGACCACTCCTCCACTTTCCTACATTTTTTCCAGAGGACTACATTCACCGAATTGGACGAACTGGTCGAGGAGGAAAGCTCGGAAAGAGTGTTACTTTCTTCGTTCGTCCCCTCTCTCCCTTCGCCTTCTCGCCCGTTCGTTCTTCTTCAGCCTACTAACTGCCCTTCCTCACGAATTCTACAGACTGGAGAGAACCACGAGACCGCTCTCGCTGGAGAGTTCATGCGAGTGTTGCGAGATGCTGGAGTCACGATCCCCGAGGAGATGGGTCGATTCCCTTCCACCATCAAGAAGCGAGGTGCGTTCTGCTTTTCTCCTTTCCCCTATCTACACCAGTCTCGAGCGTTCAACTGATCTCGTTCTTGCTCCGCATCCTTCGTCTTGCTTAGAGCACGGATCGTACGGAGCCTTCTTCAAGGACATCGGAGACGCGCCTGCCGCGAAGAAGATCAAGTTCGACTAGACTTTCTCATAGACTTTCGTTGATTTTACACTGTTTTCTGGGATGGCAAGGTATCTGCCTCTGTCTAGACGCTCTCTTCTGAGAGAAACGTCGAAAAATAGATTCTAAATCGCCAAGCAGCACTCTCCCAACTTCGAACCCTTCCTTCGATTCGAACGTCACCTTCCCTTCTCTTCAACACCCATCCCACCCCTTCCACCCCAAAGCAAACAACATGGCGAATCGCACTCTTCTACTTCTACTCTTTGCAGTCATCGCACTCGCACTCGTTCCTCAGGTTCAGGCTTTCGGAGCTGGGTGAGTTTGAGGGAAAAGAAAAGGGCATGTGAAAGGGAAGGGAGAAAGAGGGAGATCCAGGAGCTGACCATCTCTCTCCCATCCTTCTTCCTTTCTCAATGCTGTTTTGGTCGTTTTGGTTGGGCTGATATAGTAACATTCCCGAGTGAGTTCACTTTCTTGCTTGGTTTCGAAGGCTGGACCCCTATGGGAGGGCAGAAAAGAGGAAGGGAGGAGAGGCGACACCGCTTCGAGGGTCGAGGTGGAGGGAAGGACGAAAGCTCGCCGTTTTCGCTCCGGTTCCTTCAGCCAAAAGCACACCTCGAGCTCGGAGTCGACTCTAGGGAGACTCCTGGCATAGGGTGGGGTGATTTCGCAGGGATCTCGAGCCAGAGGGCAGGAACATGGAAGGAGAGAGATGAAACGAACGAACGATCGCTGACCTCGTTCTTTCCCAGCTACGCCTACCTCGAGGGAAAAGCTTTCCGACATGGAGATATCGAGGATATCCTCGAATCGATGGTCAAGAAGGCTGGAGGAGGATTCTTGGGATTGGTTCGTTCACTTTTCTCTGCAGAGGAGGAAGAGCCCGAGCTCAAGCTGACGCTCCCTTCCTTCCTCTTTTCCCCCTCCTCTCTCCCCCGTCGCCTCTCTTTCCTCGCTTCGTGTGTTGCTTCTTGGTCTTCCGGATTCTCAGGGATCTGGCGCCAAGTTCTCAGGTCTCGATATCAAGGTGAAATTTCGGCCATTCTGCGCGTCTGGTAGCTTTTGCTCGAGCTGATCGCAGTTTCGTCCTTTCGCTCCCTCCCGCCCTTCACCTTCCCATTCCCTTTCTTCCCTACCTCTCTTTCTACTTCGGATCAATAGAGAGTCTACTTCGGGAACTGGCTTCGTGATTACTCCCAAGCTATCGATATTGCGTCGCTCAAGAAGACCAACGTTCAGTCGATCTTGAACCTCCTCATGGCCTTGGGATTTATGACTTTTGGGTGTGAGTATCTCCTCCTGGCAGCTCGTCTCTTCCACAAGAGTACTGACTCTCCAACTGTCTACCTTTCAGATGCGACCGCTGAGTTCGAGATCACCGAAGAGAGGGTGAGGAGCGACGCGTCTCCTTCGTCCCTAGGCTCGTTTGCAGCTTCTGACTCTGTTTTGGAAACTATCTGCTCTCTCTAGATTGGCGCCTACCTTCCCGTTGAGCACATCGATAACCCTAAAGGTTACGGAGGAAACGAGGACCCCAGGAAGGTTCGTTCTGATCGAGATGCATCCTTTCCCTTCTCTCTCTTCTCGAGCTCATCATCCTCTCTTCTTTCTTCCTTTGCGTCCTACAGTACAACTCCAGGCTTCGACCTCCCGTTGATCCTCGAGAGCTGGAGATCGACCCTCATGTTTGTTAATCGACCCTCTGTACTCCGATATCTCAAGAAACTAATCTGCCTCACTCGTCCCCGTTTCCTTTGCGCAGACTGGGATGAAGAACTACATCGCCAACGAGAACGGAAACTGGGATACCTCGAAGGCTCTGATTCGAAGGACTATCGAGAAGTGTATCCATCACGCCCGTCTTCATCGAGCGCAAGGTTAGTTTGATCGTGTTTCGTGCTCTTCATTCCTCTCGCTTTTCTGCGCTGACCCTGCCTTTCCTTCCTCGATACAGGCCGAGACGAGGATGAGTATGAGGCTTACCGTCTTCTCGGGCAGGCTTTGCATACCATCGAGGATTTCACTGCTGTGAGTATCGTCTCCTTCGACGACGCGTCGAACCTCGAACTGAACCTCTCCTTCTTCCTCTCAAGCACTCGAACTTCTGCGAGCTGGCTCTGATTTTCCACGGATACCGAGACGTCTTCCCTCACGTCGGTCGAGACTGCAAGATCAAAGCTCCAAACGGATCGATGGTTCATCCTCTCGTTACCGGAACAGTGAGTTGACTTTCTCGTTCGATCCGCCTCGTCTTCCCGTACTGACGAGATTCGTCGACTTTCTCAGTTCGGTGGTTCCGACTTCATGCACTCGATGCTCGGAGAGGCAGGAGATCATCTCTCTGAGGCTTCTCTTACCGATCTTTCCAAGGCTGTCGACAAAGCTCGAAGCTCGTCGTCCGACAACTCGAACTCGGGACTGAGAGCGCTCTTCTCGCAGATCCCTGGAGGAGAGGGAGAGTCTATGTCGAGGGATATGGATGATATCACCCGAGCTGGACAGCCAGGAGCAGGAGGTCAAGATCCCAGCACGATGACTCCTCAGCAGGTGAGTTTTCGAGCTCGCTCCTCGTTCGCCTCGTTCTTGACCTACGTCTTCTCCTCCCGAACTGTAGCTACACGATACTCTCTGGAAGATCCTTGTGTTCCGAGACAAGGTCATGAAGGGAATCGAGAACACCATCGCTCGAATTCCAGGACTCAGCGGCTTGATCGAGAAGGTGAGCCTTCGTTGCTTTATCGACGTTTTGCTACTTCGCTCACTCGCCCCCTCTTTTCACTCCTTCTCGCAGATTACCAACTCTCTCTCAGTCTTCGTTCTCGCCACTCTCGAGCCTTACCTCGGTCCTATCCTCAAGTCCGCCACCGGAGGGCTCTCCGCTCTTTCCGAGGAGGGTTCGTCCACTTCTCGTCCAGTCCAGCTTCACAGACACACTCGCCGTTGCTGACCCTTCTTTCCTCGATTCATTCCTGTTTCTCGCAGTCATCAACGACCCTGAGCAGTTTGCCGTCGTTCGTTCCCTTCTTCTCTTCTCTTCTCTTCTCTCTCCCTTCCACGACGCGTTCGGGGCTGACTCGCCTCTCTTTCCTTCTTCGCAGTTCGAGAACCCTCAAGCTTCCGACCCCACTCACTCCTTCGCTTCCAAGGATCACTTCGGACTCATTCTCAACGAGCCTGCTGGAATGCTCGCTCGTATCAACATCAAGCATGCCGTTCTCGCCATCGTTGCCGCTTGGGACGATGTGAGTCTTCTCGTCCAATCTTCAGCTCCTAAACTTCGAGGATCACGAGCTCACCTCCGCATTCTTTTTCTTCTGCAGAACAACATGGATCCTCGACAGGTCGCCGACGCTGCTTGGGAGGTGAGGAGCTCCCTTCCCCGACTCCCTCGAGCTTTCGATTCTCCTTCTGACGCGTCTTCCTCTTCGTCTTCGCACCTTATTGTGTTTGTTTCAGGGAGTTTTCCACCCCAACTTCGCTTCTGGTCGCTCTCAAGTTCAGCAGGAGATGCTCGAGTTCATGAAGTCTTGGATCGACGGACAGGGAAGGGACAAGCAGGAGGTTTTGAACCGTCTCACCGCGTACGTCTCTCGTCTCCCTTTCTTCAGATGGCATCGACTTCGAGAAGACCGAAGACTGACCATGCCTCTCTCTCAACTCATACAGTGCCAAGGTTCGATCTGGAGACAACCGAAGAATCGGAGACACCTCGACCGTCACTCATTCTCACGATCACGCTGTTTGTTCCCTCTTCCCTTTTCTCTTCCTTCTTTCGTCGTTGTGTCCTTACATTTTTTTTTCCCTTTGTTCCGTTTGCTCTTCGCTTCAGACTAGCGTCCCCGCCGGTGGTCTCCAAGGTTCGTCGTCGTCGTTGCTTCTGGATTCAAAAATCGACGCGTCGACTCGAAGCTGACTTCCGACCTCCTTCTTTCTTATCCTTCCTCAGGAATGCTCTCCTCCAACAACGTCCACGTCCCCGGAGCTCAGTACCTCAACATGGGTCAAGATCTTCTCGCTGGAAAGATGCCTGGAAGCGCCGGTTTCGGACAAGGATCCCAGCAGGGAGCCTGGAGAGGGATGCCCGACGAGTCGTCCAACTCTGGATACCAGCAACAAGCTCCTCAGCACCAACAGCAGCAGCATCATCAGCAGCAGTCATCCTACAACCAGCCTAGCTACAACGAGCCTCCTCAGCATCACCAGCAGTCGAGCTACGAGCAATCGTCAAACTACAACCAACCGCCCTCTCAACAGTCTTGGAATCAGCCTCCTCCTCCCTCGCAATGGAACCAGGAGCCTCCTCAACAACAGCACTACCAGCAGCAGCAGCAGCAAGGTTGGAATCAGCCTCAACAGGATTACCAGCCTCAGCATCATCAGCAGCAGCAACAGCAGCACTTCGGAGGAGGAGGAGGAGGGGAAGAACAGTTCGGACAACAGCACCACCAACGACGAGACGACGACGACGACGAGGGACGAGGGGGAGGGTACCCTGGATCTGGGAGGCACGGAGGGGGACGAGACGGTCAGCATGGAGGCCAGCATCACGGCGGAGGAGGGTGGAACTGAGCGAGTTGAGGGTTGAGGGGCTTGCTGTTGTTTTCTCGCTTTTGTTCTGTAGTTAGCTTTCTACCTCGCTGTCGTAGCTTTCTTTCAGGTTTGTTTGCTTCTTCCATCCTCTCGATCCATTTTTGTTTGAATCGGCGAAAGGGAAAGAAAAGGAGGCACCTTCCCTGCCTAGAACGTCCATCATCTCTTCCTTCCTCCTTACCCCTCCCTCCTTCTCAGATCTCTTTCAATGGCACGCCCTCTCTCTCTCCTCTCCCTCTCGGATGCTCTTCCAGTCCAACCGACGTTCACTGGAGTGCCCATCGAAGTGAGATTGTGCCCCTTCTCTCCTCGAGGTCCCTCAACGTCGAGCTCACCCTCCGCTCCTTCTCCTTTAGATCGTTCGCCACATCGGTTCTTTCCTCGCCTATCCATCGCCCAAGCCTGATTTCTTCATCTCCCGAGCACCTCGCATCTCCAAGAATCTTATCAACCTCTCTTCGACCTCAAAAGCTCTCTACAACGCTTTCAAGTGAGTTCGCACTTCACCTCCTCCTCCTCCCCTCCTCTCCTCTCTCCTTCCATCCTTCTTCGATGCTCGTATCAGACCCCCTCTCCTGAGTCGAAACTTGACCCTCGTTCTACGCTCTGCTCCTACTAGGCGTGATCGATACAATCTCGTGGTCTTGAGAGGGACTCAGTCGTCTGTTGACTTCGTCGACTTCCTCCTCCAGGACGTCGAAGCGCTTCGTTCCGTTCGACAGCTCGTCGTCGACTCAGTCTGCCCTGTGAGTCATAACAATTTTCATTCGCATAGACCTTCGATCTGATCTGATTCTTACCTCCCCTGCAGCTGCACGACTACGACAGCATCGCACGACTCGTTTCTCATCTCCATCACCTCCAGGTCTGTTCGCCTCCTCTTCGACCTTCCCTCTGGAGAACGAGAAGCTGAACAGTTTTCGTCCTTCCATATCTCAGATCTTCTTCTACAACGGGTCTCATGGATTGCATCCCCGTATCGTTCGAGCTCTTTGCTTGCTACAGAAACGAGGAAGGCTCGAGACTCTTCATCTCGGGACAGCATCGTTCGAGAGCGTTACCGAGCTTGGTGCGCTTCTTCCTCTGTCTTTCCTCTCGGAACGAGCTTTTCTGACTCGTGTTTTGGGTGCGGATCCTTCTGTTCCAGCCAAGAAGCGATCGCACAAGCAGGGAGGTGCGCTGTCGAACCTCAGGGGCATCATTCTCCACGAGCCGGTCTCCTCTCAATGGGACGACTTCGATGGTTCTGCTGAAGTTCCTCCTTGGTTGGAAGAGCATCCTGTAGGTCTCATTAGCTTTTACATCATCCTTCGGTAGGCAGATCGCTGATTCTCTTCTTCTTACAGCATGAAATGTGGGAAGTAGTTGAGCGTGAGTCCGTCGCGTAGCGTCGAAAAGGCAAATCAAGCTCATTTCTTCCTTCTTTCTCATACAGACGACCTCCTTCATGATGTCGCAGCCTTTCTGAGTCGATCCAGGTCTACGTTGGAGTATCTGGACCTAGTGAGTGAGCGCATTTTGAGGACGTCGTCTCTTCTCTGTTGCTGATTCTCTCTTGCCCAATTCTTTCAGCGTCTCAATCCTTTCTACACCTCGACGTTCTTCTCTACGGACGCACCTCATCGCACGATGTTCTTCGACGAAGCCAAGCCGAGATTGCTTTCGAACGACGACTCATCCGATCCAGCTCCTCCTCGAGTTCTCGAGTTCCCTCGCCTCAAAACTCTTTCGCTCCCTCCCATGGACCTCACGAGCCCAGTCGCCATCCAGCTTCTTCGCCACTCTCCTCTCCTCGAACACCTTTCCCTCATTCACGATCCCATCAAGGCAGTTGGAACGCCGCGCATCGAGCTTCCCTCCCTCTCCCACCTCGTCTGGTTGAAGGTCGTGAACATCCCACATCTGGAAGAGGAGTTCGGATCCCCACCTTTCTTGGACGTCGTCGAGAGTCTTCGAGGGACGACTAGCTTGAAAGCTCTCGAGATTTTGGGAGCAGGATCGCTGAGTTACATGGACCAACCGCGACTCGTCCAAGTCTCGTCGAGTTTTCTCAACCTCGCCTCTCTCAGTCTCTCATCTCCTGACTGGCGATGCTCGATGGTACGTCGACTCTTCATCTCTTTCACGCTTCTTCTTCAAGCCGGTTCTGATCCTTCGTTCGTCTCCCTTTTACAGAACGAAGTCCAATCCGCTCTCTCCTCTCTCAAATCCCTCACCAATCTCTCATTCGACTTCGATCCCAACTTCACCGATCCTCCCTCGCCAGTCCCGGAAGCCAGCATCGCGCTGATAGAAGATGGAGATCTCGGTCCTCCCGACTACGTAGTCGGCTTGATCAGTGAGTCGTCACACGCCGAACTCTTCCCCTAGGGCCCTACGTGCTCGAACTCGAGTTCTGACTCTTCCTGCTTTCTTTTCGCCTTCGCCTTCTTTCTCTGCAGTGGATTACTTCTACGAAGACATCCCAAAGAAGGACAGGCTGCTCGGCGTTGGTCTTCTGGATCGTCCTACGAAGGAATTCCGACACTTCACCAGCATCGTCGAAAAACTCGCTCTCTCGGTCGTGCGTCTGAAGACGATCGACTGGGACTTCGACGAGCTGTACTCGTTGGTCTGGGATGTCGAGAGAGGAGAAGATGGGAAGGTCACCGTGAAGGGGGTCCTTTCTTGTGACGAGTTGGACGAGATGGCGTTTGGGGACGATTTCGATGAAGACGACGACGGAGAAAGAGAAACGGAGGACGAGGAGGACGAGGAGGAATGGGTTGATGAGGACGAGGACGATGCTAGTATATTCTAGGACGATGTTGATTAGTCCAGTCTTTCAATTCGAAGCCTGTGATTGCTCTGAATTCTGCTATGTTTCGAGCGAAACCTCTCTTTTCGGAATCGGACTCGACGCGTCCCTCTCTTTGCCACCGGTCAGACGCGACGCGGCATGGACATTATCTGTGAACACCAGCGACAGATTATATCTACCTAGAGGAGTTGCAGTCGAGACTCGACAGGTAGGAGCGCAAGGGTTCAAAAGAAACGAATGCAAACGGGGCGCGTCGATCTCGAAGCGTCGGAGGAGGAAGATGGGACTGCAAGAGAGATCAAACGAGTGATAGATCACTACTATCTGTGGTCTGAGCTGTCGAAGAGGAGTCTGATCGTGGGATACTAGCACTCAGCACGGGAAGAGAGCAGAAGAGAGGCAAATGACAACGCGTCCCTCCTTTCTCTCCGTCTCGATTCGAAGTTCAGTGCAAGGAGAAATGGATAGAAGACGATAACTGGGACGCGGTATAAGTGAGGAAGATGTGAAAGACCAGGTATTATGAGAGCGGAAAAGGTAAAGAGATGATGCGAGAAAAAGAGAAAGAAAGCGAAGAAGAAAGCAAAGCAAAGCAAAGCGAAAGTGAAACCAAAGCGAGGAGCACAAGAACGACCGAAAGAAAACCAAGAAACATAGAAACCAAGACCAAAAAAAAGCTACTCTAGAAGGACCTACTTGGGCGAGGGAGAAGGAGAGTCCTCCTCTTCGTGGTCGAACTCCGAGGGAGGAGAGTCGAGAACGACGGTAAGATCCCCCTCTCCTTCCTCCTCCTCCTCCTCCTCGTCGTCCACCGCCAGCGACGCCAGCGTCTCATCCCCAGGACCATCCGACATCGTCTCGTCTCCAACAGAAGCATCATCGTCCTCCTTCACTTCCTCCTCCTCACCCGTCGACGAAGGCGTTGGCGCGACCTCCTCCTTCTGTTCCTCGACCGTCGTCCCAAGCGATCCGAAACCTCTCGACCGGAGAGTGTTGAGAATGCTCATAGCCTGACCTCCGAACTCTCCTCCTGCTCCAGCACCTCCGAGATCGAGGGGAAGCATCGTCGACGACGTCGAGAGGGAAGTGGGAGGACCCCCGGAGGCTGATCGACCTGCTCGACGGTTTCGACGAGGAGTCATGCTCTTGAGCGAATCCATGATGTTGTCCATGACTGGTGCTGATTCGTCGATCTTGGCGTCTCGTTCGGCCTTCTCTCGAGCTCGTACCTCGGCAGCCTGAAGGGGAGAAAGAGGAGAGGAAGATCAAGGTCAGGACGCGTCGAAGAAGGAAGGAGAGGAGCAAGCAGAGACGGAGACGAACCTCCTTCCGACGAAGTTTGGCAGCCTCGAGCTCGGCCCAGGTCAAGTTCTGCTTCTGGCACTGCTTGTACGAGGTGACGAACGTCTTGAAGATGCCGAAGAAGGTATTGGACGCTGTCATCGGGTCCTCTCCGAAGTACTTGAGGATAGCGTTGTAGGTCGACTCGGCGGTGATCCTCTTGTCGTTGAGAGCATCGAGCCGTTCCCTAGCGTCGGCAAGGAAGCGAAGCATCCGTTGAGCGTATCGATCTCCGGGGATGGGTTCGTCCGTGAGGTGAGCCTTGATCTCTCGATCCGTCTCGTCCAGCTTCTTGAAGAGGTCGGCGACTCCCTCTCCCACGGGTCTGAGTTCGTCTGAAGAAAAAAAAGGCAAAGGGGTATGTTGCGTCAGCGAGAGAACGAGAACTAAACGGAACGGAACGAGAAGGAATGATGAACTCACGACGCGACCCCTCGGCAGCCTTGTCGAGCTCGTCGAGGAAACCCTCCATCTCCTGGAAGAGGTTCGAGACTGTCCGTTCGAGGAAATGAAGCAAGTTCTGGCCCTGAGGTGACTTAGTTTCGACGAGCTGCGAAGGGAAAAGAAAGAGAGATGAGCTCGAGTTCCCGTTTCGAGAAGCACACTCGTTCGAACGAACCTTGTTGATGGAGCTAATCTTAAAACCGAAAGCTCCTCCTGCGTACGAGTTTCCGTTGAGGTAGTTTCCGATGAGGAGAATGAGCTACAACAGGAAACGAGAGCGAAAGTCAGCGGCAAGAAAGACGAGCAAGGACGAGAGAGGAAGGAGACGAACAGAAAGCAGCTCTCGGAACTTGGGAGCCTCTTGAAGAGCGAGCGATGCGTCGATGGTTTGATCGGCAGCCTGGAGGACGAAAAGGGAGCAGGTCAGGACGATGGAGATTGAAACGAGTGCGAAACGAAGAGGGAAGGTTGAACCGACCTCCTCGAACAGCGAAATCCGCTCCTCGAACCGAGCTCGATACAGCATTCCGTTGACTCGAGCTTCCAGTCGAGGAATCTTGATGAGATGAACCATGAGACGATCGGCAGGGTGAAGGAGGAGAAGTTCGGCGACGGTGTCGGACTTGTGAGAGTTGAGCTTTCCGACCTGGTTGAGGAAGACGCGGCGAAGAGAGAACGAGCAAGGTCAGTCTCATACAACAAAACGAGATGGAGTGAAGTGGGAGAGGAGGAGTCTGAGGTAAGGACGAGAGAGACTCACCTGCTCGGGACTGGGCAAAAACTTCTGCATGTTCTCGAGGAACGTCTGAGAGCAGTAGACTTCGTCGCACGAGAGGATCTTGGCACTGATCTCTTGAGGGTCGTCGATCTTGAATCCTTTCATGAAGATCTCTGTAGAAAGTCGAATCGAAGAAGGACGGAGCAGGAGCAGCGATCAGCGAAGCAATTGAGGAAGAGACGCGTCGAGAAGGGAGACAAGGACTCACCGACCATCCGTTTGACCTTCGGTTCGAGGACACTCATGAGCTCCACCTGCTTCTGCTTGTCTATCGACGCAATAAAGAAAGGGGAAAGTAGAGCGTCAGTTCGAGGAAGAAGGGAAAGAGGCGAAACAGAGGACCGCAAACGAAACGCCAACTCACCAATCTGCATCTTCGCCGCCTGACTCGAGAACGTGCTCTCCATCTGACTCCAAATGTCCATCTCCTTCAACTTCTCGGCCCAGGCGTTCTCCTTCGTCGCACTCCCCGTCACGCTCCAAACGTTCTGCTCGTCGGGCTTCAACTCGACGATCTTGTCCCAATGCAACTGCTTGACCTTCGCCGCCGTCTTGTACTGAACGTCCTTCCTCGGCCCTTTGGTCGGAGCTGCTCCGAAGGAAGGTAGCGAGTCGAATCCAGGTGTTCCAGGAGGAGTAGGACCAGCAGAACCAGCCCCGTAGGAGGATTTGCGGTTGCCTCCTGATGAGCTTCCGTTCGACTTGAGGTTGGCGAATCCTGCCCCGATGGAACCGAGGAAGGCTGGTCGAGGAGGACCTGAGCGAGTGGAAGGGGAGGAGGGTTCGGAGGATCCGTCGTCGTTGGGTTTGGAGGTCGACTTCTTTTGGAATCCAGCGGAGATGTCTCCGAGGAAGGCAGGACGAGGAGGACCGGATGCTGAGGCTGAGGAGGTGGGAGTGGGAGGTTCGTCGTTGTCGTCGTCGTTGGGCTCTCCCTTGGCCTTGATTTGAGAGTGAAGAGCTGCCATCATGGGGTTGAAGCGAGGTGGAGGTCGAGTGGGAGGAGTGGGTTCGTTCGACGCGTTCTCCTCGTTGTCGCCGTCGACCTTGTTCTTCGACGCGATTTGAGCCATGACCGAGGCGAAGGGATTCGGTGGACGACCGGAAGCCGACTCTCCTCCTGCTCCTGTCGAGATCTGAAGCTCTGCTCCCTCTTGAAGGGTGGGAAGCGAAGGAGGAGTCGCCGTTCCCTCCTCTCCTGGAACCTTCGACGCTCCTGCTCCTCCCTTCGGCGTATCCACGAACGACACACTCTGCCCTGACATCGACCGCGAATGACGAGCCGACTCTCCTCCACTGAGGGAGCTCTTCCGTTCCAGAGACGAAGCCGTCGACGAAGGACTCGTATCCTCCGTCCGAATCGTGAGTCCTGAAGCTCGACTTCCCGTCCCCGCCGTGATGTCGCTGTCGGTTCCGTCGTCGGGAGATCTCGATCCACTGGGCTTCCCGTTGACGTTTCCAAGAGTGGGAGCTGAGGCACTCCGAGAGAACCGACGTCCGTTGAGTTCTTCGAGGAAACGAGGAGGGAGATGAGATCCTTTCCGACTGGACGAAGCTGGGATTTTGGAGCCTCGGAGGTCGGTGTTTCGAGCGGAACGGGGCATGGGTGTTGGGGAGTTCTTTAAAGGGAGAAGAAGAGAGGTTATGAAAGATCGGAGTAGAAAGGAAACCAAGAGACTCACAAGTTTGTCGAGGTTCGCCGCAAGACTGGCTTCGATGTGCTCTCTCACTCTCTCCTCCTCCGCATCGATGAACTGCGACCCACTCTTCACCTCCGCCCGTCTCGTCGCCGTCGACTTCCCTCCAGCAGCAGCAGCACCGTTCTTCCCCTTCGCCGTCGACGCAACCTCCGAACTGAACTCCTCGTCCTCCTCGTCGTCGTCGTCGAACGCTCCATCCTCCTCCGGCGTCCCTCCTCCTCCTCCAGCGACGATCTTCTTCTTGTTCCGATACCCCCCCTCGAGCTTCTCGATCGTCCTCTTGATCTCGTGCTGTCGTTCGAGGTTGGCGACGAGCTGTTCCCTGTCGATGGCTCCGACTCCTCCGTTGGCGGTCGAACTGGCGGCAACGACGTTCTCCAACCCTCTCGACTCTCGAAGCATGTTGAACAACTCCTGGATCCGAAGTTCGAGGGAGGCGATCCGTTCCTCGTACATCTTCTTCATCTCGACCAGATCGGCTTCGAGCTTCTTGGTGGCGAGACGAGAGTTCTTGAGGTGCTCCTCGGACGAGGCCAACTTCTCGTTGAGTTGACTGAGAGCGAGCCGATCTCCTGCTCCTTCTCCTCCTCCTGATCCCGACGAAGAAGCGATGACTCGAAGTTCCTCCTCGACGGCAGCTTTCTCGAGAGCAAGTTGCTGAGCCGTAGCTCTCATCTCCGAAGCCTGAGAGAGAGCCTTGTCGAGTCGATCCTGATCCGCAAACCTCGACACGACCTTGGCCACGCTGACTCCCATGAGAGCCGAGAAATCCTGCTCCGCTCCGGCTCCCACCTTCTGATCGAGGACGACGGAGGTGATGAGTTGATCGATGAGCTGGAAGTAGCGCATCCTCGTCTCGTCGTCGTCGTCCCGGATGAGGAGCAGGTGCTGCATGGACGAGAGGAAGAAGTCTTGAGCTCGAGTCCCTTGGATGGAGGACAGGATGGCGTTGAAGATGTCGAGAGGGTTGGAGAGGTCCTTGAGGAGGTCCTGGTTGAAGTCTCTGGCGAGTTCTCGAGCGTCGTCCTGCTCCTCGGTTTCGATCTGGAGGATGATCCGATCCATCGAGGAGTGACCGAAGTCCTTGAGTTTGGAGATGATTCGCTTGACGCCGCAGGCTTCCATTTGGGCTCGGAGGTGCACTCGGACGTCGAGCTCTTCGCAGACGGTGGTGATGGCGTGGATGAGGAAGAGGTTGGCGGCCTGCGACGCGTCGAGAAGAGAAGCGGGAGAAGCAGGTCAGCTCGAGAAGCGAGTCCAGGACTGTTAGACTTCGGTTCGTCCCAGTAAAGAAATCATAAGAAGGAAGATTCACTCACAGCATAATCGTTCAACCCTCCCTCCGCAACCGAAGTCACCGCCGACGACCCCAACCCTTTCCTCAGATCCTCACTCATCCCGACCAAACTCCCCATCC
The DNA here is from genome assembly GCF_051309035.1 of Mrakia frigida. NCBI lineage: Eukaryota > Fungi > Basidiomycota > Tremellomycetes > Cystofilobasidiales > Mrakiaceae > Mrakia > Mrakia frigida. Next base: position 991,302 of record NW_027481277.1, read on the forward strand.
TCCCCCTCCCATCCACCGTCGCCTCAAACACGCTGAACCAAGCATCAAACTTCCCATCGGCCTTCCCCAACTGCTGCAGCGACTTGAGGCCCTGGATCACAAAGTCGTGCCCTCGAGGTTTGTCCCAGTAGCAGAGGAACGTGAGGACGTCTGCGACGAGTTTTCGGGTTGGGAGGTTGGGGGAGGAGAGGGAGCAGGCGATGTGGGTGATGACGTGGGGGTGGGTGATGGCGTCGTTCGCTCCGTGCTGGGTTGGGGGAGAAGAGGGAGGAGACGCGTCGAAGAGTCAGCGAAGAGTTGAGCCGAGGAAGAATGAGGGTCAAGGACGAACCTTGCTGTTGAGTAGAATCTTCAAACACTTGATTATCTCGTACTCCAGATCGATATCGAGTTGTTTCCTGCGAAAAACGAGATCAAAACCCAGATCAGCTCGACTCTCGTCCCTCCTCTCTCTCTCCTCCTTCCGAAACCAAAGACTCACTTCGTTGCCTTGTGATTCAGCATTCCCAAAGCGTTGGCTAGCACACTCTGACCCTGCAGCTCAATGAACGACCGGAACCATCTACGAAAACGCCAAACGAACAGAGGGATCAGCCTCGAGACTCTCGAAACGAGAAGAACGAGAAGAGAGAGACTCACGCGACGGGTTGCGTCCTCAACGAAACCGACAGCGAAGCGACGTGTTTCCCCGTGACCGATCCGTCCATGAACTTTTGGATGTACCTACAGACGCACAAAGATCAGCTCGTTCGGTCGAGCTCCAAGCTCACGGCCGCCTTCTCCCTTCCAGCTTCTCAAACCCAAACGCTCAACCTTCTTCAGACTCACCACTCGGGACTATCCCTCCCATAAACGCCTCTCCCGTCCCCTCCCATCTCCTTCGCCTGACTCTCCCTCTTGACCCTGTCCCTCTCCTGCTGCCACTTGATCCTCGCTCCGTTCAGGACGAGCAACCACTTCTTGTCGTCCGGCAGAGCTCGCATCTCGGTTCTCGAAGCTGCTGAGCCGGTGTGAGAGGAGGAGGAAGGGGTTCCGCTTGGGTAGGAGGATTCTCGATCCACTGGGAGGAAACGTAAAAGCAAAGGGAGAGGGAAAGGGAGGGAAGGGTGAGCTCGTTCGTCGTCCTCCTTGCTTTCGTTCGAACGCCTCTACTCACACATCAACCCCTCAAACATCCTATCCACCTCCTCTTTGCTCGGTCTAGGAAAATGGAACTCCTCCGAAACCGCTACTCTCTCGACTCTCTCCCTGTCTCCGTACACGCTCGGCGAGTAGACGCTGCTTGTTTCCGACGGCTGGAAGGTAGGATACCTGCCTGAAGCGGACGAGGTTCGACCGTGTCTGGAGGAGGTGGAGAGAGGTTGGTTGGAAGGTCGGGAGGCGATGGAGGCGGAGGGAGTCGTTGTTGAGGATTCTGAGGAGCGACCGAATTCGGAACGATGCGAGGGAGTCGGGGAGAAGGAACGGTCGGGGTAGGAGGAGGAGGAGGGACCGGCTGTTGAATAGGAGGACGACTGTTGTTGTTGTTGTTGTTGTTGTTGAGATGCTGTTCTGTTGTAAGAAGGGTTGTTGTTGTTGTTGTATGAAGAAGACGAGTTGGACGAAACCGAGATGGTCCTCCCCAGGCTTGGTGGTTGCTGCTGCTGCTGTTGATGATAGAACGAGCTCGGTGGTGGTGGAGGAGTTGCTGAAACCGAACTTAGCGGTGGAGAGTAGGACGACGACGGTGTTGGTGTTCCTTCTTCTATAGTAGTATTCGATGCATCCCTTCTAGACGAGGAAGAGGAGACGGTGGTGGTTGAGTTTGTGGATTCTCGACGGGTTGGAAGTTGGGAGGAGTGGATGTTGAGGTTGGTTCCGTCGACGGTCAGGGTTGGATTCGTATTGGGTGAGGAGATGACTCGTCCTGTTGGGGCGGCACTGCAAGGTGTAAGATGAAGAGGGAAGTGAGCAAACAGGGAGGGAAGCAAGGAGGGAAGGAAGGAGGATGTTGAAGGTTGTCGAGCTCGGGGTCTCGTTCCCTTCCCTTCTCTCCCTCTCTCCCTTTTCTTACAAGCCCTCCCAAAACAACCTCTCTACAGTCTTCCCAGCACCTTCGCAGCTCAAGCCCAACCAGCCTTCTCGTCCCTCCTCTTTCGCTGGCAGAACCTCTTCCTCCTCAAACCGCCCAGCACCACCCACCTCCTCCTGTCCCTTGTTCTCCCTCTCCTCCTCTTTCCCCTGTACTCACCTCTTCTCGTTAACCTTCCCTCCCGGTCCTAATCGATCGTAAGGAACGCTCATCTGTCCTAGATCGCTCACTTCTCCTCCTCCTCCTCCTCTATTCGATCCCAACGACGAGTTGCGTCCAGACGAGGACGAGATGGTCTCGCTTGAACCCGTCGACGACGACAGAGGACCTCCTCGACTTCGTTTCGATTTGAACAGAGAGGCCATCCCTCTAGCTGGAAAGTGGTAAGTCGAGGAGGAAGGCAGAGGTTGAGGGCATCCACTACTAGAGGGAGCTCGAGAAGGGAAGGAAGGGAAGGAAGGAGGAAGGGAAGGTGAGGTGAGGGCTTGTCGAAGTTGGGAGGATCAGGGTCGATCGTTCGTTTCGAGTCCCTGGACGCGGAGGGTTTCCTTTCTCGATTGAAACTGTGAGAAAAGCACTAGTAGGGAAATGAATATGTCTTCGTTCGCCGAGAACGAAGGGGGTCATAAAGTCATTAAGAATCACAGCAAAAAGTTAACCGACAAACCAAAGAAACCCTCCGAGTCGCGTTTGTTTCAGCCCAAGGTCGCCCAACCTTCCTCTTCCTCGTCCTCTCCTTCCACACCGAGCAGCTCCCACCCTCCTCCTCCTCCTTCCACTGGTGAGGGCAGAGGAACCAACACTCCCGAATCCTCCATCCCATGCAACGGCGACGAGGAAGAAGCGTGCGAGAACGACGACTGAACCTGGAGATGAGCCTCTCCCAATCCGGCGGAGAGGCGAGTTACTGAAAATCCGAAGGCGTAGCGGTGGTTCCAGCAGGTCGAGACTGAGAAGAGGGGAGCCAAAAAGAGAGGAGAGTTCGTGTGAGTGATAAGAAGCGAAGAGAAGGAGGCGAAGACGGGGAGAACGCACCACCGCGTCTCCGTTCGCCAGATTGAGCTGTTCGACTTCATCGTTCATCTTGTCGATCCAGCGCTGCAAGAGGGAAGCGTTGTCCTTTTTGAGAGCTTCGTTCCGAGCGGTGGTGTGGTTGAGTTCGAGGTTGAGGGTGGTGATTTCGTCGTGGAGGATCTGGGGGAAGCATCGAGGAGGGGAGGAGATGGAGGGGAGGTGAGTTTGGAGTTCGAGCTTGAGCGGCTCCGAAAGGTCGATAGGGAAGAGGGAGGATCCACAGAGGATGGTAAAGGGATGCTAGTGCTTACCTGAATGCCATGATCCTTCTCCTTCAACCTCTCCTTCCACTCCTCCGTTCCTCGCTTCCATTTCGTCTCTCCTTCCGTCAGACGACGGAGCTCCTCTTGATCCAGACGAGCTTGATGTTCCTTCTCTTGGAGGTTCTGCGTACATACGAGCAAAGCCAACGATGCGTTCGCGAAGGGTCAACAAGGTATCTTCGAGAGAGACGAGAGAGGCGAAGAAGCGAAGGAAACGAAAGGAAGAGCTCACCTCAGTCATGGTGAGGAGCTTCTGAGTGTTCTGACCCTGCATCTTGTAGACATCCGAGAGCTCGTTCCTCAGAGCTGAAACCTGTCCTTCTAGGGATCCAACGTAGGCTTGTAGGACGGGGTTCCTTTGAAGATAGAGGCGAGGTCAGGACGCGAGGGAGAGAGAGAGAGACAAAGGAAGGAAGGGACGCACTCTTCTCCTCCTCCTCCTTTCTCGTTCGTTCTGCCCTCCGATCTGACGCTTGTTGCTGCTCGAAGAAGAGCTTGATTACGATCCTTGAGAGCTTTGGTTTGTTTAGCGAGTTTGCGATCTGAGAAACGAGTAGGAAAGACAGTCAGAAAGAGAGGAAAGAGGAGCAGGGAAAGGGAACGAGCTCACATTGATCGATGATGGTGAGATAGGACGCTTCAGATTGATTCCTTTGGATGAGAGAATATCGTAGGGTGTCCTGCCAGAGAGGAGAAGCGAAGGTAGTCATCCCGAAAGAAGAAAAGTATGAGGGTTGTTGTTGTTTGAGAGTTGACCAGATGGAGGAAGGAGGTCAGACTGATTACGGACGTCATGACCTCCTTCCTCCCCAACTCCATCTTGCCCTCTCCCTTCTTCTTCTTCACGAATGGGACTCTCTGATCACATCAAACGCGCCATCGGCTCTACACCAGAACGACCTACCGGAGCTTCAGGAGGACGACTCTCTGTTTCCTCTGCTGCCTCTTCCTCTGACGGAGCAGGAGAGCCCGTCAAGGGGAGGGAACGGTCGGCCTCGTCGTCCTTCTCAAACTTGCTAGGTGGTGGAAGCGACAAGAGGAAGTCTACAGAGGTACTCCAGGACGCGGACGACTCTGAGGTACTAGACGAGTCAGAGGGAAACGTTCTGTTGAGTCTCATCAGTCAACGTGAGTTCACTCTTGGTTATCGAGAAGGGGAAGGAAGCAAGGAGGGAGGAGGGGGAAGAGATCGATCCATCCTCCCTCCTCATCTTGGATGGCTTCGCTGACCCTTTTCGTTGCTTTTGATGCTTGGGGAATGCAGTCAGGATAGGAATGGATCTCACCAAGGTAAATCTTCGCCCACTCTTCCTCGTCTGCTCCTTCCGAATCTCGTTTGGTTCCTTCCACGTTCAAGCTCGCTAGCTCCCTCCCTCCTCCTCTCCTCCTCTCCTCTCGCTCTACTCACACGTGCTCTTGCTGACCTTTCCTCTACTCTCTGCTTGCTCTGCACCTCTAGATTGCTCTCCCTACCTTCGTACTCGAACCTCGGTCCATGCTCGAGAGGATCACCGACTTCTTTGCTCATCCCGACCTCATCTTCACGATTGGAAAGGAGGAGGATGCTCAGGAACGGTTCCTCGCCGTTCTGGCTATGTACATGTCCGGATGGCACATCGTGAGTTCTCGATCCTGCTCTCTCGTGTCTCCTCTATCATCTTCTGACCTCGTTCTTCATCTCTTCCAGAAACCCAAAGGGTAAGCGAGCTCACGACGGAGGACGCAGGCTCGTTCTGCGACTTTGAAACTGATCTTGCTCGCTTTGGGTCGCAGAGTCAAGAAGCCGTACAACGCTACCCTGGGAGAGATCTTCCGTTGCTCCTACACCTATCCAGACGGCAGTGAGGGATTTTACGTTTCTGAACAAGGTATCGCCGGCCTTCCTTCTTTCCTCACCCGCCTCGGCCGCCTGGCTTCAGCCGCACCTTTGTCTTCTTGCTGACCTTTTGCTCGTCTTTTTCGTTCTTCAGTGTCTCACCATCCTCCCGTCTCTGGTGAATTTCTCGTCTCAATCTTGTCGTGGGGAGCAGGAAGGAGACGCCGAAGAGAGGGAGAGAGCGAGCTGAGCTGATTCTCTTCGTTTCGTCTCGCTCTTCCCACCATCAGCCTACTTCTACGCCTCGCCTCAGAACGGAGTCCTCATCTACGGAGAGCTTAGACCCAAGGTACGTGTCATATCTCGTTGCTCTTCTTTCGTTTCCTCGAGCTCGATCAGTCTTGACTGAACACGTCCTCCCTCTCCCTCCGTCGCGTCGTCTGCCTTTCAGTCGAAATTCCTGGGGAACTCTGCGATGACGATTATGGACGGAGAGAACAGAGTCATCTTGATGGATAGACCAGAAGATGGAGGTGAGCCTTGCTTTTTTCTCTCACGAGCCAGACGAGGGTGAGAAGGAGAGAGAAGCTCACCGCGTCTCGGCCATCGGCTGACATTTCCTTCGTCTCTCTCCAGAATACCAGATCAGTATGCCCAACATGTACGCTCGAGGGATCATGTTCGGAAAGGTGAGTCTCGAAGTCCTCCTTCCTGCCTTCTCCTCCGTCTCGACCTAGCTCGAAGCTGAACCTTTCCTTCCTTCCTTACCTTCCCTCTCGTTCCGTCCTTCCTGAAGCTCATCCTCGAGCTTGGAGATCCCAGTGTGATCAAGAACGTCAAGACTGGATACTCGTGCGATATGGACTTCAAGACGAAAGTGGGCTCATTTCTTTCGACACTTTGAAGACTCGCCGCGTCGCGTCCTCGTACGAGAAGGGCTGATCCTTTCCTTCTCTTCGCAGGGCTTTTTCTCTGGAACGTACAACGCCGTCGTCGGGAAGGTCAACGGTCCTAAGGGACCTGTGGGAGATATCACTGGGTTCTGGTCGGAGAGTATGGATTTCAAGGATCTAAAAGTGCGTTTCGGGATTCCTTCGCTGCTCGTCGCTCCTTCCCTCCTTCGACCCGACCTCGAGGTTGAGCCCAACCTGCACCTACTAATCAAATTTTACCTCTCTTCATGCGTCTCTCAGTCCCCTTCAGCACGAACCCTCTTCGATGCTCACGAGTCGACCACCACACCCAAGCAGGTCGCTCCCGAGTCTGAACAGGAACCCAACGAGAGTCGTCGGCTCTGGCACGACTTGACTGAAGCTATCAAGTCCAAGGATATGGAGGGAGCCACCGAGGCGTGAGTCGTTTCTTTCACATCTGGGCGTGATTTCAGTCGAACAAACGAGGAGAGAGTTCGAACGCCAGTGAGCTCACCCATTTCGAATTTGTTTGCTCGGCGACTGCAGGAAGAACGCTGTGGAGGAGACTCAGCGGGAGGCTGCTAGACTTCGAGGTGGAGAGGCCAACCATCAGATGAGGTACTTTGAGCTGAAGGGAGAGAAGTATTCGCCGCTGTGTGGGATTTCGAAGTGAGTTCGACGTTTCTTCCAACGCGTCTTTGCCCTTCCTCGTTTCTGACTCTCTCTTTCTCTCTTTCATTTTTGTTCCTTCGTAGTCTGCCAAAGGATCGTCTGGAGTGCACCAACCTTATTCGGTCGTGGATCTGGCCGAACGGAGCTCCTGGTGCTGAGAAGAAGCAGGCAGCAGCAGCTTCGAGCTCGTCGCCGTCGCGTCCTTCGCTGCCTGATTCGGAGCCTTCGAAACTTCCTCGTGCGTCCCCTTCCGGTTCCTCGACTCTTCTTCCCTCGACAATCTGCTTGCTGACTCTTCGCCGCGCTCCTCCTCTTCGAACCACAGAAGCCGTCCCAACCGCTCCAGGACCTCCCGTCGGACCCGTCTCGCCTCCCTCCTCCCTCCCTCCTCCAACGTCAACCCTCACCAACTAACCCTTTGGGCCGCCTTCCGTTTCCTCACTTGCTTTCTTCACTCTTTTCTAATCACTACCTCTTGTTGTTTGCCTCTCTCACTTACTACTACTACTCTCTCACGTTCGTTTCTCCCCTCTCGCTCGTTCATCTTCTCTCCACGTCGTTTTCGCTTTTCTTGGTTTTCTCCCTCTCTTACAAAGCTACTGATTACTGGGCCTCGCTTCGCACTTCTACATAGCATGTCCTTCTCTTTCTTCACGAAACGCGTTTCGAGGCAAGGAGGAAATGAACAAAAAAACAACGAGATCGCAGACGCGTCGTTCGAAATCCGACCCTTCCTTTTTTTCCTCCCTTCTTTTCTGTTCGCTCCTGGCCCGTTTCCCCTCCGATACCGGAGAAGGTGCGCACACACTGCCTACCTATTAACCCGAATAAGACAGAGAGCCAGTGCTCGTCAGGAAAGAGAAACCAAAAAAAAAAGAACGAACCACCAACCAAACGCGTCAAAGGTCGACGTTAAAGGGCGAGGCCTGGATCGATCTCCTCCCTAAGAACGAAGACCGAGGAAGGTTTTTCGGATTGCTTCTCGATCTCTACTGAGGCCATTGGCCGTCATCACAAGCGCTGGTAGAAACGGGTCGTGGGAGAAGATGATCGAGGTCGAGAAGAGTTGAGAGTCGAGGAAAGACGCGCGTTTTTGTGACCTCTGGTAGTAGATCTACTAGTGCATCTTCAAGGTGAAGGAGAAGCTCTCGTGAATCTGTTCAGCATGCGGAAGAGAAAGAGCCTCTCGAGTTGAGTGAAAACGGAGACCTTTTCATCAAGATCGAGTGAGCAGCGGAGTGTCTGACTTTGCGCGCGCGTTCTGAGCTCCTCCTTTCCCCTCCTTTTTTCTTCAGGACCTGCTTCCCTTGTGTTCCCTTCCTGGATCGCCGTCTGTCAACACCACCAGCTGTTCGTTCCCTTCTGTCTCTGAAGGTCTTGATTCTTCGTTGGTCCTCCTTTTCTCCGTCGGTGCTTTCGCTTTTTTTTTTTTGCCTCCTTGTTCGAGTTCGGCCAACTCCTGACGTTTTTCCCACGTTTCCGTTTCCCTTTGACAAGAGGTCCAATCAGAAACGGCTCTTAGGGCTCCCTCCTCCCAAACGGTCAACGTCCATCTCAAACAGATCCGACCTCATCAACAACTCTCTCTACTTTCCTTCCTTCAACCTCTTCCAATCAAGGCACCGGATCTTTGAGAATCACGAGCCACGTCCCCTTCCCTTCCTTCGTGCACTCCTCCCTTCCTTCGACGAAACTCTCCTTCGAATTCATTGGCGTCTGTCTCTCTTTTGGAACCAAACACCCATCACTTCCTTCCCTCTCTTCTGTGAGTTCTACATCTCCTCCTTGACTGAAACGAGCTGGTAGCAGATCCGACACGGTCGAGCGGACTCTGTTTAATCTCCTCTGCTGGCTTGAAATCGAGAGAGAGAGAGGAGAGTCAGGACGATTCAGCTGACTCTCTCCTCCTCCTCCTTCCCTCTCCCTTGCCCCTTCCTTCCCTCCTCTCCCCTTCAACCTTCACCCTCCAACGACCCCTCTATTCCCTCCTCGACTACCAACGCTCGCTCCTCCGCTTGGACCGAATTCCATACGATGCTTCAGAGCTCTTCTACGCCTTCCTCTCCTCTCGTCGCCTCCACCTCCTTCCTTCTTCAACCTCTCAGCTCCCCTCCAATCCGCATCCCTCCAACACCAATCTCAACCTCGACACCCGCTCCTCCTCTACCTTCGTACGACATGCCTTCAGCTTCCTCGGGCGTCCCTGTAGCGGTTCCTACGGTACGTTCATCTCTTCTCTCCTCCCACCACCTCGCTCCATCCCGCCTTTCTTCGGCCTTCCCCTCCTCCCTTCGTTCTCAACCGTCCCACCTCCTCCGAGCCTCGTAGAGATCTAATCTTGAGCTGATCATTTCCGTCTCTTCTTCCATCTGTTATCCGTTTAATTTCTCTCTTAACTCCTCTTCAACGTCGCCTCCAACTGGCCTCCACCTTATCGCCGTCCCTTTGAAATGGACTTCTCCTCCCTCCTTCCCTCCCTCCCTCCCTCCCTCTCCCTCTCACCTCTGCTCCCAATCAACCGGTCCGCCTCCCATTCGCTGCGATAAAACGGTCCAATCCCATCTTCAATCTGGATATGCAATCTATACAGCACTCGGCTCCTCAGCCTATCCCACCACCTCCTCAACCCTCTCCCTCCCAAGCTTCACCCATCCTCTCGCACCCTTCCTCGTCAGCATCAGCAACCTCCGTCATGACCGAGGACGAAGAGGTCAGTTCTACTCTCTATACATCTTCCTCGTCCTACTCTCGTCTTCCTGGGCTCAGGTCCAGCATCGCTGACTCTTCCCTTGCGCCGCGTTCTTCTTGCCCTTTCGTTGAATTAGGATCTCGAGGACTACCGTCCAGGAGGCTACCACCCTGTTCGAATCGGAGACGTCTTCAGGGACGGTCGTTATGTTATCGTGAGGAAGCTGGGATGGGGACACTTCTCGACGTGAGTTTCCCTCACCATCTTTCTCGCTTCAGAAGAACGGTCGCTTGGTTTCGGAAGGGAGGGCAGGGAGAGGAGAGACGACGGAACGATGCGGCCGTTTCGCTTCCCCAGCTTGGATTCATGAGGAGGTGCTGACCTTGAGTTCATTTGGTTGATTTTTCGGGTGGTGTTACAGTGTTTGGCTGGCTAGGGACGAGAAGTGAGTAGATTTCGAGCTAGTCGGGAGGGAGAGAGAGAGAGAGTTCGGAGGGAGGGAAGGGAAGGCGAGGTCGAGCGCGGCTTTCCTTGCCTCCTCTCTTTCCTTCCCTCTTCGAGAGCAAGCAGCGGCTCGAAGCTGCAGGAGATCTGACTCTTCCTCTTCTTCTCTTTGCTTCCAGGGTCAAACGTCACGTCGCTCTCAAGGTCGTCAAGTCAGATGGACACTACACCGAAACCGCTCTCGACGAGATCCAACTCCTCCAACGTCTAGTCACCTCGGATCCCAACCACCCAGGTCGGAGACACGTCGTTCAACTCCTCGACGACTTCCGTCACACCGGTCCCAACGGATCGCACGTCTGCATGGTCTTCGAGGTCTTGGGAGAGAACCTGCTCGGCCTCATCAAGCGGTATCAGCACCGAGGAGTTCCTCCTCACATCGTTCAGCAGATCGCCAAGCAGGTGCTGTTAGGTCTCGACTACCTGCATAAGGAGTGTCAGATCATTCATACGGATCTCAAGCCCGAGAACGTGAGTTTTCCTTCCTCTTCTTTTCTGTGCGAGAGTTCAGTTCTCTCGAGTCGAGTCGCCTCTCGCCTCGCCTCGCCTCACTCTCGTCCTTTCCTCTCGAAACTCAAGAAGGCTGACTTGCTCCTTTCCTTCTTACTCGCCTTCTCTTGCACTCTACAGGTCCTCATCTGTATCGAAGACGTCGAAGCCGTCGTTCAGGCCGAGCTCGCGTCGTGCCCAGCAGCCGTTCCGACGAAGCTCGTCGGAGTCCCTCCTTCGCAGGGACGAGGAGGAACCCAGACTCCCAGGAGGGAAGGAATCTTCATCGTCGGATCCCAACCTCTACCGAGTCCGAGCAGCTCGTACGGAAGCAGTCCCATGCTCGACAAGTTCGCCTTCGGAATGAGCAGCATAAACGACCCTCCTCCCTCCTCCTCCCTCGGCGGCTCGAAGCTCGCTGGAAGCAGCTCGAAACCCGGATCGTCCTCCTCGACATCGGCAGATCCTCACTTCGGAGAGAAGACCACCATCGCTCCCATCGTTCAACGTCACGGTCCCTCCCTCCTCTCCCAGCAGGCTCCTCTCCACTCCAACAACACCACTCCAAACAACTCGGGCTTCACCCTCAGCCTTCCCGGAACCTCTGCCATCTCCACCGCTACCAAGAACGGCAACCACGCTTCCTCCTCCTCCTCCGCTCTCAACGCTTCAGGACCCAACACTCCCACTCCTCAAACTCCAGACGACGGTCCCACCACGCCTCCTCCCATCAACATCTCCACCTCCGTCATGTCGACCCTCTCCGTCTCGGACGAGTCTCCCACATCCACCACCACCACCGAAGACATCGCCAAGTACGGAGCCGCCGTCTCGCACGGAGCAGGAGCTCGATCGACCCTCCCAGATTTCCCCGTCGCTCCCACGGCAGGAGATCCAACCACCCTTCCTCCGCCGTTCCCTTACGACCCAGCGAGTCTCGAGAGGATCACCGTCAAGATCGCCGATCTCGGAAACGCCTGCTGGGTCGATCATCATTTCACGAACGACATCCAGACGAGGCAGTATCGTTGTCCGGAGATCATCCTTGGGACGTCGTGGGGACCGTCGGTGGATAACTGGAGTGCGGCTTGTCTCGTGAGTCTTCGTCTCTCTTTCCTTCGTTTGCTTCTCAGCTCTAAGCTGGAGGTTCGAGGAGTAGAACGAGAACACAAAGTTAACTCTCGCTTCTCTTCCTCGTCGTCTTCGAACTTGAACAGACCTTCGAGCTCATCACTGGAGACTACCTCTTCGACCCTCAGCCTGGAACCAAGTACGACAAGGACGACGACCACATGGCTCAGATCGTCGAACTCCTAGGAGAGATTCCCAAGTCGCTCGCTCTTTCAGGTCGTTATTCCCAGGAGCTCTTCAACAAGAAGGGTGAGTCGATCTCTCGTCCTCGACGCGTCTTCTCGAAACCCTCTCCTGACCTCGTCTTTTTTTCCTTCGTCTCTTCAGGTGAACTCCGACACATCCACAAACTCCGTTACTGGCCCGTCACCTCGGTCCTCAAGGAGAAGTACGGCATGACCGTCGAGGAAGCCGACCTCTTCTCCTCGTTCCTCTCCCCGATGCTCAACCTCTACGGCGACAAACGAGCTCAGGCTCGGGATATGATCGACCACCCTTGGCTTGGAGGAGTCGTCGTTCAAGGAGAGATCGAGGTCGCAGAACAACGAGCCAACTCGGCTTCCACGTCGGCGGCGTCGTCGGTCGTTGGATCAGCCTCAGCCTCAGCAGCTCTTCCTCCTCCTCGTCCGATCGGAGCAGCCGTTCCTGTACCGAAGGTCGCTGGAACCCAGAAGAAGACAGGGTTCGACGTGCTGAAGGGGAAGGCGAAGGCTACGCTCGGTGGATCGAAGTAGGAGGATCGTCGTCGGTCGCGTCTGAGAGGGAGGGAGGTCGTTGTGTCGTGTCGAGTTACCTTTCCCCTTCTCTATCGTTTCTTTTTTTTCCTCCTCTATCTTACATAATGTTTAACGTAGTCTCTCGGTGACGGACATATCCACATCCGTTCCTCCTTCACGTATCTCTCTCTCTCTCTCTCTCTCTCTCTCTCTCTCTCTTTCCTCCCTCCCCTGTTTGTGTTTTCCTCCCTCGCCTCGCCCTTTTCTTGACTTTTTGTAGCCAGCCTTCTTTGGGAAACGTACCTTTTCTACCCTTTCTCTCTTTCTTTCCCAGTCCGGATCCATCTCTCCCCTATCTCTCGCTCGCTCTGCCGTACCGTTCTCTCGGTTTCTAGGTTCTCGTTCCACGTCTCTCCGTCGTTTTTTTCTTTTCTTCTTTCATTCTCTCGGGGATCTTCTTTTCACTTGCCTACGTTACGCGTTTTCTCCCCTCACTACCTTCTCTCTTTAGATGCATGTTCTCTCACTCTCATCTTCCCTTGCGTTTTTGAAGGGGAAAGGAAAGGAAGGGGAAGAAGGATCGGACGCGTCGAGATTGCCGCATCGAGATCGTTCAGTCGTTCGTTCGGTCGTTGCTCGTACAGATATAGACAAGTAATAAGTAAGCACGTAGATAAGGGAAACGTAGAGATCGTCGTTCGTCCGTTGTAAAGAGAGATCCCGACTCGTTCAATCGTCCCCGACCCGCGACGGATCCTTCAGTCTGGCGTCCTGAATCCCAAAGACGAAGGACGTGAGGAAGCAAAGGCAAAGCAGGACGGATCCAGCGGTAGCGGAGTTGTAGCATTCGCACCTGAAGGAAACGAACGAAACCCCAACGTCAGCGAGAGAAACCCGACAAACGAGAGGGGAGAACGGGAGACGAAAACGCTCACCATCCTTCAAACTCTCCCACAGGACACTTCTCCCCCGTCACCATCACCACCCCAAACACCGTTCCCCACCCCAACCCCTGAACCACATCGAACCAAACCATCCTCACGATCCACTTCCTAGCCCAAGCTCGTCGTTCCCTCTGTGCCATCACCTCTCCGAAACTCAGACGACGCGTCTCGTCCTCCTCGTCCGAACTTGAATCCTCCGACGACGACGACGAAGACGAAGCGAGTTCTTCGACCGTTCCAGACTTCCTCTTCTTCGACCTCTTGGTCTTCTTCTTCTTCTTCTTCTTGACGGGTGCGACCTGGAACGCTCTCGGGTCGACGACGAGGTTGACTTGAAAGCCTCCGGGCATCTGACCTTTCTTCCCCTTCTTCCCTCCTTGCCCTCCCATGGGTAGGAGCATGGCTCCTCCGAGCAGAGGGTTGTTGGGATGTTGTTGGCTCTTGAGAGGTTTGGAGGAGGAGCAGCAGAGCGGTCGGATGAGGAGGAGGGAGAGGTCGAGGATGAACGAGAGGACGGAGAAGATGCAGAGGAGGAGGGAAGGGAGGGTTCCCGAGGGGGGTGGGGAGGGAGTAGGTTTGATCATCTGAGGGTGTGGGTGACGAGAGAAGAAGGATAGAAGGTCAGAAACGAAGTGAAAACGAAGTGAAAACGAAGTGAAAACGAAATGGACGAAAGCAAGCGAGACGCGACGAGAGAGAGACTCACGAGAGCTCCGTAAAGAGCTAAACCGCACGTCGCCAGTCCAAAGAGACCTTCAATCCACCTCAGAGTTAACCTCTTCTTAAGCCCAGATGTAACGATCTTGCCCTTGGAGTCGAGCTCTCCGACGACGTAGACGTGTTCTTCGACCGCCCTCCCTTTCCCCTTCGTCCCAGCACCACCAGATCCATCTCCACCGATCCCAAACTCCCTCTCAAGCTTCTTCATCCTTTTCTCCTTGATCCTCTCCTCAATCGTACTCCCAACTCCCAACTTGCCCTCTCCGTTCATCGACGGCGAGAGCGACGACGGTCCTTCTCCCAAATCTCCTCCCGTCAACCCTCCGCCTTCCCACCTCTCTTCTCCAACTTCTGCGTACTCTCCTCCACCGTCCTTCCCTTCTCCTCCTTTGAACCAGTCCCTCGACCACTTTGGGAAGCCTCGGAGCGTCTCCCTGTCCAACGTCGGCTCGTCCGTTTCGCGTCTCGTTGGAAGGTCGTGATGAGGCGCGGAAGATGCGAACACTTGAGCTGAGTGGGGAGCGTTCGAGTCGGGTGGGAAGTAGCCTGCCGAGTCGGCTTCTGGAGGAGGGTCGTAGTGGTAGCCTGTGGAGGAGGTGGCGAGGGTTGAGTCGAAGGAGGGACGTGGGGAGGCTGAGGATCGGCTGATGGCGAAGGGAGGGATGAAAGAGTCGAGTGGGTAGCCTTCGATGGAATTAGGAGAGTAGGGATGATGGTAGTCCATCGAACGACGTGCTGGAGGTGGAAGAGAGGTTCGATGGTCGTGCTGGAAGGAAGAGGGAGGAGGGGAGGCGAAGCGTCGAGGACCAGGGGAGGGAAGAGGGCGAGCGTTTCCAGCGTTGAAGGAAAGAGGAGAGCCGAACGTGGTCGAAGGAGGTTGGGAGTGGTACTTGGTAGAGGAGGTTCGTAGAGATTCGGCGTAAGCTGCGATATCCATGACCTCCAGAGAAGCGTCCGACTCCTCTCTCCTTGGGGCTGAGGAAGAAGACCGTTGACCTCCACGAGCTCGCTCTTCCTCCCTCCCTTCGTCCCTCCCCTCCTGAAGCTGGCCCGACTCCCTCCACCGACGCTGCCTATCCTGCTCGTACTCGATGTGTTCTGCTGGGTATAGCTCCTCCGCAGACGGTGGACTTCGCTCCATTTCGTGAGCCTGATCTTCTCTGATCCAGTTGAATCCTCCAGGCTCTCGACTTCGACGAGAGACGTCTTGAGGGTCGTAGAAGGAGCCCATCTGAGGTTGAGAAGGGAAGAGGAGCGTGATGTAGACGTTGAGGTGGTGGTGGTTGAGCTACAGAAAGGACAGAGTTCAGGTTCTCAGCTGAAAGAGAGGGTCAAAGAGGAGGGAGGGGCGAAGGAGAGAGGAGGTTGTGGAGGTGAGCTCGCCCCTCTGCTTCCTCGCTTCTGAAAGCAGGGATCTCCATAGTAAGTAAACGTGCTTGAGAGCTCGAGAGGTTTTGTTCAGCCCTCTGCTTCCGAGGAGATAGAGGGAGGGAGGAGAGAAGGTGAATGTTGGGGTGAAAGAGTCGAAGCTCAACCAAACCCTCCTTCGTCGCGTTTGTCTCCTAACGTCTACAGAATAGACTCTAGAGGAACTGAAGATTATTATATAGCCTTCTCAGATCTCATCCCGACGTTTTCTTCCATCAGGAAAGATGCGAGACATCAAACAGCTTCGACCGGCCTGCGACGAGTCCTCGCCTGCCTCGCCTGTCCTCTCCCTATCCCTCTTGCTTATATCTTTTAATTCTTCGAGCTTTCGGAGTAGCTATGGAGTGAAGCATCTCACGCTGTGTTCAAAAAAAAGGACAGAGAAGCGATGTCGCGTCTGTCGCTCGCTTCGACGGCGGTCACCCTTCATTCGCTTGTTGTTGTTTTTTTCGCTCGAAGCTTGAGGGGGATCATCAGCTTGCTCTTTGACTCCCAACCATCATCATCTACCCACTTCCCTTCTCCGGTCTGCATCCTTCAAACCCTCCTTCCCACTCGACAATGCTCTCCCTCTGCCTCGAACAGGAGTCTAAAGACGCGTCTCTTGCCAGATCCAGGATTTCCCTAGTAAGTTCTTCTCCCGGAACATGCGAAGTCAGACAATTTTCAGTCTCTTAGGTTCCCTTCTCGATGTGATTCCGCGAGTGTGCGTCGAACTGACCTCCTCCCTCCCTGCTTTACTTGCGGTCGTTCGACGCGTCCCTCTCGTCTCGCCGTCCTCTTTCCCAGACCGAACACATCCCTCCTCCTGCCTACAACATCACCGACTCTTTTTCGACTTCCCTCTGCCGCTCGAAGATTCAAAAAAGGCCCTCTGAAGCCTCCTCGGACTCAACGACAAAGGTCAAGGCTCCCGTTGATGCCTCGGACGCGAGACGGCGGGTTCTTTTGCTGTTGTTGGGGTTGAAGGGGATGGGTTTGAAGGACTTAGGAGCAGGAAGGGTAGATTAACATGTTGTTTGATGTAGCAGAAAGTCTGCTTTCGCCTCGAGAGAAGGTCCGGAGCACTGGGGGCGAGGGAGAGAGAAAGAGGGCGCTCAACTCCAACCGATGATGATAGGAGAACGAACCTTCTGAGAAGTTCTGTCGTTGGGATAAACAAGACAGTTCAGACGAAGGAGTGGAACGAGAGGAGAGGGAGTCAATCCGACGGCGATCGATTTCGAGCTCACTCGCAGCGAGAGACTCAGAGAGGTGTTTCGGTTGAGCTCGCTGCTAGAAGGGGTTGCTTTCAAACCACCACCATCCAAGCCTGACCTCTTATTCACCTCTCCTCTGTATCTCCTGCTTCGAACCATGTCTTTCGCCTCCTCTTGCGCCATCACCCTCCCTCACCCTCTGTCCGAAACGATCCTGAAGCTTGGGGATGTGCGAGCGAATGAGCCCGTCGCACGACTCTCGCCTGTCCTCACTGGATACGAGCAACGGACGCTGGACGTGGTCTGGATTACGGATGATGATCTCGAGGTCGGGATGGACCAAAGGAGGGAACTTTGTGACCTCGAGGTGGCTTTGGAAGGGGAGGAGGAGGGAGGAGAGGGAAGGGAGGGACAGAGGAAGGTTGACCGGATCGAGTTCTACATCAAAAACACCATCAATGTTCCCATGTTCACCCACATCGTGGAGCTGGGTGGTCACGGATTCTACGACAAGAAGGTGAGCTCGCTCGCTTCCAGATAGAAGGAACAGGAGGGCAGAAGAAGCCGACGGATGGTACGAGAATCGAGAAGGGAGGAGAGATGTTGAGCTTGAGCTCACCTTTCCCTTTGCTTTCTCCCCTTTCCCTTTCTCGTCTCCCTCCTAACCCTCGTTTTCTCTCTCTCAACCTCTTATTCTTCCTCTAACAGACTCAAACAGCCGTGTACACTTCCAAATCCTCCTCCTCGCCCCTGATCGGAACTCGTTGGATTCGAAGGATAAAGACCGCGTCGGACGAGTCGACACTCGTCGAGGAGGAAGTTACCGGCACTTGTCCGTACATGCTCAGGTGGATCGTACAACGGGAGACCATCAAGTCTCAGAAACACCATATGGAAGGATATCCTTCTCTCTTTTAGAAACCTCCTTGAGGTGCAGCTCGTCCCACTTTCTTTTCGCGACGGCTTTTGCTTTTCCCCTTTCTTTCTCGTTAGCGACCTACTTATCATTCTAGAAGCTGCTGGAAGTTGTCTGGGTGTTTATAAAGCGTTCAATTCATCGTAGGGTAGATCGTAAAGAAGGTGTATGCGTGTGTTTGAAGTAGGAAGATGCAATGTAAAGTAGTCGTGAAGTCGCGTCAAACCTCTTCCCGTTCATCCGTCTCTCTCCCCCTCCTCGTGTCCTCCCTTCTCCCCCTACTCGATAACCGTCCCCTCCGTCATCGAAGAACCAACTTCCCAGCTCTCCTGCTCCTTCTCGAGCTCCTTCTCGTGCAAGACCTTGACGAAGTGACAGAGTTGTTGAGAGAAGATCCAGGCGAACGAGACGAACTTGGTAGAGCTGATTGAGACGAGACGAGGCGAAGGATAGAGAGACTCAGCTTCCTCGAAGTCAGGCTCGGAAGGAAAAGAGAAGAACAGACTCACGTTGGCTTCCAGTCGGTTTCTGGGTCTGGTTCGATCTCCTCCTCGTCCTCCTCCTTCGCCGAATCCTGCCTCTCCTCAACCTCGCGTCGTTCTCGCTCCTCCTTATCAAGCTGAGTGTAAGCCGAATAGATGTGTCGATCTGAAGTGATTTGGTAGGCTGCGATGGCGAAGAGAGTCATTCGGTCGAGGTCGAGGGGGTTTGCATCGACGGGAGGATTGGCTTCGACCCAGGACTCGATCTCGAAGAGGATGGGACGAACGACCTCGACGTAGGCGTCTCTGTAAAAGCAAAGGAGCGGAGCGATTAGTAGCCATCCTTTTCATCTTCGAGCAGCTTGATCTCACCGAGCAGCTTCCTTGAAAAGTGGAAAGGAAGACGAAGTCAGAGCGAGTCACGCGTGTGACGAGGCACTATAGAAGAACGTACCTTGATCGAGTCGTCCTTCGCTGCTCGCTTCCGGTTCGTCTTCAGAACGATACCAGATACAACCTCGACTTCCGAGAGAGCCCATCTGCGGAAGAGAGAACAAGTCCGTCAGCACGACGCTGAAACGAAAGACGAGCGAAGGAGACTCACCGTCGCATCAGTCCAGCCAGATGTGTATTGTAAGCTCGAGACATCTTTGCTGCCTGGAAGATGTAGCTTTCATCGACCTTGAACGGACGAACGAGCAGACAAGAAGACGCGTCAGTTGAACGACAGATTTCGATTCTCGAAGAGCCACTCACTTCGAAGCGTTGAAGGCGAGGATCGCAGAAGTCTCCCTCGGCGATAGGATCGTAGGTTGGATCTGGGAGACTTCGGAAGAGGATCTGAAGAAAACGGAAAGGAGGAGATGGATGAGCGAGGAAGCGCTCGAACACGGATCGAGGTCGAGAGAGAGACGCACCCCGTTAGGCTGGAAGAAAGCGAAAAGGACGAGAAGGGTCAGAGGCAAAGATCTTGATAAAGAAGAGAGAGATCCGTACCTTATCCGACTCGTAGATCTTAGCGGCCTGAAGATGGCTGGGGAAGAAGAAGAGAGAGAGGAGAAGGTCAGCCGTCGAGTCGAATCGACGAGTGTAAGAGCTCACGTCTTATTCATGAAGTCTGGCCATTCCGTAGGTCTGCGGAGATGGTTTGAAGAAGTTGAAGGAAGAATCGGTCAGTGTCAGTCAAAATGCGGGAAGCGATTCCAGTTTAGCGTTGTCGCCGCGTTCGACGAGAAGAAACAGCAGAGAAGGGGAAACGGAGTGGATCATCTCACCGAAGGTAGGCAGGCAGAGAAGCGGAGACTCCGGTTTTGGGGTAATCGACGGCGAACGAGTGAAGTTGACCTGCAAAGGAGCGAAGGAAGAAGGGCGGCGAGGAGAGCGTCAGTTTGGATCTCGAAGAACCTCGAGATCGATGAACTTACAAAGTTGGAGACAGTAGGGATGAGAAGGTCCGTACTTGTCACTGAGTGCCAGCCACGAGTTTCCGATCTGACCGAGGTTGTCTTCCTACGAAGCGAAAACGGGGAGACGCGTGTATGAGACCCGATTTTTTCGAAACTCGAACGCAAGGCAGTGAACAGAACGTCTAGAACCCCGGTGCTTACTTTCATATACTCCACGAGATAGTCTTGGAGATCGATAGGCGTGATTTCCTTGTTGAAGAGCTTCGGTTCCGGAGGGTTGTAGTCGAAGGCGAGGGCTCTCTTCTTCGGGACGAGCCTCTTGTCCCAGATGACGGTGAACATGTCCTGCAAAAGAAAGATACAGAGGTACGGAGAAGGTCAGATTCTGAGACTAAGGAGAGAACCCAAGTGGGAGACGTCCTTACTCCGTCCAAATCTCCACCCGCAAGCTGACTCGGCAGATCTCGTTTCCCCTTCTTGGAAAACACCACTACGTTGATGAGATGATGAAGTTCTGGTCGATCGACAGCTTTAACAACCCGCATGTCACCTGAGACGGAAGGAAAGGGAAAAAGGTCGGAAGGAAGGAGAGGTCAGCGAGACGGACGAGCCCTCGCAAAGAGACCCACCTGGATGTAAAGCAGGAGCTCTGGCGACGACGACTTGTCCAACGACGGTATGTCGACCAAGATCCGGTCTCCTGGAGTCTTCGTATCGAACGAAGATCTGCGAAGAAAGAGGAGAAAATCGAGAGAGTCAGCAACGAGCATCGGCGGAGGCGACGGATCCGCACTCACCTCTCCCTCCTCCAGGACTCCCAACTCGTCGACGACTCCCAGAAGAAAAGCTCCCTTCTTGATTTCAACTCTCGCTCGGTACTTCAGGTCTTGGAGGCAGCGACATTCGAGGACGTTGAGGATGTTTTGAAGGAGAGGCTCTGATCCGAAACCGAATTCTATGAGCTCGGCGATAGGGAACTGAAAAGCGACAGAGAGAAGGGTCAGTCGCAGAGTTGGTCGTCTCCGGAGAAGTCGATTGAAGCGAGAGAATCTACTCGTCGAAAAAAACTCACAGTCGACGACGTGTAGATTCGAGGGTCCAGCTCTTCTTCCTCCGAAGGCAGCTCTCCGAGCACCCAGGCCACGTAGCCTGGCGAACCTATCTTCTTGGCGGCTCGGATAGCGGACTGGAAGAGGGAGGAGAAGACCGAATCCTCGATGCCGAGAAAGGAAAGAATGGAGACGAATTGACGGTTGACTGGAGGGAGTTAAACGAGGGAGACGAGCAGGAGAGGGGTGATCTTTAGAGGTAGATCAATAGAGCTAGAAGGGGTAGAGAGGACGTACGATAAGCGAAACTGAACGTTGAGACCTGTTCGAGAAGAAGACGCGTCAGGATGACGAACAGGAGGGTCAAGTCGCGAAGAGAGAAGATCGAACTGACCTTCATGACCTGAAGATCCTTCTCAGGCGAAGTAAACTTGAGCATGGAGGGTCGAATGAGGATCTGGATACAGAGAAAAAATGGAAGCGAGTCAGTTCGAGCAAGGTGAGAAAGAGACGAGTCTCCGGAGACGCGACTGACCTTGTTCTTCTCGAGCAGCTCAGGGTGGTTCTCCCAAGCAACGAGGACACCCTTCACACCACCAGCCCTGAACTGAACAGCGGAAGGAGTAGAATCGACTCCGTTGATCTTTCCAAGCGTCTTTGCAGCGGTTTGCAAGATCGAGGGATGGGCGATTCCGACTCCGTCCGTGAAGAGGCTGCGAGGATTCGAGGCGAGGGCCAGTTCAGAGATCTCTATTCACGTCTTCCACCCTCTCTCCAGTCTCGAATCGAAAGACGACGAGCTCACTACTTCTTGTCCGGCGTCTTGATGTCCTTGATCTTTTTCATCTCGACCTTCATTGCGAGACGAGTGCTCGAGAAGCAAAGTCCCATCCGAGCGGCGTACTTGGCGACGATCTGAAGACGAGAGAAATAAACTCAGGCATAGGTTAGAGGAGGAAACGACGAGACGGAGAGAAGATGTAGAGAAGATGGAGAGAAGGAAAGGTCAAGCTCACCTTCTCCTTCGAGAAATCCCCCATCCAAGCCCGAATTCCAGCAGCAGTGACTCGATTGGGAGAGTTCGCAGGATCTTCAGAGAAGAACCAGCATGATCGTTCCCTTCGAGAAGTGAAAGAACAGAGGAAGTCAGCGTGAAGAAACGAGGAACCACGCGGAGACTCACTTTGACTGACTTTCACCGAACGCAAGGAAGACGTAATGACGACCACCAATCTTGACTCCATGCCTCAGAGCCCTTCGAACTCGACCCAGGACTCCCGAAGACGGATGAGAGTCGTCGTAGATCCTGTACAACCAGTCGATCCAGAGCGCTGAGAGGAGGGAGGAAAGGAGATCAGCGACGACGGGATCAGCAAGCGAGAGCAGAAACCAAGCTTACCATCGTCCTCGTCGCACTATTGAAAATGAAAGAAAACAAGGTCAGCCGTTCGGGTGAACATCTGGCGAAGAAGAAGCTCGAAACTCACAAAATGAACTCGAAGAAACTGATCGATCTTGTCCGACCACTTTTGAAGGACTCTGTTGCTCGTCTCGGGCTCAGGTGGGAAGGATAGCAGTCGAAGAGGAGTGAGAAGAGCTCGACGTGGGGAAGCCATGTGCTTTGAAGGTCGAACTGGTCGAGGACGGGGAGCGGCAGCGAGTTCTGATGAAGAAAGGGAGGCGAAGCTGGTCAGCGCTGTGCGCTTCGTGCTCCAGGATCTAACGTTGGCGTGAACTCACTGGCAACCTGGGCAGGAATGTTGTACGTCCTCTCCTCCAAGAAAAAATCTTCGAGAATCCGAGCCTTCGACCAGGTCGTCTTGGG
This sequence comes from Mrakia frigida, assembly GCF_051309035.1. Classification (NCBI taxonomy): domain Eukaryota; kingdom Fungi; phylum Basidiomycota; class Tremellomycetes; order Cystofilobasidiales; family Mrakiaceae; genus Mrakia; species Mrakia frigida. The sequence continues at coordinate 1,013,610 of NW_027481277.1, forward strand.
TTCGTGCGTCGAGAGGCAGTCGAGAAGTTTGGCGACGTCCCAGGTCCGGATCTGACCGCGAGACACTAGAGAGTCGACGAGATAGCGGATCGAGAAGTCCTGCTTGTTGAGCCCTCCGAGGTTGGGAGAGGGAAGCGGCTGATCTGGTCGAGCAAGGTCCTCTGACATACGCGCGACTACGGTGTTGGAAACGTCGTCCGACGAGAGATGAGAGAGCTTGTCCATGACCTCGAAAAGCGTTCGATGGGATGAGGCAGGGAAGGTGAAGCGGAAGGTAAGCCTGTGGGGGACGAGAAAAGCAAGGTAGTCGCGTCAGTTCGAAGACGCGTCGAAGAAACATAAGCTGAGGACGCAAAAGTCGCGCCAGGTCGAAGGAGAGGTACGGAGGCGCACTAAACAGGTGGTTACAAAGATGAAACCGACTCACCAGTGAGCAGCCTCGTACAACAAGCCATTACTTGTCGTCTGACCGAACGACGTGACCGGACCAGCTTCGATCTCCTCCTTCCTCTTGAACGTCGCCAACCTCTTCTTGACCAAGGCTCCTCGATCCATGACCATCTCCTCCTTCGTAAACCGCTCCGCTCTCGCGAAATCCATCTCGGTTCCTTGTCGATCTGTATACATATCGGGAAGAGGACTTCCTTGTTCGTCGAGAAGTTGAACGGGCTCCTGGAGGGTGACGACGTACTTCGGAGGTCGACGAGAGGTGAGAGTCAAGACGTAGACGTCCTCGTCGTTCGCTCGAGCCTTCTCGAGCTGAACCCCTCCTCGGATGATGTCGTCGAAGAGAATTTCACCGCTGAGGGGCCAGAGAGCCTCGCACTCCCTGTGCTCCTCGAGGTAGGTTCTGAAGAAGAAGTGGGATCGGGCGAAGTTGACCGAGAGGAAGGACTGAAGGGTTGTTTGACCGTCGGGCTCTCGAATGATGGGAAGAGAATGTTGGAACTGAGAGAAGATGGTGCGTCCTCGACGCGTCCCGACAACGAGGTGGGTGGGCAGGAGCCTCGTCTTGTCCGGTCGAGGAACCTTGGGTCGCTCTCCTGTTGCGGCGTACTGCTGTCGTTGGAACTCTCGGAACTCTTCCTCCTGGGAAGGAAGGCTGCGACTTGAGTTGTTGGGAGGAGGAGGGCGAGGAGGAGGAGGACGTCTTTCGAACCGACCCATGAACGAGAGAGGAGGCAGAGGAGGTTGGAGGTAGGCCTTGTTGACGAGAGCGGGTGGTTTGGGGACGTTTTGGTAGGGTCGGAGGCGAGGGACGTGGAGAGGAGGGTGTGAGGAGGGTTTGAGCGTTGAAGAAGAGGAAGAAGAGGAGGGCGGAGGAGAAGCTGAGTCGGGAGACTGATGTGGGTCTCGAAGAGGGATGGTTTTGGATTTTTGGGAGGTGTTGGAGGGTTGAGAGAGTTGTGCTGGGTAGGATGAAGGATGGGAGTCCCATGAAGGTAGAACCGAGGGTTGGGGGGAGGGAGGGGAGGAGGGTGGCCAGGAAGACGAAGACGGCGGGTTGGGTGGGTTGGAAGTCGACGGTGATGAGCTTGTTGCAGCTCTGGCTCCTCCAGGTGACGGAGCTCCTACAGATGAGGTCTGTGAAGATGAAGGTCCCGATCTTGCTCCTCCATCTCCTCCCCTCGAGCTCACGCCTCCTCCTCCTCCTCCTCCCCTCCCTCTGCCTCGCCCTCGACCTCTCCCGTTCCCTCCAACGAACCCAGAATTGCCTCCAGTACCACCGTATCCTCCTGCGGGTGTCGTCGATCCATTCGACCTAGAAGATGAGGCTTGAGGAGAGTTCCAGGAGGAAGAGGAGCGAGGAGGAGTTGACGTCGCCGAAGTTGATCTCTTCCCAAGGAGTCGTCTAGGATGATCTCGTTCCCACTTGATGGCAGCGAGTTTGTCTGCGTAGAGGGAGGGGTCCCAAGGATCCGGCTCAGACATGGGAGTCGTTCGAGCAAGGGGAGAAAAAGAGGAAGAAGCGTTGTGGAGGAGGAGGGAGGGAAGGAAGGAGAGGTGAGGTCGAGCTCGCGGAAAACAGTTTAACTTTCCTTCTGTTTTTCTACCTCTAAATGACCAGCATGGAAACCAGCTTGTATGATCTAGACTACCATCGTGTTCTCAAAGCTGTCGTTATCCGGACCTGAACGAAAAAAAAAACAATCCGTTGCTGGCTCTCATTCGAGTCGACTCCCGGCCTCTTCCCTCCTCTGTTCTCCTTGCCCCTTGAGCCAACTTCTCCTTCTTCTGCGTTCTTCCCGCTCAAACTTCGACTTCGAGACACGAGACGTGAGACTAAGATATATCTGGATCTTCGCTGTATGTTCGGACCCAGCCCTCGGAACGAAGCGAAGGGAGCAAAGAGTCATCAGGTTCGGGAGAGGGTCGAGCTCTGCTTTCCTCTCCTCCAGCCGCCTCTAGCTTGGTTATCACTCAAAGAGCTAACTACTTATCACAGGGAACTTTTCTAAGAGTGATCGACTCAGTTTTTCCCAGTCAGCTGGTCCTTTTTATCAGCGAGGGAAGCCGCTCGGGAAATTCCAACACCCGACGACAGGGACGCTCTTCATTTCAACACTTCCCGACTTTCTCTACCTTCCCTACAAACCACATCTCTCTTTCTCACGAGCTCTCCAACCAGAAGTGAGTCGATTCTGATGTGTACCATCTTCTCGAGTCTTTTTCCTTTCCATTCCTGGCCAAAATCTTCGAAGGAAAGACGTCGGCTGACTTTGGGCTGAACCCGTTCTTCTTCCCATCAATCTCCTCTTCCTTTGCTCTCACCTCTTCCCCAGTCTCTTCCCACCTCTTCCCACTACCACAAGGTGAGTCGAATCTTTCAACTAGAGGGACCTGAGAAGCTCAACCCTCTCTAGTGCCGAAGAATCGACGCGTCGAGTTCCAAACTGCGCGGGCTGACTTCCATCTCTCTTCCCCTGCTTCTTCTCTCCTTCTTCCCTCTTTCCTTCTAGCAAGAAACATGTCGGATCTCGAGCAAGGAACCCACTCGTACTCAACCCCCTCAATGGATCACAAGCGGGATCATTCGGTCACTCCTCCCAGCAAGGACAACACTCAACACTTCGAGGTCGCACCTCTCGCTCGAGCTCTCACTCCGTTCGTTCACTCTCCCTCTGTCTTCCAGCTTTACCTCTGTATTCCAGTTTTACCGATTGGACTCGTAACTTACTCTACAATCCCTTTTCTTACATGCTCAAAGTGGTGGACATCCCCGTTCGTCTTTTGCGTCTTCGCCCGTCCTGGTTCAGCTGAGCTTGGTGGCTGATCGCCTCTCTCCCTTTCCTTTCCTTCCCGTCTCTCCCTCTCAGTCGATACGAGTCAACCCTCCTTCCCCGTCTATCATCGGAAGTTCGGAAACCCTTCGCCTCTCGGACTTTTCGCTTTCGCTTTCACGACCTTTGTTCTTTCTTGGGTTCGTGCGCGTCTTCCTTGTTTTGATCTTCTCGTCGGTCGACTAAACGATCCTCTTCCTTTTCTCTCTTCAGTACAACGCTGGAATTCGAGGCATCAAGACTCCCAATGTTGTGGTCTCGATGTGCTTTGGTATGGGTGGAGCTGCTCAGTTCCTCTCGGGACAATGGGAGGTGAGCGATGCTTTCCTTGCTCAAGACGAAGAGGCGACGATGCGTCGAAACTCTCTCTTCTTCTTTCCTTTCCGAATCTGCACACTGAATTCTCTTTCCCTCAAACTTCCAGTTTGCTGTGGGTAACACTTTCGGGGCTACAGCCTTCAGCGCGTGAGTCCTCGCTTGCCAGATCGAGTCGAGAACGTCGTCGTCGCACATCTGACTCTGTTGTCCGCGATCTTTCCTCACAGCTATGGGACCTTCTGGATTTCGTTTGGTCTGATCTACTGGCCCAGCTCGGGAATCCTTACTGCAGATTGGGCAGAGGGAGAGCTCGAGAGCGCTCTGGGTATCTACATTCTTACGTGGTGAGTTCAGATCTCTCTTCTCGGACCAGTTTCAAATCTGACACCAACTTCTGCCACCTGCAGGTTTATTCTGACGTTTATCATGCTCCTCGGTACTCTCAAAACGACGCTCGAACTCTTCCTCACGTTCTTCTTCCTCGATCTCACCTTCCTCCTCCTGGCCTGCGCGTACGTCTTCCTCTCGAGATCTTCTCCCCTCCGAGCGCAGACTGACCTTTGGCTCTTGCCTCTTCCAGTCAATTCATGCAGTCCGCCCAGCTTACTAGAGCAGGAGGTGCCGTTGGAATCCTCGTGAGTACTTCATCGCCGCGTCGCCTCCCCTCTCTTCCTTTCCCTGACGTTCGGTTGCTCTTTTGATTTCAGACCTCGTTCATCGCGATCTACACTGGCTTCGAAGGGATCTACACTGCTGAGACCAGCTACTTCCTTTTGCCTAGCTGTGAGTCTGCTGATGTTCTCTCTCTCGCATCGCATCGACGTTGACTGACTCTCGACCTTTCCTCTGGTTCATTGCGCATTCAGACGATCTCAACCGATTGTATAAGGGAAACAAGGCTCAGTAAAGATCGTTCATGGGCTGAGGGTTGAGGGTGGTGGGTAGCGTCTTTGGTTTCCCATTCGAGCTTTCGTTTTCTTCCCTCTTATCCGTTTGCGTTGGTTCTTCTTGTTCTTCTCTCACCTTGTATCAGTATCATGCTCCACAATTTCTGCTCTCCACATCTGCGAAAGAGAAAGGGTCGAGAAAGAAGACCTGAACGCCAACCGTTCGACCTGAGCTGGTCGCTCTACCTTTTCCAACCTCCCTTCCTCGTCGGTCCCCTCCCTCCACTCTCTTTCATCACGAGCAAGAGACCATTTTAAGAGAAGGCATGACATGTCATAGAACACGTTAAAGTTGAAGAAAGAGCAAAGACGAAAGGGCCGTAAACCAAAAAGGGTAGATGAAGAAGGGACGAGAACGAGATGAGACGAGGGTTTTAAGCTCGCTCTCCACGGAGTCGTCGAGCGAGCTGGAGATCCTTGGGCTGGATGGTAACTCGCTTGGCGTGGATGGCTGCATAATAAGGAAGGGAAAGAGGAGGAAGAGTCAGCATCGAGAAAGAAGAGGCGGAGAGAGGGGGGAGGAGACGAAGACTCACCAGCCAAGTTGGTATCCTCGAAGAGGGAGACGAGGTAAGCCTCAGAAGCCTCCTGGAGAGCCATGACGGCGCTGTGAGAGAGGAAGGAAGAAGGAAGGAAGAGCAAGGTCAGCTTAGGTTCAAGAAGGTGAAGGGCAGAGGGGAGGGAGGTGGACGAACGAAGACTGGAATCGAAGATCGGTCTTGAAGTCCTGAGCGATCTCTCGGACGAGTCGCTGGAAAGGGAGCTTCCTGATGAGGAGCTCAGTCGACTTCTGGTATCGTCGAATCTCACGGAGAGCGACAGTTCCGGGTCCTGAAGAAGGAAGAGAAAGAAGAGG